>NW_020664400.1:89176-101376 GCF_002925995.2 Terrapene triunguis
CAGTCTACTTACCTTTGTGGAAGCAAGTTCAAACTTGGAGGTAGGATAAGGGGGAAAGGGAAAAGAAGCCAGACCGCATGATATGCAGCTCAAGAGACTTAAAGTTAAGTGAAAGAAGCTGCAGCTGTAGTTTTAGGTGGACTGGATCTTTTCTGTCATATCTGCATTTGGGCTGTGGCTCTGCTGTTCTGCTTGGCTGTATTTAAATTCCATTGAAGTGACTAACAACACTAAGCCTTGCACATTAAGATCACTATTTCAGCAGTTCTGAAAAGCATATCAAAGACATTCCTCACAAAATGAATAATTTACTTCTGGCAAAAGATGCTACAACTGAGTCAAAAGAGTTAATGAAGGAAAGGAACCTGGGATTCATGTTTTCCCAGGTTGCTTAGGAAGCAAGGTTTGTCTTTCTTAAAAAGTTAGTGCACAGTTGCAGCCAGTCCCAGTTAGCTCTGGAAAGATTTTTTGAATTCAGTCAATTATTGTTTTCTAATTTTTCAGTCAGTTTTTGTATGATTCAGGTATTCATCGGAATCAGACTAGAAATCATGATGGTTTTTATGCTCTATAAACAAAAAATACTTAATGTAGTTCAGCATTTTAAATAAAAATCTCATTTGGGTAATTTGTATGTAACTTGTATCCAATGTCTTTTAGAAACAGCTGTGATGTTAACCTGTGGTGCATTACCAAGGTGACATTATTCATTTTGGAGGAGGCACAGAATTCTGTTGTAGCTGGTCTCATTGCCGAACATGGTGTCTGCTGTAAAGTTACAACTGAGCATAAAAATGTTATAAATTCAAAATGATTAGATGCTCCAAGTTGACCAGCAACAAATAGGATAGGTTATTTCTTGCTACAGACTAGCCCAAACCAGAAACAATAGTCTGAGCCCCTCAAATTTTGGTATTTTTTCTAATACCCAAATCTGAGCTTTGTGACTTTCATAGCCTGATTTTTAGGGCTGCTGAGCAGTTGCAGCTTGTATTAACTTCAGCTGAACTTGTGGACTCTCATCACCACTGAAAATCAAGCCCTAGGGATATTCCACTTAAACTCTAGACCAGAATTTTTGGATCAACTGAAGTGGAGACTGACACCAAAGAATTCATGCCAGATTTTACATTCAGGCCAGTGCATGCTGTGACCAGACTCTGGGACTTCAGTAAGTGAGTGCAATGTGAGCCATAGAGCTCATAGGGCCAGATCATCCCCTTCTCCATGTAAAGAATGGTTGGAGGGGGGCAAAAGGGGGAGAGGGAACATCACAGATTATTACCGGAACCTGTGAATTTTGAGAGATCTGCTGGAAGCCAAGTCCACTTAGAATGGACCCTCTTTGCCTCTGCACTGCCTCCAGGGATCCATGCCTGCTCTCCAGCTCCTTGGCAGCATGAGTCTGAGCCTCAAAGCAGCATTAACTCCTTAGCATGAAGTTGGTGGAGGAGAATGTTAATTGTCCTCCCCACAGCCTCCTTCTCTACCCTCTGAACTCAGTGCCCTCCTCCTGCATATATGGATTCTTTAACCCTTCAGACTGCTCTCCCCATGGCCTGTAGCAGTGCTGTGGGGGACAGATTATCCCTGATCCAGGCAGTGGATAAGCTGCATACAGAGGGAACATGATTTGGGACTTAATTATGTACTTGAGTATCATATCAGCAATCAGAAATACAACCTGGCCCAGACCTATCTTTTTTCCTTAGTTATAAGGACTCCTTGTTAAAATATATGCCTTAAACAACTAGCAATGTCTCAGGAGGCTTTGATATCAGCAAATATGGGGTGGGGAAAAGTGGCTGCCTGCAAATTTGCAGAACTGGTGAGTTTGCTTAATTTGAGAGGATTTCACCTTGGCAGATTGTGTGATGTAACACACACAACACAGGTGATATAAATTATGTGCCTCTACAATGGACCTTGCCCTTCCCACCCAAAGAGTTTATTGCAACAGGCTATATAAGACCATTTCAGCCGTAGAGAATGTGCATATCCACTGAATCTTGCTCCCCTTGTTCAGCCTGGCTTTGTGGAGTTCTAATGTGTCTTCATCCCCTGCTCTGCCTGTACTTTAGGCTAAAAAGTAGTTGCCTGTCCTCTGCCTAAGGGGATAGTTATGGAGAACTATCCCACTGGACTCCCTCTGGACTTGGATATGAAGGCAGCAAAATAAATACTACTTTATAGCCTTTTCACATTGGGAATGTGTGAAAGGTCTGCTCCTCTTGTGGGGAAGGAAATGCTTCCTAGTTTCCCCCTCTCAGGGTAGAGGAAATCTCACCTGGCCTCTCCTCTGCTTTCACTAAGAAGTAGGAGTAGAAAAAAGAATATCACTGTCTCTTCTTCCTCCCCCGCCCCCCGGTGTAAGATAAGAGGGGTAAGAGGGAAGAGGAGGAGCGAAACAGAGAGTAACAAATTATCAGTCTCCTGTGCTTAAACAAGACCCTAATGATTATAGAAGGAGTCCAGGGATTGTGGGGGTTGGAAATGCTGGATTAGCACATGCTAAATGCGTGATGTGTGTCTGCAAACCTCCAACCCAACTGAAACACATTAGGCTTTTTATTATGCAAAATAACATGCTCCTAGAAACTGGAGGAAAGGAGATATTTTCCTGAGGAAAGGGAGGGAACTTTCCCAGTATATGTAAGAAGCTCATGGCTTTATTTCTTATCCAAGCATATAGGATTTCTGATTTATTCTATAATATTTTCCCAGCATATTAGGTGATTTCTCACAAGTCTTGCTTATATATTATTATTTTTTATCATGAGAGTGATGTTTCCAACATGGTTTGTAAATTGTGATTACGTACTTTTGTTTGAGCCTTTTGCTATTTTTCCTTTACATTAGCAAACTTTTGCAGCATCCTCTACACTTGTATTCAGGCACTAAATAAATTAGCTTAAAACATATAATATAAGTTTTATATATATTATATCTTTTATAAAATATAAAGTATATATTTTAAAACAAAGTTAAATGCAAAATAAAGCTTTAGTTAGACTATTATTCTTTAGTGACATCTAGTGGCTAGTAGAGCAACTCTAACCAAGGCTATGATTTAGTCACGGGCATTTTTAGTAAAAGTCATGGATCCAGGGCCATCCCTAGTCATTTGGGTGCCCTATGCAGCCCCCCCCCCCCCGGGGGGGGGGCTGTGGGGTGCCCCAGGCCTCCCCCCCAGGGTCTGGGAGGCAAGAGCTGTGGGGGGCCACTTTTGGGGGCCCCACAGACCCAGAGTGGGCCGGGGGATTAGCGGGGGGCCGGGAGCAGCCTGCTTCGCTTCCCTCGCCCGGCCCCAGCCATGTCGCTTGAGAGAGGGGGTTTGGGGGAAGGGATCCCCCACTCACCGGCAACAGCAGGCAGCGGAGCAGCCCGCTCTACTCTGTCAGCTCCCAGCTGCAGCGCTCTGCTTCCCGCCGTCGGTGAGAGCCGGGGGCGGTCCTTTCTCCAAACCGAGTGACATGGCTGGGGCCGGGGCAAGGGAAGCGGAGCAGGCTGGGGCCGCATCTTTCTGCTTCCCACCACCAGTGAGTGAGGGGGGGCGATCCTTTCCCCGCACTCACCAGCGGCGGGAAGCGGAGTGCCGCAGCTGGGAGCTGGCAGAGTAGAGTGGGCTGGGGCTGGGTTGCTCTGCTTCCTGCCATTGCCGGTGAGTGCGGGGTCACTGGGGGAAGAGGTGGAATGGGGGCGGGCTGGGAGTGGAGCAGGGGGGAAGAGTAAGAGGCAGGGCGGAGGGATTGTCTGGGGCCCCACACCACCCTGGGGATGGCCCTGCCCCTTGCGGGGGGGGGAGTGGCTGAGGGATATGCATATGCAGCATGCTCCTGCCTAGGAGGAAATTTGGGGCAAATTTCATGGTGCCCTATGCAGCTTCATATGTTGTGTATGCCTGAGGACGGCCCTGCATGGACCGGTGACTAAATCTTAAGGGGGTCGCTGCGGAGGGTGTGTGTGTGGGCATTTGGAGGGGCCGCTGCTGGTAGGAATGGTGGGGGGCCGCTGCTGGGAGGCGGTCGCACCTGAGGGATGCTGCTGGGGGTGGGGGCGGGACCAGCTGTGGCACCAGCTGCTGGGGAAGCGGCTACTCTGGCCGCCCACATGGGGACCTCCGCCGGAGGCTGCTGGTAGCGGCTTCACCAGCCGCCCATACCAAGCCATCCTTACTTCTGCACTGCTGTTGCTGGTGGCTCTGCCTTCAGAACTGGGCTCCCAGCCAGCAGCTGCCACTCTGCAGCTGCCTAGCTCTGAAGGCAGTGCTGCCACCAGCAGCAGCACAGAAGTAAGGGTAGCAGTACTGCAACTTCCCCTACAATAACCTTGTGACACCCCCAACTCCTTTTAGGGTCAGGATCCCTACAATTATAACACACTGAAATTTCAGATTTAAATAGCTGAAATCATGAAACTCACAATTTTTAAAATCCTATGACTGTGAAGTTGACCAAAATGGACCGTGAATTTGGTAGGGCCCTATTCATCGCTCCTTCTTTTCCTTGTTTCTAAGTTTGCTGAGAATGTTAGTGGCAGGGACGCTGCAGTGTAGTCAGTGTTCAGAGGCACAGCTCAATATCTCCATCTCATCTCATCTGGCTGGTGGTATAAATGATTACCCACTGTCTGTATGAGATTGACAGCTGAATGCAGGTGAAGTGGTTGAAGATAAGTCCAGACAAAATACAGTGGTGTTGGCTTGAGAGAAAGCGCCCCCAAAATGATTACATTGGCACCTCTGATTGCAACATTAATTCACAGCCTCTGTGTGGCACTGGTTTGTGTGCGTCTCCTAGAAATATCTGTGGCCAAGATTTTTTTTTCTATCCGCAGATAGCATGGCAACAGAGAGTCCTTTCCAGCTCCTGTTGCAGACATAACTCTTGCAACAGGTTGAAAAATGACGGGGGGGAATTACAAAAAAGCTTCTCCCTTTTCTTTGAAAAAATTCTATTTTTGAAGTGTTTTGACCAGCTCTGATTATAAGAGTTAGCTATGTCTTTGCCGCCTTGAGATGAGATCCTTTACATGGGGCTATACTTCTAAGGCACTCAGCAAACAAAGCTAATGCACTATGTGGTGGCCTGCTTATTAACCAGGGCATTACACAGACAATATATTACATTGGGACTCAGGAATTTCCACTGGCTAGCAATAAGTTTCTTGTTGGAGTTTAAGATTATAAATTTATAAATTATTTGCAATAAGATATTGCCTTCCCCCTGTCAGGTCCATCATAACTAAGTCTACGATGTAATCATGAGAATTTATAGTCAAAGTCCTGGACACGTCATGGGCAAAAAACAAAAAATCACTGTCCATGACCTGTTCAGGACTTTGACTATAAATAGTCATGATTGAATCTTGGGGGGGCGCACCGTGGGAGAGGAACTCCAGGGGGCCCGATGCTGCTCTGACCCTGCCGAAAGGGGAGTCCTGGGGTCCCGCCACTGGGGGGGAGGGTGTCCTGGGAGGGGAAGCCCTGGGGGGCCCACTGCCACTCCGGCCACTGCCGGGTGTGGGGGAGCCCTGAGACCATCTGCATTGGCTGCTACTTGGGTGGTCTCTGGGGCCAGCTGCCCAGGGCTGCCAGAGCATTGGCTGGTGCAACTGGCTGCAGAGCCGCTCTAGCAGCGGCTGATGTGGCTGTCCCCAGGGCTGCCTGAGCATATCTATCTTTCCCCCCAGCTTAGTGTCATCTGTGAACTTGCTGAGGGTGCAATGCTGAGCTTTAAAACCTCTAAGGGTGGAGATTCCACCACCTCCCTAGGTAACTCATTCCAGTGCTTCACTACCATCCTAGTGACATAGTGTTTCCTAATATCCAACCTAGATCTCCCCCACTTGAGACCATTGCTTCTTGTTCTGTCATCTGCCACCACTGAAAACAGCCGAGCTCCATCCTCTTTGGAACCTCCCATCAGGTAGTTGAAGGCTGCTTTCAAATCCCCCCTCACTTGTCTCTTCCGCAGACTAAATAACCCCAGTTCCCTCAGCCTCTCCTTGTAAGTCATGTGCCCCAGCCCCCTAATCATGTTTGTTGCCTGGGCTCTCTCCAATTTTTCCACATCCCTTCTGTAGTGGAGGGACCAAAATTGGACACAATATTCTAGGCGCGGCCTCACCAGTGCCGAATAGAGGGGATGCTCCTACTAATACAGCCCAATATGCCATTCGCCTTCTTGGCAACAAGGGCACACTGTTGACTCATATCCAGCTTCTCGTCCACTGTAATCCCCATGTTCTTTTCTGCAGAACTGCTGCTTAGCAGTCGGTCCCCAGCCTGTAGCGGTGCATGGGATTCTTTCTTCCTAAGTGCAGGATTCTGCACTTGTCCTGGTTGAACCTCATCAGATTTCATTTGGCCCAGTCCTCTAATTTGACTAAATCACTCTGGACCCTATCCCTACCCTCCAGTATATCTATCTTTCCCCCCAGCTTAGTGTCATCTGTGAACTTGCTGAGGGTGCAATTCATCCCATCATCCAGATCATTAATAAAGATATTGAACAAAACCGGCCCCAGGACTGACCCCTGGGGCACTCCGCTTGATACTGGCTGCCAATTAGACATCGAGCCATTGATCACTACCTGTTGAGGTCGACAATCTAGCCAGCTTTCTATCCACCTTATAGTCCATTCATCCAATCCATACTTCTTTAACTTGCTGGCATGAATACTGTGGGAGACCATATCAAAAGCTTTGCTAAAGTCAAGATATATCACATCCACCACTTTCCCTATATCCACAGAGCCAGTTATCTTATAGAAGGCAATCAGGTTGGTCGGGCATGACTTGCCCTTGGTGAAACCATGCTGACTGTACCTGATAACCTTCCTCTCCTCCAAGTGCTTCAAAATGGATTCCTTGAGGACCTGCTCCATGATTTTGCCAGGGGACTGAAGTGAGGCTGACTTGTCTGTAGTTCCCCAGGTTCTCTTTCTTCCCCTTTTTAAATAGGGCACTATATTTGCCTTTTTCCAATCATCTGGGACCTCCCCCGATGGCCAAAAAATTTCAAAGATATGTCATGAAAGATGTCATGTCTCTTGATAAATGAACATTGTGGTGTTTGTTTATTAATATTATAATCTGTTAAATCTGTGAAATATCTTAATATTCTTGTATGAAATGCTGGATTTGCTTCGTGTAAAGTGCACAGAGTTTAGGATGGGTGGGGGAAAAAAGGGGAGGGGGGAAGAACACATAAATAAACTCCCAGCTGTAAGAGACAGTTTAGCTCCAGTTTTCCAGCCAGTCACAAAAAGAGCAGCTCTACTCACACCAGTGAAAAAGAAATTAACTGGGACACTTTATTGTTTTCTGAGAACCACTGAAGATTATTAAAATGACAACAAACATCCAAGTGCATTGGGATTAATTGTACTGGGATCGTGACTACCCCAGCCATCTTTACAGCCACAGAGTTCCCTGAGTCTCATACTGTTAGGAAGCAGGGCCTGCAGCAGAGCCAGTCTCCAGGCAACTTAATGAGCACAGCTGGCCTGCAGTACGCTGCCTGATTGGCTATACTACCCAGCAGGTGGGAAGAGGCAGCAGACTCTTCAGCCCAGCAGCAGTTCTGCAGCTGCTCAGAGTTAAAGCATTTGTCCATGTCTGTGATAGTTCCTGTGCCTGCTTCTTCCCAGCATTGTTTCTGCAATGGACCTAGCTCTGTTCCTGCCTTGGCCCCAAACTTGCTTCACTCTAGGTAACCCTGCTCTGCCCCTTGGCTCTGGCTTCTGACTCCAGTTCTAACCCACAGCTCTAATTTCTGATTCCAGCTCTGGCACCTGGGCTGCTGTTCCTGGCTTCTGATTCCTGCTCTAACCACAGGCCTGGCCCTTGCTCTAATCACAGGCCATGACTGCCCATGCCCCACTGTCTGACTCACACCTCAAAAAAGGATTGTCTCGATTACTTAAAATTTAGGCAAAACATTTTCTGAAGGATACAGGCCCCACATGCCAAAAAATGGAAGTGGAGAGTATGTTTAGAAAGGGACTCCAAAACTGGGTTTGGAATAGCAGGTAACTTTAAATCTCATCTATTGAGAGTCCATAGTCAAGCAAAGGCTACATCTACACAACATGCCACGGGCAGCAGCGTGTAGTGTATGTGTAGTTACATGTTGCGGTGAAAAGCCTGCTGTGTCTTCACTGTGGTATGTAGCTACTTGTATCAGTGTCAGGCTCTGGCAGGGGGGAGACAGCAGGCAAAAACATCAGCAGCTCCCTGCTGCTCAAGTCTTTCCCTGCAGCAAGGAAAGGCTCTGGGAGGGGAAGCTGCGGGGAGCTGGCAGAACTTTTCTTCCCTGCCAGAGTCTTTCCCTGCAGTAGGGAAGTGCTCCAGCAGTGGGGAACTGACCAAACCTTTCCCTGCTGCCTCCCTACTGCCAGAACCCTTCCCTGCTAGGGGAGTCTTTTCCTGTGGAGGGGAAAGGTTTTAGCACTGGGACACCACATTGCTAAACATAGCAGTGTAGAAAGGAGGCACAGCTTGGGTAAATAGAGTGTGCATTGGGTATGCACTTGTATATATATCACAACATTCAGCATGAACGGCAGGTGAAGCGGCCATTGCGGGAGGCTAGCCCCTGTACCCTCCCCTTCTACCTCCCCTCCACTGTGGAGCCCAGAGCACCCCCAACACAGCTGCCAGCCCCCCCAGTCCTGGGCTGCCCAAGCATCCCCAGCTCTGGAGCGCCAGGCAAGGGGTTCAGCCCCAGTCAGCCTGGGCCACAGAAAAGCGGCAGGAATTGCAGGAGGGGCCTGGGAGTGGAACGTGGTGGGGGGGCTCAGCCTCCCCCAGCCTATGATATCCACCATCCATGACCTTCAGGGATGTCTTTACTTGCCTAAGCTGTGCCTCTTTGGCTATACTGCTGTCTATACCCATGCTAGTGGGGCTGCATGGGTATGTACTCTACCACCCCCTCATTAGCCTAACCTCGGGGGGTTCAGTTTATAAGTGGCCTGTTTTCAACTTGATTTCCCCTCTCCCTCTGGCTCTCTGGAGTAGATAGATGCAAATTCATTTTTAAAGCAAAAGAAAAAGAGCAGTTGGGGGGAGGAGGGAGAAGTTAGGAGAAAAAAGAGGGATGGTTACTGTTGAGACACAGTGGGGGCACCCTCTGGTTCAGCATGCCATCTCTCATATTAGAAAATAAGGGAGGGGGAATAAACCTTTTCTCAAGGCTAATCCAATAACGTTGTTTCAAATTATAGAGGTCGGTTCAGGTTTCTTAGTTTCTGTGTAGTTTTTAACTTTAATTCAAACTGACAGATTTTCCGTTAGTGTAACTTCACTATGAAAACAACTTTTCTAAAAAACAAAATTAAATACATAGTATTTCATCACATTTTCTTGTTACTTTGCATGCATGTAGGTCTTGATAAGAACAAAATCTTTTATTCTGTCCTCTTTGGACCTTTTACAATTTGTCTTGCTTATAGTAAAACAGTTTATAGTGAAGTAGATTGAAAGTCCCAGATTGTGGCTATGTGTCTAGATACTTACATAGAACAGCTGATTGTTTAAGTTAAACCACTTTGGATTAGGTTTCAATGTACCATATAGTGTGAAAATGGCAATTCTGGCTGTATTGAACCTCCACTAATAGTTAAGGTGTGGGGGAATTCCTAAGAATTTCATTCTATTTAGGTATTTTATTGTTTACTTGAAAATCTCCATATTTTTCTAATGCAATCGGGGACAACAAGGGAGTCCTTTGATCAAATTTACCACATGCAATTTTCCATAGATGTTATCTAAAGACTGAGTAGCTTGGTGGATAAATGTTTCTGCTTCGTATTTATTAGTTGAATTTAAATCCTCTGGCTCACGGATTTGAGTTGTTGAGTCAGGACTCCAATTTTGTCTTATTTAACCTGACCATTTTAACTCCTAACATTTTTCTAATATGGCTATTTTGAATACTATACTATCTTCCTGTGGCTAAGCTATTCTTTCTGACTTTGCTTTTGTTATAGGTGAAATGCAATCAATCAGATAAAGAAATAAAGCTTGGCACGCTATTGGAAAGAGGGAAAGGTAAGTTTGAGATGACTCTGTACTGTGAATTTTCCCATTGTGTTAGAACTGAGGAAAAACCTGTGCTAAATAACTTTGTGCTGATCTACTGAGAAAATAGCTGCATTTAGCTAAGTACTAATGTTTCATATTCTCACGGGAATATACTGACAAAGTGGTTTCCAGGGTGCCTAATGTGTTTGGAGGAGGCAGTTTCTGTATAAAATGCAAAGGCCAGATTCATAACATGAATAATGGATTTGTGTCCATGAATAAATGACAATGCTAATGGTTATTTAACAAGTATTTCTGGGACTACCTATTGTTGGTGGAAAACTAGCTGGTGGAAAACTGGACCTAATTATAATATTTTATATTGGTTTTATTTAAAATTTGTTTGTGCCACTTCATGACCACCCAGGTGCCTAGAATGCTACATAAACTATTTTATGTGTACCAATATACAGTGCCTTATATCTCAAGTGCTTTCAGATCTTTTTACAAATTCCACAGTCTTAAACACAAATGATCCACAGTAGTCATTTTTTTCACCACTGTAATTTCTTGCCATTTCTTGTGTGAAATGTGGCAATCATCTTACAGCACAATGGATTAGATACTGTGGTGACCAATACTCTCTAAATACTTTGGATCAATGCTGCCAAGCCCATTCTATGGAAGGGGCTGAATTCCACTTTTAATTATGGTCCGTGGCCAAGGTCTAAATGTAAGACCACATTCTCCTCTCACTGCGCAGTTGATTTACCTCTGTCAGCAGGAGGTTTGCTCAGAGATAGAACCTGGCCTTTGTGTAGTAGTTAGTCTTTGTTTTGTATGCCTTATTTAGAAGTACACATTAATTCCAAAGTTTTATTAAAGGGGGCAAGTCTTTGGAGTGTTACTAAATGTGGAATAAAAAAAAAATTACAAAGGAAGACCTGAACCTGAAATGGCAGCAAAATATTTCAGTAACTCAACTGTAAATATTTGTTACTATCAGCATTCTGCTCAGAGTGTATTTAAATAAACCTATAAAAGAGATATTTACCTCTGTGTCACACGCAACCCACAAAGGGCTATATTAAATTCTTAATATTCACAGTGGAGACACTAGGGAAATCCCAATTTATACACGATGCTTGTGGTAAACTACTAATAAACTAATCAACAGACCAAATAATACTTCAACAGACATTTAAATTCCTAAGGGCGAGTATATCTTTTTCTTTGGAGTTATATTAAAAGTGATATTGGTCTTCAATGAATATAAACATTTATTCATGAGACATTAATGTTTTTCTATCTAATACATTTGCTACTATTTTTTCTTTACTACATATTGCTCCTGGAATGATTCCATAACACAATTAGGGGGAAAGAGCAAGTAATCAGTAGACTGAGACAAGTATATAAAATGTATTTTAAGGAAAAAAGGGATAACACTACCCTGAAATTATTGTGTCACTTTGTCTGTGGTTGTGACAGTCATTTCTGAATGCTTCATTTTAGATGGAATGTTAGGTGATATGGATTTAATATGGAGAAATTTGGTATTGTGGTGGATAATGGAAACTACAGATAATTTCTTTAAAATGTTAGCCTTATAAGTAGGGCCCTGCCAAATTCACGGCCGTGAAAAATGCATCATGGACTGTGAAATCTGGTCTCCCCCCCTGAAATCTGGGCTTTTGTGTATTTTTATCCTATGCTATACAGATTTCAAGGGTGAGACCAGATTTCACAGTCCCAAGATACCCAAAAGCGTGCCATGGGCTGTCAAAACTATTGTAGGGGGGTCATTGTATTACCACCTTTACTTCTGCACTGCCTTCAGAGCTGGGCAGCTGGAGAGTGATGGCTCCTGGCTGGCCACCCATCTCTGAAGGCAGTGCTGCAGCCATCAGCAGCACAGAAGTAAAAGTGGCAATACCATACCATGACACCCTTATTTCTGCACTGCTGCTGGCTGTGGCACTTCTTTCAGAGCTGAGGTCCCAGCCAGCAGCCACAGAGCTTCCTGCAGCCAGGGGGACGTTCCTGGAGGTGGATCTAACCCAGCAGGGGAAGAGGAAGTCCCATCTCTCACCAACCCAGCCAGGACAAGAAGCTGGAGACTGGCTGTGGTGACGACGCAGGAAAGGAAACAGAACACCAGGTTTGTTGG
>NW_020664400.1:101386-116715 GCF_002925995.2 Terrapene triunguis
CTCCAGCGCCTCCTTACAACGCTGCCAGAGCAGCAGGTGCTGAACTGGGGCACGGGGTTCACTATACAAGGTGATCCCAATCCGTATCCAATCAAAAAGCTGTAAAGACCCGCAGTCAGGATACCAGGGGCACTGGCGATCTATTTCCCTTAGAAGGTCCTCAATATGAGCGACCGAGACAACGATACATGATCGCTGCCTTATAATCTTTTGTAACTCTCTTGCGTGCTCCTTCTGGGCACTGGAAAGTTCTCCCCCCCCCATACTCACGAATAAGGGGCGGCAAACGGCCGCGGGGTCACTCGGCATATCCAGCCGGTGAGTAGAGGGGTATCACGTCGGGGTCACCAGCTGTGGTGACGACGCAGGAAAGGAAACAGAACACCAGGTTTGTTGGTAGCCAGAGAGCTTTACAAGCCTCCTGCAAAAAGCCTCCCAGGAAAACTTTTCCTGGGGTTTTTATTCTTCTCCTTACTTTGTTTACAACTCTTCTTAGTGGTTACATTCTTGCGCAAACAGAAGGCAGGCAATATACATGCACATGAAATTACAAGCCCATCTCTTGAGCGCGTGAACACCAGCTGCAAGGGTGATGTCAGGTTGCCAATAAGTTTTCCAAACATATACGCTAGGACAAGGTCACTCCTGCCTCATTGCCAAGGGAACAGTTTGCCGTTCTCGTGGGCATACGATTCGGGAACAACACATTCCTACAACTGGCGTATGGTAGGAGCCCTCCGCCAGGGTGCCCCAGTCCTACTTCTTCCTGGCTCCAGGCCGGGTGCTCGGGTGTTAAAGGGGCCTTGGGATAGTTGTGGGGGGGGGGGGGGAGTGTGTGACCACAGAAACTCCCTCCCACCGCCCCCAACCACGGTGCCCTGGGTGGTCATCTACCCGTAAGGCTGGCCCTGCCTCCCCCCACCCCCAAAAGTGAGGACCTTCCCATACCATGCCGCCTCTCTTCTGTACTGCTGCTGATGACAGTGCTGCTTCAGAGCTGGGCGCCCGGCCAGCAGCCTCTGTTCTCTGGCCACCCAGCTCTGAAGACAGAGAGGCCACCAGTAACAGGGCAGAAGTAAGCGTGGCAACACAACAATCCCCCTACAATGGCCTTGTTACCCCCCCAACTCCCAGACCTCTTTTTGGCCTGGGACTCACATGGTTACAACACCATGAAATTTCAATTTCAAGTATCTGAAACCGTGAAATGTATTATTTTTAAAATTCTATGACACTGAAATTGGCCAAAATTGACTGCAAATTTGGTAGGGTCCTGCTTATAAGATGCAATTCCTCTTTTTGTTGAAGGAGAATAAGGGACTCTTATGTAGTTTGTGTACTGCTGCTTTGGGGTACATGACTGCAACCTTATTCTTTTCTGTATTTTAAACCTATATTCCCCCCACCCCGTTCGATAAGTCAGTTTATTTTTTATCCTAAGTAAAAATAGTCTTCCCCACCAGCCAGGCGGGCTCATAACAGGTATACTATTTTTCTTCAGAGGATTGTTTTCCACCATCTGCTACATTTTTTACCCTATTTTTCAATTGTTTTCTCTCCCTGTTGGCATTTAAATATGAAGGCATAGCTGCATAGATATCTAGGTAATAGGCACCTGAAGTGGGGTGGACACCCGCTCCTGCCTGGAAGGGCCTGAAATAGCCCTGGGAGAAGGGTTAAAGCCAGCCCTGCAGAGGGCTGGGGCTGGGGAAGAAAAGACCTGGGCTGATTGGGGGAAGCAGCTGCAGTGGGGCCACGCCCCAATCAGAGCCCAGCTGGCTCTATAAAGGCCTGAGCCAGGAGCAAGAAGTCAGTCTCTTTCTGCACTCAGAGAGAGAAGGGCCTGGCTGCAGGGAGCTGGAGACAGGGTACCTGAGTGGAGCAGGGCTGGGGGAAGGCTGAGGAGCTGGGGAGCTCCAGTCTGGAAAGCCCCAGGCTGCGGCCTAGCATTGGGCCAAGGTGTACTGTGGGTTGCAGAGGGCAGCCCAGAGGTAGCCAGGGCAGCAGGTCCAAACCCTCCTTGCCAGTGATGAGTAAGCTAATTCTGCAGTCTGCCCCAGGCATGGGGCCGGACGATGACTGGCAGTAGCCTTACACTGAGGCGAGGTGGGGTTAGTGGGTGGGGGTTCCCCTGGGAGGGGAGACCCAGCGTGTGTGGGTACTGCCAGGGGGCAGCACCCAGAGCAAGGGTGTCCTGTAGTCTTAGCTCCTATTGCCTGTGAAGCTCTGTTTGCATTCTCTTATTCCTACATAGTGGAACAGGGAGAATACATTGGGAGTTAGCACTAATATACCCGGTAATCAATATTAACATTTTCAAGTATGTATCAGCCTGGAGAATCCCACTGTAGGTGCATGTGTGCCCCATGCACACAAGATTGGAGTCTTTTGAATAGCATTGTCCATCAGGGCCATGTATGTGCCCTGTGTATACTTATTCTTCCATAAAGGGCATCAAGACCTCTTACTGCCTGGCTGTATTCTTACGGTATGTCAGTTGGGTTAACTGGGATCTGTCTTCACACAATTCCAGGAGCTGATCTCCAGCCCATTCCAGGGAGCAGAAGAGGTTGCACTCCCCCATGGCATCCCTGTCCAGCCCACCAACACCAGATACAGAAAAATGCCTAGAACTGCCAAAACTGGGATCAGAGGAGCAACAACACTGTCCTACCTCGCCACCTTTTCATCTTGGTTACCTGATGAAATGGTGACACTGCTGTGACACGCTATGGACACATGGAATAGTCAAATAATACTGTGCCAACTTTATAAATGTTATATGCATCTTTATGGGATAATACTCCTGATTCAGTGGGATAGCTAAATGGTTTCCTGCAGGAACTATAATTTCTGGGGCTTAATTAATGCAAATCCCTAAGGCTAATCATTACCAAGACAAGGTCCTGCTATTCAGACTCTCCACAGCACTAACAGTAATAATGATATGCCTAGTAGTGGTAGCAGTACTTTTAAGGAGGAAGTGCATTCACAACTATCAGTACCTGGGTGACTGGCAGGTCAGAGACAGGTCCTCGCAGGAGACTGCAACAGCTACTGAGTATGTGGTCTCCTTGTTCTCCCAGCTAGGATTCCTTGTAAACTGAGATGTCATTTTACCTCATCACAGATGATAAAGCTGACAGGAGCCAATACTGATAATATGGACTTGTCTGGGGCTACTTGGTCACATTTACATCTGTGACCCCACTTACCAGACTTCACCCGTAGCCCCTGTATCTATGGCTATGGTCTGTGTACTCTTCATCCTAGCATCACAAGAGCAGGAATAACATCCCAGCCCCAAGTCCTGTCAGAACTCAGGTGGCAACTGGATCCAGAGAATGTGCAAAAAAGGGGTTCTGTTCTTGAGCTTCTCCCTGACAATGACACTGGATCATGGATGCCTAAGGGGCAGGCCAGCCCATGTGAACCACCTGCAGATGCAGAGGACCTAGGCCAAGGATGACTTAAAACCTATATTAATGTTCTGGAGCTCATGCAGGCCCATCTGATGGTCTAGCATTCTTACCTGATCTGTGGGACTCCATTGTGCAGATCTTGAAAGACAACACATCCACAATGAGTTACATAAACAGTCCTCTCTGTCAGGAAGCCATTGGGCTATGGATAAGGACTCCTCTCCATGGGGTAAGTCCTTTGGCTCTGCACTCCCAGGAGCCAGCAACAACCTGGCAGTCTTCTTAAGTAGACCTGCAGTAACCAACTGTGAGTGGTTGCATTGTGCCAGTCCATCACTGACCCAATATTCCATCAACTGGGAACTACCTCTATAGATCTGCTCCGCACAGAGGACACCACCAAATGCCCGAACTTCAGACAGGCAAGGTCATGCTGATCCTGATAGTTCTTTATTGGCTGAGGCAATTCTGGCTGTTGGACTTTATTGCAAATGTCCAGTCAACCTCCGATCCATCTCCCAGTCTTCCCATACATAACTCAGAACCATGGTCAGATGTTGCACCCAGACCCAAAGTCATTACACTTAAAGTTATGGATATTGGCTGGTTGAGCAGAAGAAACTGCTCCCAAGAAATTCAAGATAGCTTTCTGCTCTGTATGAGAGTATCTACTACGAAGACATACTCCTCAAAATGCAAAAAGTTCCCCATATGGGTAGTTCGGTACAATCTGGAATAAGTAGCGGTCCCAATAGCAACAGTCCCACATGCTGCACTTGAAACACGGTGGATTGGCATTTAGTTTTCTCAAGGTCCACCTAGTAGTAGTATTGGCTGGCAGGCAGAATAGGTGTCCTGGGTCTTTTCACACCAGGTGGCGTCAGAGTTCCTCAACAGCCTCCTACATACTTGTTCACCTGCTAAAGACATGACTCAAATTTGGGACCTACATTTTGTTCTTCTAAAGCTCATGGAGCTTCCTTTTCAGCCACTGTTATTTTCTCAGTAAATTATCTTAACCTGAAGATGTGTGGGCTTTTTTCTTCTCTAGAGTTTATTAATTGAGTATGGATGGTCAGTGAGCTCCAAGTTCTCATTGACTGACCTCCACAACCTTTCACAGGGACAAGGTTGTGCTGAGGCAAGACCCTACGGTCATCTCTAAGGTGGTGTTGAAATTTAACCTACATTGACCAATTTAACCTATCAGTCTTCTGCCCGAAGCCACCCTCAACACTGGGAGAGAAGCTTTGAATTTTGGACATTTCCAGAGCCTTGCTCTTTTAGTTTAACAGGACAAAGTCTTTTAGAGTATGTCTACAGTCCCCATAGTGTCCTCAAGCGCAGCAGTCTACACAGCAAAGAAACAGTCCCACAGCCCGAACCCAAGTCGTCTGGCATAGGCCAGCCACGGGTTTTTCTTTGCTGTGTAGAAAACCCAGAGACTGTCTCCTTGATGCTGTTACCGTATCCAGCCTATCAAAAGGCAAAGCCATTTTTGTCACAGAGAATCTCTTAAATAGATCACACAGTATATTTGAACCTGCTGTCAAAGAGAAGGTTAGCCTCTCCCTCAGAATGGCAAGGTATACGCCAACAAGGCAGAGGTAGCATTGTCAGCCTGCTTCAAAAACATGCCAATATCTGATATCTACCAGGCAGCAATGTGGTGCAATCCACTCATCTTTGACAAACGTCACACCCTTGATATGTTAGCGAGGTATGATGCCAAGTTCAGGAGAGCAATGCTTCAATTGTTATTTGACTAATGCAGCTGATGAAACTCTCCATTCCCACCCTCCAGAGAGGGTACTGCTTCCCAGTCACCTGGAGTGGAATCCACACTGAGACATACTCAAAGAAGAATGAATGGTTACTTACCCTACAGTAACTGTAGTTCTTCCAGATCTTATAACATCTTCAAGAATCTCAGTTACCATAGGATAAGTAACTGTTCTTTTCCACATACTTCACTGTGAATCATTTCCTCAGGGGAGCATGCTGCTTACAGTTGCTCCTTCACCCTACTCTGCCTTTGTTACACACACATGGATTTTTTTTTTCTCAAAATGGTGAAAAGTAGTAGGCAGATATGGAGATTCCAGAACTGGTAGTTGCCATGATGTGAATTGTGTATAACCCGTATTATGATTGATAGAACAAGTAGCAAAATATTTGTTATTTTCTTGAGGTTACCCCTGTCTTTTCTCAAGACTATCGGAATCTAACACACCCGTATTTCAAGCATTGTGTTCAGTGAGGGCCTTTTACTTTTATTTCAAATGGGATTTGCTTTTACTCTTGCATAAATATCAATTATGCAAATACACAATCTAATATGTTTGAGCTGTTCAGTTTTCTTCTGGTATATGTTGTTTTTAGGTAGAAGGAATGCTGAACTGACGTAGTATTTTAACCATTCCAAAATTAGTCAAATCATTAATTGATTCTTTAAGAATATATCATCACATGAAACACTTTACCCTGTGATTCCTGAGTTGTCTTGTTAAATGCAAGTTCTGCACTTCATCAGCTGCTGTCAAACTCTCACAGTTAGCATTATGAGGATGTCAGTCATGTGATCCAATGCCTCCTTCCCACTTTGACTATCTATATTCCAGCTGTTCATGTGTTTGCTTTAGGAAGTATGTAGTAGTTATCTATACTGGGGAACTTATTTATAACTTGTAACTTAGGTGTCCCCTCATCTAAATGTAGTATAGTAACTTAAAAGTAACATTCACAGCTATTTAAGATTCTGCCTGGCTGCATTCAAGTTCCCCTACTGGTCTGAGGGAAGCCCCGACTGAAATAGTGCTAAAAGATTAACAGCACAGCAGTCTTTTCAAACAAATATCACCAGTAGCAATTGTATTAAACTGATGGGACTGCACACCTTGCACAGTACCTTTAATCTGATAAATGCCTTTAGTCTGAGGAATTTGCTCCTGCTGCGTTTTGAACCTTGCTCTCTTGGTTTCAAATGCAGCTGCCCTCCACTCAACATCAATCTCGTATCCTTTACAAAAGTATGTGTCCAGTATCTTCATTCTTATTTCAGGAATAAAAATTACATAGTTTATTTTTTCCTTTGTGACTGTTACGTTATTGGTGGGTCATGTTTTTCCCCAAACTTGGGACTGATTCTCCTCTGACACCAGTTCTATGGGGTTGTAGCTGCCTGCACTTTAATGGAGTGGCTCCTGATTCACACTAGTATAAGTGAGATCAGAATCAGGACACTTGTGTTAGATTTGATGGAATAACACCCCACGGTTTTTAAACAATTAAGCATTCTTACATGGTTAGAGAAGCCAGGCTGTCAAATTTATTTCTATTTTTTTATAATGCATTTAGAAAATATGTGTAATACTTTTAGTTTATATCTTGTTTATGGCTTATATACTTTTATGTAGTATTTCTATTTGAAGGCATTCTAATAAAAAATACTACTTTAAAATAGACCAGGAAGTCTTTATGACCTAAGAGAAATATATAAATAACTAACTCATTCAGTACATTTCCATCTTCTAGCTCATCACTCATCAGCCACAAACTGTAAGGCTGAGACACTTTTTAAATCATTCAAATGTATACATAAATAGCATTTTATAAGGGCTTTCATAGTTAACCTAGCTTCCCTGAATGAGTTCTGAACTTCAGCTCTCCTTCTCCCCGACTTCAATTTTCCATGTCAAAAATGAACATAATCCGTTAGTTTGATTAGTAGCAAACTGTTCTCTGAAACCTCCCTGTCCCATGTGCAAATATAGAATTTACCTACTATGCTTTTGATGTCAATAGCGCACATCCTCATAACTCTGCTTCTGATTTTTCTCACTCAAAGCTGCATGATTACTTCCCATGCTAGCCACAGTCATGACACTTCATTCAGTTATGTGTATTTGAAGAACAGCACATAAGTATGTGTTAAAGTGCTCTCCAATTATGTTATAATAATTAATGCCTGAATAATTTAAATTAAAATATAGAATAAGAAATGCAGATACACTTAGTCACAAACAAAAACGTAGGCCCCAATTGTGCAGTTGTTCCAGCCAGGTAGACCTTTGAGTCTGGTGGGGCTCTGCCTGCGCAGCTGCCCACATACAATTCCAGGATAGGGCCTTAGTTGAAAAGGTTGAAGTTCAAGTTATTTTAATGGAGCCCAGCTGTCACTTTCCAAGCACTTACCTTGTCTTTACAAAAAGTATATCTTTTAAAAGCAAAACCCACAATTGTCAGCCTGAAAATGAACAATTAAAGCAGTGGTTTGAGCTGCTTTTTGAGCTGAGCCCCTGCTTTGAGTTACTATTTTTGGTTGCGCCCACCCCAGCCCAGACTAAGGGTACATCTACACTTACCGGAGGGTCCGGGGGCAGGCAATTGGTTTTCTGGGATCGACTTATCGCGTCTAGTGAAGATGCGATAAAATCGATCCCTGATCGCTCTGCCGTCGACTCCGGAAATCCACCGCGGCAAGAGGCGGCAGCGGAGTCGACGGCAGCGCGGCAGCGGTCGACTTTCCCCCGTCCTCACAGCCAGGTAAGTCGACCTAAAATACGCAACTTCAGCTACGGTATTCACGTAGCTGAAGTTGCGTATCTTAGGTCGGACCCCCGCTGTAGTGTAGACCTAGCCTAATATAGACACATGCAAAAGTATGCTTGATAGCCTACTCAGAAACCTAACAGAGACCATAACACAACTTGAATTAAATTACCTACACCTGTAAGTTTCAAATACACAGATACTTACCAATGACAGCCAAGCTTTCCTCATCAGTGGGCTGCTTCTACCTTGCAGCCATGATGCGTTGCTAGGGCAGAACCAATACCTGCCCTTCTGTCCCTCCCACTTCAGGTTTTCAGGGTGGGGGAAGGCATGTGCGATGGTCTCTGGGGATGGAGCCAGCCCTGGGAATGGAGGCTGCCAAGAGCAGGAATTGGCACAGCCACAGTGGATGGTGACACTGACCCAAAGGTCGGTTGGCCAACTGAGGTGATTCAGGGTGGAGGTGGCATTTCCTCCCTGACCTCAGTGCAGGCTGGCACAAGCTGCCTGATATCACAACTCTTGCCTCACCACCCAAAAAAACCCCAATGTTTCTTAGTACACCACCTGGGAGGGCATTCCTCCCCTCTCTAATTTGAAAACCTCTGAATTAAAGGAGCCTGCCAGCAACCAACTGGCATACTTCACCACTCACTATCTCCCTACCCAGTTTATAGAGCCCACGACATTTGAAGTTTCAGAGAAATTAGTATTTTTTGGGAGAAATGTGGTGATAATGGGGTTTGAAAATGCCTCTTACAACAATGAAGTCTTAACAATGAAGTGGCAATAGTTGTATTAGAATGGAATATTTGTGTACTGTACAGCAAATATGAAAAGTAATAAAACAATCTCAAGTAAGGTCCATTTAAGTAGCATTCAGTACCTTTCCATGTCACTCACGGCATATGTATTATTAATGGTTCAGTAAATTCTGTTTTTAATAAAGCTTTTCTTTAAAAAGAACACTTGCTGATCATAGCTAGAGTGGCGGTGACTACTATAATTTTTTTAAGGAAGTGATTCCATTCCAATCTTTTGTTTTTAGTCACTTTCTGAAATATTCAGTTTCACATTGAAATTTTTTAACTTGATGTCTGCCCCAAGGTGAAAATGTCTTTAAAAGAGTAACAGAAATGGTTTGACCTTTTTTGAGTTGCAAGGATGTGGGGGGGGGAGGGGAACACACTTTCTGCTCCTATTTATTTAACAGCCTGGGCCAATCGCTTTCCCTCTGCTTGGTCTCGCTAGTCAGTGACCAATCATTGGCTTCATTTGAACCAAACTATTTTCTTTCATTTATTCTTCCCAAACTTCTGGTAGCTCACCAAAGTTGATCTATAGTCTCTCATTGTAGAAAGGGAAATTACATATTTCAGATAGAAGTGCCGTAATAAGATGCTTTATTGATTCTGATTGCTGGTTACAAGAAAGACATGCATAACCTGGAAAAACTAATTAAGGATCTGATTTTTGCAAACATTTAATGTAAAGTCACTCATGTGAGTAAGTTGTACTCGCACTGAAGTTAATGGGACTACTCATGTACATACATGTTTGCACGAATGGGTCCTAAATGAACTTTAAAGGGAGACTGAAACGGACTATACCCAAAATGTTGTCTAATCTACAAAGTAAACAGTCTGAAAAATAATTGTTCTGTAATCTTTTGGGGTTACTATAAATCTCAGGTGCTGTTTATGAAAAAAGATTTTTTTTTTAAAAGAAGACTTGGATACACCTCTACCTCGATATAATGCGACCCAATATAACACGAATTCGGATATAACGCGGTAAAGCAGTGCTCCAGGGGGGCGGGGCTGCGCACTCCGGTGAATCAAAGCAAGTTCAATATAATGCGGTTTCACCTATAACGCGTAAGATATTTTGGCTCCCGAGGACAGCGTTCTATTGAGGTAGAGGTGTATTTAAATTGACAGTATTCCTTAAATAGAACCTAATTCCCACTGGCAGCTAGGGATCCCATTTCCTCTAAAATCTTGTTCTTTTTTCTTGCATATTAGAAGTATATTTCAGAGTTTGCCTGAGAGCAATCCTGGATGTGCCCATAGTCTCCCTACTTTTATGTGACTGGCCATGGACCTACTGTTACATGTCTATTATTAGCTTCCTTTCTTTAATAATTGTTCAGCCTATGTCTTTAGACTACTTCATTTTCTTTGACAATTCCAGTGGACCAGAGCCGTAGCTGGTGTGCATGGGCATAGCTCCATTGACTTCAGTGAGGGTATGCTGATGTACACTATTTGAGGATCCAGACCTCTATCCTCGGGGAGTGGGTTAGCACAAACATCTTCAGCCCAACTACTTTCACCTATGAAGATGACTGGTGATACCATGTTCTTAATGTTGATGTCTTTTTATGTTAAAATAAATTTAGCTAAGGAAAATGTCTCCTCTTTACCTTATGTTCTACAAACCAGAAATAAAATGAAATGGTTACCAGAAGTGACAGGCTTATATGACACATGATGTGTTTGAATGCAAGAAAGCATCTCTATCAGCAGATAGATCTCAGCCTTTCACTAAGCATGTCTAAGATCAGTTTACACAGCTGGGTCTGTGCAGGTAGATGGGGCACAGGTTCAAGCCATGTTTGTAAGTAGTGTTTCCTTACTCCAATGAAAAGATGTACATGCAGTGTTACACTTTTACAGAGGATCAGAAAAATTATTTTAAAAATCTTTTATACTATTTCTTATTGTAAGCTCAGTGTCAAATTTTATTTGGAGAAAATGACAAATAAAGCTCTGGAAATAGCACTATTGATTCAGCACTGATAATTATAGATCCAAAACAAAAGCATTTTGTATAAGCCCTGAATAATGGGGTGTGGATGTAGTAGTGAATTTGAAGATTTAGCTTAAATGGATTTTTAAAAAAAGTTAGCTTGAATGCTTCACATTGACTGCACCAAATGCATCAGAAATTATTTTCATGATATCATAGTACAGAAAGTATAATACTTCATATGATATGAGTTCTAAAAATTAAATTACAGAGCATTCATAAAGACTCTTCAGAAGCCAGAATTCCACCGAGAGCTCTTAAAGGCTTTAAACTAATTGTATTTGTCTCTGTTAGAAATGACTATTTAGAGCAAGAATTCTATAAACTATAAATTGACATATACGTTCACTGTACTGATAAAAGCTTTAAGATATCTGTGGATGAAACCTGCTAGGAATCTATTGCGTTGCTTTTTGTAATGATGTACTGAATTTTTATGCTACTATAACACAGCACACGGAAATAGTTAAATGTTGACAATGGATGATTTTTTGTTCAAAGGCTTGCAGTATACTATCAATTCTGAAGAAAATAAACTTAAATTAAAATACTGAAATCTATAATATAGCACATGCACTGATTGTAGTATGTTCATATATCTTGTTCTAAAGATTAACAGGACAATCAATTTCTCAAGTAGTAGATGGTCCATGGTCTGGCATTATATAATTTTTAAAGTTTTTGGAAGTAATCATTCTATCCAGGTTGACAATTTCAGAATGAGAATACCTAATGATTCATGATCACATTACATTTTTCTGAAAAAGCACATAAATACGGTCCCATTCCCATTAAAACATTATTTACAGCTGGGCAATATTTTGCTCTTTGCATTGGTGTTCAGGTATCCTTTTGGTAATGGACAACTGCTCATGTTTTATTTTTGCCAGTTAGCAGCTCTGTTGCACCTAAGAAAGCCATCATGGAGCATCCTTCCTTTCCATAGTTAGAATTATTGTACATATTACTTTGAATGTCTGAGAGACAGCTACTGATTTTTTTGGTTAGTTACGTCCTCAGAAAAATACATCCTGAAAAATTTATCTAATTTAGGGCTTGTTTAGAGCAATTAGAGCTACTGTGGTTTACCTGGAGATTTGTTTTCTGTCTACTAACCCTAGTGGAAATTTCATGAGAAATGTTCCAGCTGACTTCATTTGGCAAACAGATTTTGGAATTTAAAAACTGGATCTATTGAATTATTAATTTTCCATCTGAAATAAACAGAAAGCCGCAGTAACCAGAGACCAATTGAAGGATCCTGTTCTGGACTTGCAGAACAGCAATTCCCCTTCTGTCCCATTGGATGGTATTAGGAGAGGCCAGAGGGAGAAAACTATGGTAGTGACAACAGCTACAATTATGGGTGCGGGTGAAAGAGGAAAAACTGACTAAAATAATGGAGTAGTGTCAGCAGCTAGGCAGGAGTCTTGAGGGAGAAGAGTCACCAGCAATCAGAACGGGGAGGTCAGCCAGGTCACAAAAGGGAGGAGTTGGGGCCAAGAGGCTCTAAAGAGGGAATCATAGACAGTCTTCTCCAAACCCCATCTGCCAAGTATCGTATACATGTTTACTACTTTTATTTATTTGCACTGCTGGACCATGTAATGGCCTCCAAAAAGATCATTGTGCTAGGCACCATACAAACATAGAATATAGAGAGTCCCTATGCTGAAGATCTTACAATCTAAATAGTATTTTCCTAGTTTAAGGTAGCTTTAGACCTCTTTGTGCTGCTGGAGTAGTGGAAAAGAGACCTAGTGTAGCATGGGCCAGGATTGTTTAATTTTGGAGACAAAGTGCCAGTAGGAAGTATGTTTTTTCTTAACTATATTGTCATATAAAGTAAAGTTGTATTACTCTAAACCACCCAAATTATGAGTTAACTATAAAAATGAGAAAGGGGGAAATAGACCATCTATACTGGGTTATCTGGTCTGTTCCTTTGTCAGTGTAGGATTTATTCCCTGCAGGATGTTCTCCATTTGTTTAAGCCAATGTTATATAAAGAGAGATTGTGCTGTAGTCCATTCTGTGAGCAAAGAGGCTAACCTTCAAAATAAAAGATGGTGATTGCTTTCAACAGGTCTTTTGCATATTCCACATCAGAAGTGAAGTTATTAGGTTGGTTAAATCAGTAAGTAAGATCCTTTTATTTCTATTTGAATATTGACAACATAGCAGAATTTTGAGATGCCTACACAATCCATCACTAAATTTCATCACTCAGTAGCTGACCTTCTAGTGATCTGCAATACACCATCCACCCATCCCCTCACTGGTTATCCCCTTCTACAATGACCCTCTGCATTCCTTCCATAATAACTTTCTGAAGGTTATTTCCATCTCCCTGCCTAATATGACTGACTGATAGCACCTCTGTATTCATACCCTACATATTATTGCAATAATCTTTGTGCAAACTATGCCTTGTGAGTATCATTTAAAAATGAGCACACTGATAATTAATACTTTGTGTAATGTATATACAAAATGCATACTAGGAGTTATGAATATAAGACGAAATGATGAGTAAAATATGTTTACCAAACCTGTTTCTCAAAGACCAAGGGCAAGCTGATACCTCTAGCCAGAAGTCATCAAAGCTGATTGGCAGTCACCTGTCAAGTGGCCATTCTTTGGCAACGAAGTGGGCAGAAACAGATGGATCTGCATTTTAGCAAATAACCACATAGAACCTATTTCACCACAAGACTTCATGTCTCCTTCCTCGCAGCTGGAATGAATTTTATCTAGGGGTATCCCTCAGGAAAATGCATTCTAAAGAATGACTGGACTATAAAAGAGGGGCAAAACACCCCACATTCATATTCTCTCTCTCTCTCTCTCTCTCACTCTCTCACACACTCACACCACCCTAAGATGACAAAGGAACCAGCACTTTAACTCTGGGGGAAAATTATGACCTGAGAATTTGGTTAGCCACGTTGCTGGGAATCTGTGGTAAGGATTTTACCTTGAATCAAGTCTAGCTTGTTAAGTTTTAGCTACTAGAAAGTGTTTATCCTTTATTTTTCTTGTAACCATTTCTGATTTTAATACTTGTATTTACCTAAAACCTATATCTTTGTAGTTAAATAAACTTGTGTTGTTTTTAATGTAAACTAATCAAGTGTTTCGTATTTAAACCGAACTGTTGGTTTAACTCCAATTAAAGTAGCAAATTGTTTGAATATTGACCCTTTACAGGCCAATTGACCTTTAATATCTGAACTGTCCCAGAAAGGGCTGGATAGTGCAGAACACATGTTTTGGGGAATATTTGGTACCCAGGAGTGTGTTGGAGTCATCCTGCAAGTAGTAATGAATGCTGGTGGAAGCCGGAGTGTTGTTGACAGGCTGCTGGGGTCGGAGTTGCTGGACCAGGGCTGAAGCTATACGCAGACACTCAGGGAGTGACCTGTATGCTGGTAGGCTGTTTGTTGGCTGGCCCAGGTTGGCAGCTACAACAGCAAATCATTTTGAGGCACCCCAGGTTGCAGGGCAGGTGGTGACACAACCCCTCACTGGTCTGGATTGAACCCCAGAATGTGACAATGACCAAAGTACATAAGTTTGGGTCTGTTGTTTCCTGACTCCAGGGTCTGCTTCTCTAAACAATAGTTCTAACAAGACATTTGGTTTTTTTCTGTCCAGTAGATATGCAGGAGTCTTTACCAAAAGCAAATTTCAAAACCTCCAGTTTTCTTTTTGTCAGCAGCATTAACTTTCCACAATTAAAATCCAAGCAATTTATAGATGTGAAGTTTATTTAATAAACAACATGCTAAGTTGTTGACTAACAGAGGAGAGAGAAAAATGGTTTATTTTGTTGTTGTTTTACAATGTTCTGGTTCAAACATGTTAAACAAGAAATTTTCTTGGTACACACACTTTTAAAATGAGCTATATATATTTCACTTTTGGAGCCTGGACTACACATTTTTTCTCTCACATATTACAGTGCCTACACTTATTACTATTAGACCAAACTCATTTCACACTTTCAGAAATAATCACACTGATTATGCTTTTTGCAGGGCTGTCTTCCTTATTGTACCTATTGCCAGACAGTATCAATGAAAAGGACAAGTTGAAAAGGAAGAAGCACCTAAGCCTTATTTTGTGTGTGATTGAGCTTTTAATGCAAATTGTATCTACTTTTGCAGTTTCTTGAGACTGTTCTCAGGGAGTCATGTACTAGTCTTTTAATCCTAATTCACCTTGCAAAAGTTAGTCATTCTTCTGCTTTCTTACCCCCATCTCAAAGATTTGAGCAGGGTAATATAGGGTTAGTAATTACAGCTCTAGAGAATATTTTGTAATGCTGCTGATAGTTTAACACAGAGATCAGCAACCTTTGGCACGCGGGCCGCAAGGGTAAGCACCCTGGCGGGCTGGGCCGGTTTGTTTACCTGCCGCGTCCGCAGGTTCGGCCAATCGAAGCTCCCACTGGCCGCGGTTCGCCACTCCAGGCCAATGGGGGCGGTGCATCCCTTGGCCCACGCCGCTTCCCGCAGCCCCCATTGGCCTGGAGCGGCG
>NW_020664400.1:116725-122837 GCF_002925995.2 Terrapene triunguis
TTATCCATCAGGGGTATTCCATAGAATTTTTCTTGTTCTCTCCTTGTCCTCTATGATGGACATGGAGATCCCCCCCCCCCCCCATCAAGATCTCTTCTGACAGGAAGCAGATGCCTTTCTCTGAAAGGGCACCATAAAGCTGGTCCCCCCTCCATTACAAGTGTTGCAGTTTTATTCCCCATATTTCCTCATTCTGAAGAAGAGAGGGGGCCTCTGCCTCGTTTTGAATCTGCGGGTACTCCTCACTTCTATAGTTGCCAACTTGCACCACAACCCATGCACCTCCATCTGCTCATGTCTTTTTGCCTCTTTGGCCACATGGTGGCCTTTATCTCCATAACACCCCATGCCCTCCTCCACATGCACTGCCTTCAGATGTTGTTCCTGTCTATCTACAAACTGCAGATGGACTGCTTGGACAAACCCTTCCCTGGACTGTCCTCACATGGTGTACTGACCCATCCAAGGTCCTTGTCGATACCCCCTTTACACCTCACATCCCCCCATGATGCTCTCACCAAGGATGCCTCCCTCACCAGTTGGGGTGCCCACCTGAGTGGTCACATAGCCAGGGCCTCTGGAAACCACAAGAAGCCAGGATGCATATCAGTATCCTGGAATTGAGCTGCATATCTTGCGTGTCAGATGTTCCTCCACCTCATACGATCCCATCACATTCTACTGCTCTCTAACAGCATGGCAGCAGTAGTCTATATCAAGAAGCAGGTGGCACCAAGTCTCCATCCCTTTTTGCAGAGGCTGTCCACCTATGGAACTGGTGCATCAAGCACTGTGTCACACTCCAGGCCACATACTTCCTGGGTGCCCACAATTCCCTTGCGGACATGCTCAGCGGGTCCTTCTCTGTGACCCAGGAGTGGGAACTTCATGATCCTATCCTACAGTCCATTTTCTGAAGATGGGGCATCCCATAATGGTACCTCTTCTTTGCGACCAGTGAGAGAAACACTCTCCCTTTAATGCTCCAGGGGGGTTGTGGGAGCGGATTCATGGGGTGATGTGCTTCTCCTCCCCTGGACCAGTGACCTCCACTATACCTTTCCGCCATTCCCCTACTCCTTCAACTCCTGCACAAGATATACCAGGACAAAGTGGTGGTCATACTGATAGCCCACTTTTGGCCTCACCAATATTGGTTCACAGAACTCCTCGGCCTCTCTGCTCACCCCCTGATCCTCCTTCACACACACCCAGATTTCCTCACTCAGGTGCAGGGACTACTCCAGCACCCCAACCCGAGCCCACTCCACCTCATGGCTTGGTGTTTGGATGGAGCTTGTGAGTAGACCAGGCATGCTCTAGCCTGGTGCATGAGGTACTCACACATAGCAGGAGGCCATCTGCCAGGGCCTGCTATGAAGTGAAATGGAAACAATTCACCACCTGGTCTCACCGCCACCATTATCTGCTCTGCTCTGTATCCATTCCTATTCTCCTTGACTTCCTCCTCCAACTCAAACTGTCGGGTCTTGCCCACAACTCCATCTGGTAGTGGATTCCTCCCTCTGGAGGATGGTTCCTCTGTCTTCACTCACACGACCACCGTTCATTTCCTCAATGCCTTTCTATCAGTGCTCAAATCTGCCCCTTCCTGGGACCATAATATTGTTCTCTCTGCCTTCACCAAGCCACCCTATGAACTCTTCATGTCATGCTCTCTCTCACTCCTCTCAATTAAGGTAACCTTTCTTGGTGGCCATCACATCGGTGCAATGTGTTAGCAAATTGGCAGCCATGGTGGCTGACTCCCCCATCTTCCACAAGGACCAGATCTCCTTATGCTTGCACCTCGAATTCACCCCTAAGGTGGTGTCCATGTTCCAGCTCAACCAGTGCATCCACCTCCTGGCTTTCTATCCCAAACTCCACGCTTCCCACAAAACCAGAACATTGCTCTCTCTCGACATCCGCCATACACTGGCCTACCTCCAATGCACCCAGGCTCTTCATTGCCATTGTTGAATATTACAAAGGACAAGCCCTCTCCTTACAGCACATCTCTAAATGGATCTCCCATACCATTTACAAATGCGACACTCTTTCCAAGGTACCTCTACCTCCTGTAGTCACAGCTCGCTCCATGCAGGCATGCACCGACACATTTGCCTGTCTTGTGGATGTGCTGTGGCAGGACATTTGCCAAGCAACCATGTGGAGATGTGTCCATACCTTTACCTCTCACTACAACATCCGGTCATTGGCTTCACTGTCTTGCAGACTGTAACTTCTCATGAGTCATCACACCCACCTCCATGTTGATCACTGCTCGCTACTTACCCACATTTGGAATCCATATAGGGACCATCACTCAAAGAAGATGAGGAGGTTTACATTTAACTGGAGGGTCTTCTAGATGTGTGGTCCCTATTTGTATTCCAAACCCATCCTCCATTCCCTCTGCTACAGAGTATGTTGCTTTAGAGGTAAGAGGGATATTGAAGCAGTGTTGACCCTCACAGTCTCTTATATCTCAGCTGCAGACATGAGGATGATGCACATGCAGGTCAACGGACACTGCTAAAGAATTGTTCTGGCTCCAATGCATGTGCATCCATATTTGGAATACAAATTGGAACCACACATCTGAAATAACCTCTAGTTACAGGTAACCTCTTTTATCACTATAAATTTACTTGGGTGCAGCTGAGCAAATAATTTTACTTTAAGAGCTAAGAGCCCAATCCTGTGCAGGCCAGTGGCAAATGCCACATCAGTTTTAAAATAGGATAAGAATCAGATTAATCCTAGTCTTGTTAAAGTCAATGGAAAAATCCCTAATAACTTAAATGGGACTAGGCTTTGGCATAAAGTGTCTTATATCTTCTTACTTATGCAAGTGAGTAGTGTGAGTACTTTTGTATGGACTTCCATTACTCTTCAGTTTTGGAGAGAGGGTTGTGTGACATTCTTGTTTCTCAACCCAAAGATATTACAGAAAGCTGGCCCATCTTTCCTGGACACACACGATGTTAGAGCCTAATGGGGCCATTCCTGAATCTGCCAGAGGAGGTAACTTAAGAAATATGAACCATTTCCTCCCCCAGTGAGTTGAGTCTGCTTCCTTTGCAGTGATCCCTCTTGTCTCTATCACCCTTCAAATGCATCTATATTCCAGTTCACGACACAGCCCCCAATCAGAGTTCTATTATTATTTATTTATTATTTGTATAACCATATTGTCTAGGAGCTCCAGGTATAGACTAGGGCCCCATTGTGCTAGGTGTTGTGCAAACACAACAAAAAGATGGTCCATGCCTCAATGTTTTCTCCTGTTTGTTTTTCCCTTTTTGGCTAATGATTAAGATTCACCTGTATTTGATTATTAGGACTGTGTGCTGTTGGATTGCTTCATTTGTCCAGTGTAGTTCACCTCTGTCAAACTAAGGTGTATACACAAGTTGTGTTACATCCATTTAAAGTGCTATATGAATTAATCATAACAGTTACACAAAGGTAGAAGTATAACTAGTCTATTTCAATGTTAATTTGAAATGACTATTCTCAGGGTTGGATGAAACGATATAAAAGTATGCATAATCTATCGCACAATAAAGGTTAAATGAGGACACAATCCAGATTACTTTCTTGTGTTAAAACTTAAAATAAAGCTAGGTAGCCATTTCCTAAATGTAGTCAAGCACCTTCTCAAGATTGAGAATTGGCTTTCTAATCTGATGTATTAAAATCCTAATGTTGAATTTCATTCACATTTTGAACATTTTGTGTGAGGAAATGGGGGGAAAGGTTTGGAGACTTGTCAGTACATGTATGATGCTGAAAAGAGAGAATAGCCATTGTTCTAAAATACAATACTGAGGGCAAGACTTTTTTTCATGTTAATATCTCACAGCAACATTAAAAAATGTTGGTGTCTGAACTCTAGGGTTCTGCAAGATTAGCTCCCATTGCAGAAAGAAGGGGACACAAGTTAACTGCATCTGAAATTAAAAGTTCTAAAATGGTGTAGAGAGGTGTATGGGGTTGTCAGGGAGGGGTAGTACCTCTGATGGGGGAGCAGTCATACTCCTAGGAGTAGCTCATCCACTTTGGTCCCCACTTGACACCCAGGTGTCACCTGTGGCTCCAAGTAGCTGTCAGCATGCGACAGCGGCCACACCCCGGAGACCATCTTGACTGGCGGGTTAAACCACGTGAGGGTAGCCGATGAGTATGAGACTCTCGGTGAGTTAGGGCCTGTCTACCCATTGCATGCCAAGGCTGGATCCAGCTGACTGAGGCAACCTGGTTCAACCTGGTTCAATGGTCAGGAAGGCAGTGACAGCAAGCGTTGTGGAACGCTTAAGAGCACGACAAGACACGTAGGCATCCTGGTCATCCACTGCGCCTTGCCCTATCTCCAGCCATCTCGACTTCTGTCCTGCCACTGGATACAGATAGGAACTGGGAAGAGAGAGTGAGACTGACGTCGCGCAACTCTCCCTCACTTTAGTCCAATTCACGCGCAAGTCTCGACATCATATCATATCATATTACATCATATCAAGTCCTGTGGCGATGGGCGAGCGATGAAGCAGCAGGTGTGGATACACTGGGAGCTGTAGCCGCAGACCTGCACAGAGGCGGCTCAGGCATATTGGTCGTTCCTCACTGACCGAAGCAGCAGTGGAGCTCGGCATCTTCTTGAGCGACTGAGCAGCCCTATTCAGGATTGCACTGCTCACCTCCATAGAACAAGGAGGGGGGTAGAAAAGGTGCCCTAAACATTGCCTGCTTCACCTTACCCTGGCCAGCACACCACGGCTGGTGGGGATCCCACAAAAGCAGTTGAACAAAAACAAAAACAAAACTTAGAGTGACACCGATCACTATTGGCACATGGAATGTGCGCACGTTACTGGACAACATCACGGCAGACAGACCGGAGAGAAGAACAGCACTTGTCGCTAGAGAGCTCGCACGCTACAACATTGACATTGCAGCCCTTAGCGAAACTCGCCTTGCTAATGAAGGACAGCTGTCCGAGTCAGGCGGTGGCTATACATTCTTCTGGAGTGGCTGCAGCAGTGATGAGCGTCGCGAATCTGGAGTTGGCTTCGCCTTCAAGAATCATCTTGTTCGGAAACTTGCCAGTTCCCCCAAGGGTATGAATGACTGGCTCATGACAATGCAGCTTCCGCTTCAAAAAGGAAAACAAGCTACTTTGATCAGCGCATATGCTCCTACAATGACCAACCCAGAGGATGTGAAGGATAAATTCTACGAAGAACTAGATACTCTGCTATCGTCAGTGCACCGCACAGACAAGCTGATTCTGCTTGGAAATTTTAACGCAAGAGTTGGATGCGATGCCGCAGCCTGGGAAGGAGTCATCGGAAAAATGGAGAGGGAAAGTGGTAACAGCAATGGCCTGTTACTGCTAAAAACTTGTGCAGCACATGACCTTCTGATCAGCAATACGGTCTTCCGCCTTCCTACCCGTAACAGGACTTCGTGGATGCATCCCCGTTCCAAGCACTGGCATTTGATCGATTATGTCATCATCAGGAGAAGGGACAGACAAGATGTCAGGGTTACAAAAGCTATGTGTGGCGCTGACTGTTGGACGGATCATAGGCTCATAGTATCCAAAATGAAGCTCCGTATCATGCAGAAGAGACAACCACAAGGCTGTAAGTCTCTCAAAATGATCAACGTGTCGAAGCTGAAGAACAGCTGCATCACTGAAAATCTAACAGAAGACCTAGAGAATGAGCTTGCTGATCTTCATATTGAGGATGACGCTGAGAAAGACTGGGAGCGATTCAGCAACACTGTCCATACAGCTGCACCGAAGGTATTGGGGCCCTCCACATGCAGGCGGCAAGACTGGTTTGACGAAAATGATGCACAAATCCAGACCTTACTTGCTGAGAAGCACCGTCTGCATTGTGTATATCAAAATGATCCATCCTCAGCGGCAAAGAAGACTGCCTTTATCAACGCTCGCAGAACAGTACAGAACCGACTGCGCAAAATGCGGGACTTGTGTCTGAGCACCAAAGCAGATGAAATACAGGCATATGCAGACAGGAACGACTATAAGCAGTTTTATGAAGCCCTCAACACACTCTATGGTCCACAGTCTTCTGGG
>NW_020664400.1:132837-153119 GCF_002925995.2 Terrapene triunguis
AGACGGCATTCTCCAGAGAGTGGGCTTCCTGCTTAAAATAATCTTCTTGCTGCTGAACGGTTGTTTAAATCTGCCAGTTCCTACAGTTGCATTGGCATTTACCTTGTAGTGAGTCCAAAATATGCACAGAATGCTCTTCCAGGGATTGCTGAATACCTCAGATGGAGAAAGAAGTACAGAGGTCACATTGTAGGGCCCAAATTTTCATATGTTGACTAATTTTGGGTTACCAGCTTGAGACACAAAGAGGCTGATTTTTCTCAGGTTTTGAGCACCTGCATCCTCCACTGGAGTCAAGTGGGTTAATGGGTGCTCTTCATCTCTGAAAAGGAGTCCCTCTTTATCTCGAGTGGACACTTCTGAAAATTTAGTCCTAAGCCAATGACAATATCATCAACGGAAGAATCTATGTTTCCTGATTTCCATTCTCCTTCTCCAACGCCTAATCCCCCAAATTATTTTCTTAATTTCTGACATTTCTTTCAAAGTATCTTTTCAGTGATTGACTTTTGGATACCTGGTAAGATCTTGAAATGCCTACAAATTGTAATTTGATTGGTTGAGTTTCATAAATTAATGAGCTTTAACTTTTAACTGCATAAACACAAAAAGGAACAGAGCTATGATTGGTAGTTCAATCACTTTTGGCAGTTCAATTTCTCACATTTAATATTTCATTGAAATTATAGCATGAGTGCACTTCATTTATACGTTTAAACACATCTGCTATGTTTTCTCTATTAATTCATTTTGAACATACTCATGCCACCATATTTCCTACTTGTTGTTCAAATGTCTTATTCTATTTCTGATAATTAAAAAGTCTAAAAATTAAATTATAAACATTACTTATTGCAAGCTAGAAGAACATTTTAACATCAAGGCCTCACAAAGACATCAAGGTTTGCAGAACTTGCTTTAGCAAGTTTACTATTAGTGCATATAAAATGTTTCAAATTCTTTTGTGTCAGGTAGAAAGAAAGTAGAACACTATTTAATGGTTAATCATAGCAAAATCAATGCTAACATAAACTGAATAACACCATGTTTCACTCTGGTGAATTTAATGCCCTTCTTGGGTGTAGTAATAATAGCACTGACATAGGTATCATACACTCAACAATGAACACTGAACAAGTGCTGGACAATGAGTTTTGTGATTTGTATATCAGTTTTCAATTATTTTAAAATGTGTTCAATAATAAGGTTTGGGTTGGAGGAGATGCATTTACCCTCTTACAGATTTGTGACTGCACTTCAGTAACACTAGGAAGCACTCTTGACTGACTGGATAGATATTCACAAATGAAGTTCAAGACTGATTCCATGTTACTGATGCCAACTGCTCTAATGTTTCTATAGGTCACCATTATTCATTTTGTGTACTTCATCATTTTTAATGCATACTTTTTCAATGAGACCAAAATGTAGGGGTTTGTTTGCTTTATATTTTGACATAGACCTTTATTTATTTTGACAGTACAAAGGGAATCCACAGAGAGACTGAGGAAGAGTGGTGAAATGCTGCTTCCAGGTTCTTTAGGGCAATGAATTATCAGTGCCAGCTTGAAATCGGCTTATTAGCAAAACGTTGCTCAAATGCCCCTCTCTCACACCTAAGGGAAAACACTTCCTTTGCCTGGTACACTGAGATATGAAACACATTACTAATTTTTGTAGTTTTAGGTTCCTATGTGAGGGCTAGCCAGACCCTGGCTACAATCTCTTGAGACCAGTAGAAAGCATAAGCTTCGCTCTTTCCTGACAGCATACTCAGTTCCCAGCTCCAATTTCCACACAAATAAAAATGGATTTTTAAAAAAAGGAAGCAGTGTGCCTATAAAACATTTCTAACACAGCAATTTAAGTCAACATTGTTTCAAATATTCTTCAGATAGAACAGCGCATGAGGAATTTAAGAACAAAACTGACATTTTCTTTTATGTTAAACACACACACAACCCCTTCATAAAAAAATATTGTTGGAAGTGAATTTTAGGGCTGGTCTACACTTGGGTGGGGGATCGATCCAAGATACGCAACTTCAGCTACGCGAATAGCGTAGCTGAAGTCGAAGTATCTTGGATCGAATTACCTGGGGTCCAGATGGTGCGGGATTGTTGGCCGCGGCTCCCCCGTCGACTGCGCTACCGCCGCTCGCTCTGGTGGAGTTCTGGAGTCGACGGTGAGCACGTTCGGGGATAGATATATCGCGTCTTAACGAGACACGATATATCGATCCCGGATAAATCGATTGCTACCTGCCGATACGGCGGGTAGTGAAGATGTACCCTTAGTGAAGTCCAGTTAAGACCAAAAGAAATGTAACATTTTACAAAAATACTACACTTTATTAGCACCTCCCACCTGCAGCCCAAACATTAACATGTTTTGAAATGAACAATTAAAGCCAGGTGCTAACTGCCTTATAATCCACTAGCACCCTCCGTGATTTGTACTGCCCACTCAACCGTAAATTTTTCTCTTAACATTTGTAAAATTATATGCGAAGACAAAACAACAAATTACTAAAAGCCTATATCCCATCTCTGATGCAAGGGATCTAGTTTCAAAATGGGGGAGGGAGATAAGAGAGTGGCTGGAAAAAAAATCCACTTGGTTGATTTTTTTTCCAGGTGGGGAGGAAGGTTACTCATAACTTCCTGTAGCCTTTAGGAAATCTATGAGGGGAGGAGAAAGGCTACTGGAGGGTGGAGAGGAGAAGAAGAGGTCTTTATTCATTTTGGAAACTCTAAGGTTCACATTTTACTAGAAAAGAGTGAGTTGAAGGTTCAATTTATATTTATAATCAGTTATCAATAAATTGAATCCTTGCTCTAAGCATCTCTGTGTAAATGTGTCCCAGGTTACAGGCACAAGTCAGAAAAGGGAAAAAACAATAAATGGAGGTTGCTTATCTGTAACTGTAGGTTCATCAAGATGTATGGGTGCCTATCTGTATTCCACATGTGGGATTTGTACTCAGAACATGCACCTTAGTCCATAACTTTTTACAAGCAGTGTCCTTTGGTCCGCCCATATGACATAGTTCTCCTCGTGCTCCTCACCAAGGGCACAAAGGGTGGTGCAGGCAGTCATCTGTCTAGTCCCTACTCTTACCACAAACCCAGATAATCTGCAGCAGAGGGGACAGAGGGCAGGTAGTGGAATACAGATAGGGACCACACATCTTGAAGAACCACCAGTTACAGGTAAAGAAAACATTGAGGTTACTTAAATTATGGTCCCGGTGTATATTTCACATGAGGGAGATTAACTATCAGTGGTCAAAGAGGAGATGGGTGTGAGGATGCAAAAGTAATAGCTGACTGTAATACTGCTGTCTCCACAGCTGTATCTGCTATAGAAGATCAGGCCAAAGTGTAATGTCTTGTGAAGGTATGCAAAGAGTTCCAGATACATGCCTGACAGAGCTGGAGCAGAGGTTGCTTGCATTCTGGTGGTATGAGCCCTCATCCCTCCAGGGGTGGGCAACGTGAGCTAGTTGGTAAAGGATAATACAACCAGAGATCCATTTTGAAAGTTTCTGGGCAGAGATAGCAAAGAGATCAAGCTACAGAAACAAATAGTTTAGGTGTCTTTCTAATGTTTTTTGTTCTTTGTAGATAAAAGGCCAGTGACCTTCAGACATCCAGAGAATGCAGCCTCCACTCTCCATCTGAGGCATGTGGTTTAGGAAAAAAATACTGATAAGTAGATGGTTTGACTCACATGAAACTTGGAAACTATTGTGACAGACCCAGACCAGTGGGGTATAGGAGTCTGGTAGAGGGCAAATATACTGGTCACTGGATGAGTAGTTTTCTGTTCCCTGAGTGACCAGAGCAGGGGCTGCACTAGAGTAATCAGGAACCTGCTAGAACCAGTTAAGGCAGGCAGGCTAATTAGGACACCTGGAGCCAATTAAGAAGAAGCTGCTAGAATCAATTTAGGTGGGCTAATCAGGGCACCTGGGTTTTAAAAGGGAGCTCACTTCAGTTTGTGGTGTGAGTGTGAGGAGCTGGGAACAAGAGGCGCAAGGAGCTGAGAGGGTGTGCTGCTGGAGGACTGAGGAGCACAAGCATTATCAGACACCAGGAGGAAGGTCCTGTGGTGAGAATAAGGAAGGTGTTTGGAGGAGGCCATGGGGAAGTAGCCCAGGGAGTTGTAGCTGTCATGCAGCTGTTACAGGAGACAACTGCAGTCCACAGGGCCCTGGGCTGGAACCCGGAATAGAGGGCGGGCCCGGGTTGGGTTCCCCCCAAATCTCCCAATTGACCTGGACTGTGGGTTCTCCCAGAGGGGAAGGTCTCTGGGCTGTTCATAGAATCATAGACTATCAGGGTTGGAAGGGACCTCAGGAGGTCATCTAGTCCAACCTCCTGCTCAAAGCAGGACCAATCCCCAGACAGATTTTTACCCCAGTTCCCTAAATGGCCTCCTTAAGGATTGAACTCACAACCCTGGGTTTAGCAGGCCAATGCTCAAGCCACTGAGCTATCCCTCCCCCACATGTTCCCCAACCCACATGGTGAATCTCTGAGGCAAGAAAATCCGCCAATAAGCGCAGGACCCACCAAGATAGAGGAGGAAGTTTGTCACACTATGTTAGGGATAAATTTTGGGTGGGGCCTGTAGATGGTGAAGGGAACAGCAGAAGATCTCTGTCCTTAGCCTGGTCTTTTGTCCTTGTCGGAAATGGTGCCAGAACTCGTAGATCTGTATCCTTCTGTGGCACTTTCTCTTGCTGAGAACATTTACTCAGGCTTAAGTCCTCAGTGCCCATGTGTGCAGGCTTTCCTGACTTTGATGGGGTTGAGGAGGAATTCTCTCACTTCAAGGCAGTCTTTGACAAAGACCACTTGTCCCTGTGCCCCTTACTTTCATGGAAAGCTCTCTCTTTAGGCTTAGAAGTCTTAACCTCTATTCTCAAGATCATGTTTGAAGGGGTGCTGCCTGCTTGATGAGGGTGATGTATAGGAGAGGTCTCTGGTCCAGATCTGACAGGGTCTCATTTCCTTCTCCATCAGGTGTTTCTTAAGCCTCAGTACCTGACCCTCAGGAGTTCTGGGGGGAGCAAGGGTCATGGTGGATTCACCATCATTGGCACTTTTTAAATCAAGATTGAATGTTTTTGACTCCAGGGGCCAGAGGAGTAGATCCCTTGAGATCCAGAGCCAACTGCTAATATTCATTTCCATCAAGAGTCCAGGGTCTCAACCGATTTTTTTCCCCTTCCCCCTGAATAAACAAACAGGTTCCACAAAATCTCTGGAATGTCAGCAGGCAAAGATCGTCTACTGCGCACTCTACAAGTAGCCAAAAAACAAGGAGATTAGAGAAGAAGATGGTGTTACTGATGGCATTTGGTGTACAATGGCTCTGTTAGAGAAAGTTGCTGCAGACACAGTAGATATTAAAGCCACAATGCAACTGTTACATTGATTAACTCCTCTCCACAAGTGCTGACAGGATGGGTGAATGAAGCAGAAGGGAGAATATCATCATTGGAAGATCAAGTAAAGGGGCTCTCTGCCCCAATGCAGAGAAGACTCACAGACTTACCTTCTCTAAAAACTAAAGTGGTAGACTAAAGAAGGCACGGTCTTGCTATAATAATATGAGAATTGTTGGAGTACCCAAGGGAGTAGAGAAAGGCAACTCCCTAGAAATTTGTTCCTGGCTCCTTTCAGAAGTGCTTAGCCTGCCAGATGGTTTGAAATTTGATTTAGAGAGAGCAAATAAGTCCCTGGCTCCTAAGCCAGCCTCAGATGTCAACCCTTGTGCACTGATTGTCAAATTTCTCAAGTTTACTGTAAAATAAAAATAATGTCGTTAGCTCATGAAAAAAAGAACTATGAGGGTGAACAGAGATCAGCCCTTAGAAGAGCCAGGGAATACATCAAGCAGCAACAACTTAAATATTTTATAACGTTTGCAGCTCAATTTTACATCAAGGTTGGTGCGGAAGTGCATCTGTTCCAAAAGCCACAAGTAGCAGACTGTTTTTTTAAATAGCCTACAGTGAACTGAATATCTGTTCTGTTCTATACCAAGCTTATTTCCCAGTTTTTATGTCTGCCCTAATGGCACTTATGAACTTATCCCATTACTGTGACTGACTAACTTATTTATTTGGGTTCTTTCTTCTGCCCCAAACTTATACCTTATTAACTTTTGGGACATGTATATCAATTCTCGTCAAATGGCTGAATGTGAAGCACCATAGCAGGGGAATTAAGGGAATACATCCCAAATTGATCTCCTGGAGTGTACTGACTGTGGAAAGGATTTATTTTAATTGTGTACTAGCAATATTAAGTGCCTTTGCTCCTGTGTATTGGAGTTAGGTGATTACTGAAACATTTTAGAACATCTTAAATGGACAGATCAAAATGAAGCATTTGTTTGTGATTATACAAGGCCTTTGTTAGCTTGCCATTGACATACACCAAAGAAATTACTAGGGGATGGTGCAGCTCACTGCTGCTCTGTAGAAATTTGAGGGCTCCCATATCACTTTTTAAAATTGGTGCCAATAAAGAGCCTGCTGTGCTGCCACACCTTACTGCTGCAGGCCATCAAAGCTGGGCAGTTTGACATCACATGTGCTGGAAGTGTGAGAGACAGCTCTCCTCCCTGAAAGACATCACAGAAAGCTGCATAGGACTTCAGCAACCCCCATGGACCAAAGGAGCATGACATGAGCTATATGGACAGTGATTTCTACCTTCCTTACCACCTCCTACTTACTCCCTCTCACCTTGATCCTTTCCCCACCCCCATGTCCTCCTCCACCCGCATTTTCCTTGTCTCTTTCCTTGTTGCCCCATCCCTCCTCACACTGAACTCTCCCTCAACATTCCCAGCCCTACGCTCAGACCCCAGAGTACACAAACATGAAGTATGAAGTTAATATAGAAGAGTCAGTTGTTCAACTGAATTGTTTGCTGTGTTCTTCGGTGCAGTAATTTACAATTTGGGGGAGCAGTTCGATCTCTCCCTTCTTAGCTATTTGCTTATTTAATATGCTGAATGGAACCCGAATGTTTGGTTGTAAACTAAAAGGATCCTGGGAAAGTAATCCCCACAACATACGTCTTACTCAGAGACCAAGCTGTATTACCAACATTCTGGGGTTTAGTTTGGCAAACAATTACAAAGTAGGAGCTAAAATACAGGCATATCCTTGACATATCAGGTTACAAAATACAACATTTCTGGAGTGTGTGCTCCCTTTTTATCTCCTTACAATATAACTACTAATTTGAGGTATGGAAAAATAGAATGAATATTAAAATAATAAAATAATGTATTTTAGGGGAGCACCCAGACTGGATAGTGTCTTTCCTTGGCACGACCTCTGCAACTTATGATTTAATTTTGTTTATATTGTTAAATGTTTCATACAATTGTTGCCTTTTTATTGTGGTCTACTATGCTTGGCATTAAGTTAAGATGCTATATGTATGTTTTTATGTTTTAGCTTTAACTTATCTTTTGTGCTCTTCTCTCACCCTCTCCAGAGCCCTCTCCTTTTTCCCCCCTGGAAGTCTGGCATGTGGCAAGCACCTGGCAAGATAATTCAAAATCTGTGGAATAAGTATCAGACATTTTGTTCATAGATTAGTAGGAAGGGATGTAATAAAGCAAAATGACACAAACAATCCATCACCTTCATTTATATGACTAAATATACAAAAATAATTTTTAACACAGGCAAATGATCCTAAATTTTATTTCCTGAAACATAAAGGGTCTCAATAATCCAATTAAAAGAAAAAAGGATACACATTATTAAAAAAAGCAAAGGCAGCTGTAGTACTTTTGCAAGATACACACTTGACTGCAGAAAAGGCTGCAAATTAGAATTTGACTGAGAAGAAAAGCAGTGTCTTGCTGCTTCTCATGCAGATCCAGAGGAGCAGCCATTCTCTTCCACAAAGCACTGGCAGTTTAGAGTCTCAGAGTCAATTTCAGACAATCAAGGTAGATTTTTAATCCTTAAAGTCTACATAAACGGACCTGAACTAATCATTACTAATATGTATGGGCTATAGTTGATGATCCTGAAACCTTTCATAGTTTTTTTTTTTAAATACACTAAATTATATGGAGAACCTCATATTTGTACTGTGATTTGCCTGGGATTTTAATGAGATGCTTAATACTTTTGTAGACAAATCTCAATGTCATAAGCTAACCAAAACTAGAATGGCTCTGAAGTTGCACATTAAAGATCTGGGACTATGTGATATCTGGCAGTTTACACATCCAGTAAGTAGGGACTATTCATACTTTTCTCCAGTACATGGGTCATATTCCTGTAGATATTTATTTTTGGTCTCCAGGGACTTGGTTAATTCTATAATTGACTCTTCCACTAATAAAACTGCTGTCTTTGAGCATGCTCCTATAACTTCTCAAATAGCAGCAGACCCAGGTGAGAAATAGACATCTAGCTGGAGATTTAACCCTTCACTTTTATTAGATCCCCATTTCAAAAATTTTATTGACAATGAAATTGGCCCTGTTCTTAGAAACAAACATACCCTAAACATCTTCTATCAGGCTATTGTGGGAGACATTCAAGGTTTATTTGAGGGGTAGAATTATGATCTGTGTGTGTGCCAAGAAGAGGGAACATGGGGGAAATGATAGCCCTTAAGAAAAAAGTAAAAGTTTGATTTGTCTTATGCCACAGCCCCATCTCCAAGTATGTTGTGATCCCTAATTAATTTTAGAGATGAACTCAATAAGATGCACTTGGCACAGACTGAGTTCGCCCTATTTTGACTCAGGCAGGACTACTAGGAATCTAGTGAAAAAGCTGGCAAATTGCTGGAACATTCGGTAAGACAAAAGACCTCTGCATGTAGAATCACGGCCATAAACATGGTAAATTATCTATGTCACTATAATGATCTGTACAAATTGGACACAAACCCCTCAATTTTTAGATCAATTTTTCAAAAAAATATTACATCACTGCAAATTACTACAGCCCAGCATAGAAACCTTGACATGCCCCTAATGAAAGATGAGGTAATTTAAGGCATTTAGGAATATGAATGTGGCAAAAGCCCCTGAAGCCAGATGATTTTCCAGGTAAATTCTCCAGAGACTTCCTTGACCTTATGCTTGACAAGATGCGTACATTGTTTAATGAGTCACTCCTAAAGGGAAACTTTCCTCTTATATTAAGGGAAGCACTAATATCAGTTATTCCTAAACCAGGAAGAGATACCATGGTACATTCCAATTATAAGCCAATTTAATTTATTAATAGTGATGTCAAAATATTAGCAAAGTTCTGGCAATGAGGTCGGAGAAGACTTTTGGTTTTATCAGCCACCCAAACAAGTTGGGTTTGTCAGACACCATCACAATATAGATATTACAGAATTGAAATAAGACGACCCAGAATGGGATATTAGCTTTAGATGCAGAAAAGGCTTTTGATAGAGTGGGGTGGAGGTATGTATTTTATACCCTACAAAAATTTGGACTTGGACCCGTATTTAATTCCTGCATCCATCTGTTATATTCTCATTCAACCTCTTACATCAAAACCTACAATGTGACCTCAGATACCTTCAGTCTCTTCCAGGGTACTACACAAGGATGCCCATCGTGTTCATTATCTTTTGAACAACAGCTATATGTGCACATCCATCTATCCAAGCCATACATCTTGGTTCCATGAAGTATAAATTGATGTTACATGCAGACGATGCCCTTTTGTATATCTCCAAACCAGAACCACTATTCTAGCCTTCCTACAGCTAATTCAAAAAATTTGGTGCAATACCTGGTTACAAAATAAATTGGAAATCTCCTGGCTGTCATATAATGGGTTTTTTTCCTCAGTGGAATTTCCATAGGTTAACTAATGCAATCAAGCACCTAGGTATAAAAGTATCAAGAAACATTAACGGATTAGTGGAGATAAATTTAGATCCTGCATTTTCTCAAATAACTAGTGATAGAAATAGGTGGCATCCTCTCTGGCTGAGCATGTTGGGATGGGTTAGTACAATAAAAATGAATATTTTGCGTAAGCCTCTATATTCTAAACACCCCATCTCACTTTAGAAAATTTAACAAGATTATTAGAGTCTTTCTGAGGGACCCTGGTCAATTCCAATGACTATCACTTAAAAACTCCAACTCCCCATAGCCAAGGAGGTGGGAGAGTTGGGCTCCCAGCTTTACAACATTGCTATTTATGCTTTTATTATGTCACAGAAGTCAAATTGGTTCCAGCATGATAAACACACTTATACCCACATGGGTAGAAATTGAACAAGTATTAATGCATCCAATTGCCCCTGTGGGTCTCCTCAGTTCCTTTTTTTTTTTTTTTGTCCGATGGAGAAATATAAGTTGACTACAGCAGTAGGAGTGTAAAGGGCCTGGGATATCCTAGCTAAGAGGTACCAATTTCATCCACACTGTCATGTAAAAGCACCTACCTAACTGTGATAAGCCAGACTTGCAAACTTGGGGGAAGGAAGGGAAAATCTATGAAAGGGCTAAACAGTGGTATCATGTGCCTTTCCCAACTGGTTAGGGATGAGGGCTGTGTCCCTTTTCTAACACTAAAGCAACAATATTACCTACCATCCTCAGAGGAGTGGGAGTACTTACACCTAAAACACTTGCTAACATGCCAATTTGGTCTGGATTCCCTAGGCCTTCCACAGGACGCAGAGCTACTTAGAACCTTGGAAATGTTTCATACATTCCTCAAGCCCAGGCCCACTATGTATGCTTTACTAATGAAGAGGAACTCCATTGGTCTGGAGTTCTTTGTACAAGCACTGGAGGGGAAGTTATCACAGCCCTAAAAGAATCCCACTGTCAGATCATATTACAATATGCTAAAAATGCTTCTGTGGATCTCAGACTATGCCCGATACAGCAAAAGATTCTACTCAAAATGTATTGATGTCACATAGGTTGTGAAAAATGGGGGCCTTGTCCTCTGATATTTGTTGGCTCTGCAATAAAGAGAAAACCCTGATGCATACATATACTATGGGACTGTCCGATACTCAGGCAGCTGTCAAAAGAGGTGGACACAAGAATGAAAATAGGGTTTGGCTTCAGCAACCAAATCTCAGCTGAAAATTATATCCTAGGTTATGTACCTACTACGCTGGGTTCAACTCCACCACAAAGATTTTGGTTCTTGAGGGCTGGAATGAATACCAAACAAATGATTTTACAAAAATGGAGGAGTGGGCTTATGCCTAGAATAGAGTAGTGATATTTAGACCTGTCTAAGTTAGCAGTGAAAGAAAGAATAGCTTATCAATGGACAGAGCAATTATATGAATTTGAAGAAATTTGGGAACACATTTCTTGATTTATTTGGATAAAGGATGCTGTGATAACTCAAGTAATGTCAGACTTCCATTCCACCTGCCCTCTCTGCTTCTTCCTTCCTCCTTCCCACCTCCCCCAGCACCCTCCTTCTTCTCTTTTCTGTGCATTTGTGTGTAGGCACCCTCTTTTAGAGGGGCCTCTGGATTTAACTGGACATGTTCTATTTGGGAAGATCCTGAGTGCTGCAACTGAGCCTTAGAGATTACAGTTCCCATAGTGCCTTGGAGAAGAGAGAGACTTCCAGGGGTGAAGGAAGCCTCCTTTGAGATGCACAAGCAGCATGGGGTGGGTACTATTTTTCTGGGCAGCTGAGATGCTGTAATTGATACCTTGGTCAGGAAATAGGAAATTGCTATTGTGGAGCTCTGTCCAAGCCTGGAGCTTCTGCTATGCTGCTGCTAGAAAGCTAGAAGCTGCAGCTGATAAACTACTGGGGCTTTGACCAAGCAGGGAGCCAAGGAGGCTATTGCTAGGGCTGTGACCAGAACTGACTGAGGTTGGTCTGCAGTAAAGTCAGTGAGAGTACCCACCACCTTTTTAGTTTGGAAAAGTGCTTTCAAGGGAAGGGGGGTAGCCACATAACTTGAAGTGATTTCCTGGAGTCTGAGAAGAGAAGAAGTGGTCTTATTGTCTAATAAACCAAGTTCCAGGGTTACTGATCTTCGGTTATAACACCTCCTTTCTTCAGAGGGCTTGTGCATCTTGTAACGATCCCAAGTTAGAATCATTCTGCCCCTTGTTGCCTTGGTTGGACTATTTTACCTACAGAGTGCTGTCCCTAGCTTCAAGATCATCAAGTATGCCCATGCAAGCGTCTAGACTTCTGAAATTAGGAGGAGTGCATGCTCAGGGATGGGGTAAAATGCTGCTAGTGTAAGCATAAGTTGGTTAAGTTTTATTTACTACTGTAAACTGCATTTAATTTATTGAAGTGCCCCCTCCTGATTTAAAGTAGTTGTGACATTTTAATCCAATCTGTTTTATCATGCTTTTCTAAATTGCTAAATAAAAGTGTGCTAAATTTAATCTAAGCATATCTTGTTTATGATTGGCACTTTTGGTACCATTGCATAGATTAGCTCAGATTTATTCCTGGAGGCTCCCAAGGCACACCAGTGAGTGTGTACAAGGCTTCACCAGGTCCTGGCACCACCAAGATTAATTTCTTTGTAAGTAAAAGGACTTCAGCAGAGGGGTGCATAGAGGATTCCCACCTATCCAATAGCAGCACTGGGATAACTCCGATTTCCTTTACTGTCAACATCATCGAGTGCATAGGCACACAGGTGAGCATTGCTTGCTATTGAGTAACCCAGGAAATAACCTGGGGTTACATGTGTATGTCTTTAATGTACCTATTTTAATTGTTACCCCACCCCAACATGTTATGTCTCTGTCATATTGTTTGGTTTTGTATTGTCTGGTCTTGCAGCTTTGACAAGTTGTAAAGTTGTGTAATTGCATAATTTTATTGGATAGCCTGTGACATGTGCAGTATATACAAGCTGTAGGTCATTTATCTTATTGTATTTTTATTATTTTTTTCTTTATGAAAATTAACAAACAAAATTAATCACAAAAAGATAGGGTTTTTTTCCCTAAAAGTTATACTCCAGGAATAATTTTGGGGAAGTATTATGGCCTGTGCTATACAGAAGGTCAGACTAGATGATCACAGCGGTCCCTTCAGGCCTTGTAATCTATTAATCATTTTGACATTCTGTTTATAAATACACATTTAGAAAAGAAGATCTGGAATAGCCTCTTACTGGATGTTCTCACAACCCATATAAGTTGTATGCTAAGCACTGCAGGAAAATTTCAACCCCTAAAAAGACATACTGCAAGGAGGGGTGAAAATGCCTGTTCTCTTATATGAGTAAATCCTCAAACCACCGTTCTGGATCTCAAAAGAGTACAGCTTTGCTGGTCAAAGGCAGTAAATCAAAGAGGAAAGTCAAACGGCAATGATAACTTGCAGTGCATGAGTGCTGCCCAGTCACTAGACTACTAGAAATGCTGCTTCACTAAGAACTAGAAAATAAAATGAGTAAAATGAACTTAACTGCATCCCTATGTGCCACTTATAAGAGACATATTCTTCTAAATGAAGGGACCACAAAAAACCAGCTGTTCCTGGTCAAAGTCTATGAAGCACTTTCCATTAGGCGGCTAGTAGGAAACGGTAGCAGGAATACTAGAAGAGCCTAGTAATTGCAACAGGCACTTTCAAAAGTACCCACAATTAATGAGCACAGGTGCTTTTAATGCAAACGAGTGCTGCATTTAAAATGTTCAAAGTATAACTGATCTCTTCCAGAATTCTACTAAAACCACTGAAATGTGGAAATAGGCATTGTAAATTTACAAAAATGCTCATAGTTAAAACTCAGAACCCCAACTTTGTTGTAAACAGCACCATTTTAGATGATGTTCGTCCATCATTATCGATGAAGACCTCAACAACTCATTTTTTCGATGACTGGGCTCTGTGCGTCCGAAGATGACTGATCAGTCCGATTCGGGCGTGGAACGTCCTGTCACACATTGGGCAGACATGTAATGGCACTGTCGATGATGTACGAGCAGCTCTGGACTTGCGCAGCTCACACTTTTTTTCAGCCTCAGCAATACGCCTCGCCTCAGAGGTATTACTGCCTGTGTGAATGAGGCTGTGCCATGCTGGACGGTTCAGTGCGAAGGTTTCCCATGTGGCGGTGTTGATCTCGAAGGACTTCAAAGAGGTCTTCAGCATGTCCTTGAACCGCTTCTTTTGTCCTCCATGGGAGCACTTTCCCTGAGTGAGTTCTCCGTAGAAGAGCTGTTTAGGAATGCGTTTGTCTGACATTCTCATGACATGTCCGGCCCACCTGGTCTGGACTCTCATCAGCAATGTGTGAACTGACGGCAGACTGGCTCTAGTAAGGACATCAGTATCGGGCACTTTGTCCTGCCATCTGATTTTTAGAAGCTTTCGCAGACAGGAAATGTGGAAGTGATTGAGCCTTCGTGCATGACTCCGATAGACAGTCCACGTCTCGCAGGCGTACAGCAGAGTTGGAAGCACCACTGCTCAGTAGACCTTCAGCTTCGTTGGTAGGCTGATCCCTCGACGTTCCCAAACGTTGGAGCACAATCGGCCAAATGCAGAGCTGGCTCTAGCAATTCTGCAGTTTACTTCATCATTGATTGACACTGCTCGGGAAAGGGTACTGCCCAGGTACGTGAAGTGGTCCACTGTCTGAAGTCTCTGTCCATTTACAGTGATGGACGGTTCTGAGTACGGAGAGTGGGGAGCTGGCTGGTGCATGACCTCAGTCTTCTTGATGTTAATGGTGAGACCGAAGTTGTTGCATGCAGTTGAAAACTTGTCCATACTGGCTTGCATTTCTGGCTCTGTACTAGCATTCAGAGCACAATCATCGGCAAAGAGAAAGTCTCGAAGTACAGTTTCCTTCACCTTGGTGATGCACGCAGTCGCCTCAGATTGAATAGTTTCCCATCAGTTCTATACTTCAGGCCTACTCCTTCAGTGCAGTGTTGAAAGGCATCAGTCAGAGTGGCAGAGAATATCATGCTGAACAAAGTGGGTGCTAAAACACACCCTTGCTTGACGCCGTTGGTAACTGGAAAGGCCTCAGATGTTTCACCGTCATCCAGGACACGAGCCATCATACCGTGATGAAATTGACGTACCGTTCGTATAAATCTGTCTGGACAGCCAAATTTCGACATGATCCTCCACAGGCCCTGGCGACTGATGGAGTCAAATGCTTTCATGAGGTCCACAAAAGTTGTGTAGAGTTCACGATTCTGCTCTTGACATTTCTCCTGTAGCTGACGCACAGCGAAGATCATGTCAATAGTTCCACGTCCCTTGCGGAAGCCACACTGTGATTCTGGCAGTAAGCCCTTCTCCAGGTGAGTGATCAATCGGTTCAACAGAACCCGTGCAAGAACTTTCCCCGCTGTAGAAAGCAGCGAGATTCCACCGTGATTGTTGCATACCTGGCGATTGCCCTTCCTCTTAAAGAGGTGTAAGATGGACGCGTCTCTAAATTCTTGTGGAATGGTTCCCTGCTTCCAGAAGGACTGAAACAGCTCAGTGAGTTTCCGTAGCAGCACGGGTCCACCGACTTTGTACACCTCTGCTGGTATGGCATCTGATCCTGGGGCTTTGCCACTTGACAGCTGATTGATAGCTTTCTTCACTTCGTCCTCTTCTGGTGAAGCATCCATGGAGTCATTGACTGCAACCTGGGACATCTTGTCAATGAACTCATCATTGATAACTGAGGGGCGATTGAGAATTGCTTCAAAGTGTTCAGCCCATCTCTGGAGAATCTGCGTCTTCTCTGTAAGGAGCACAGTACCATCAGAGTTCAGGAGGGGAAAGCTCCCAGAAGACTGTGGACCATAGAGTGTGTTGAGGGCTTCATAAAACTACTGTGGAAGCAAAAAAAAAACTGTCAAAAAAAAACTGCAATGCATGACAGTTTGTTAGCAAGAGTCAGGCTAACTGTAGCCCTGATAACGCGAGATTTGTAAAAGCAAGAAATGTGTAAGGCAAGTAAAAAAAACTGTGTAAAAAGTTGTTGCGACCTTGTGTAAATAATATGGAATGTAGACTAAGAGTCTACATTAGTAAGCAAAACAAAATATCAAAATAACCTATGTATAAACAAAATGCAGTTGTTGCTCATTATTGTCTGTAACAAAAGGTATAAATGCTTGCTGTAATTGTTTACTGTTGAAAAAGACCTGCTTAGCTCTCTCCCTCTGCACAATTGTGAAAGTTAATAAAGCATCTGACTTGCTGTACCCAAAGAAAAAGTGAGAACTCAGTTTTTCTCCGACAATTTGGGGGCTCGTCCGGGATGGCAACGCCCACAGAGGCACCGGCAGTTGCTACGGATCGTTCCCCTTCGAACCCCATGGCGCCACAATAAAGGTAGGAGACCTTTTAAAATCTCTATTGGGGTGTCGGAGGAGGACTGTCCGTGGGGCCGTCTGTCCCTGTTGGGCTCACGCCATCCGAACTTATTGACTGTGCAGCAAGGTCAGATGCTAAGCGGCGTAGGGGAATTGTTTGCCGCCCCCTGTATGCATATGCGAGGTGCATAGGTTTGCACCTGTGTTAAGGGGTTGTTACTGCCTCAGCAGGAGGGGTTTTTACCACCTCATAGTCCGAACAGAGGGGTTGTTTACCGCCTCAAGAGGGGTTTTTACCGCCTCGAGTAATGCATCAAGGTACTTGGAAATAGTACCTGAGGTACTTGGGAATAGTACCTGAAGTAAGGCCTTGGTGTGTGTGTGGTGTGTGTGTGTGTGTACACCAGTGTAAATTGAGTGTTACCGGAAGACGCCCAAAGTACTCTGCGAAGTCTTTTGGCTCGTAACCAGAACTACTCTAACGCAAGCCCGGTAACTAGAGGATCTTTTAGGAGATCCAACCCACGGTACGCTAACTCGGCCTGGCATCGTCCGGCGAGGAGGCTACCTGGGTCTAGAAGTGTGTGAACCCATCTTCCCTCCCCTTTTCCTCTCCGTGTGAGCCACTGACAGTCTGACCATCTCACTGGATGCAACAAAGTATGCGGCGCCGTCTCTCTGAGATTAGCCGACGCTCTTTGCTAAAGGGAGGTGTAGAAGGTCATGGTTACCCTCGTTAGTCTCTCCTGTGTAAATACCCTGTAGGGAGAGATCCTTAGTTTATGTGCCGCTAGCGCGGACAGGGCATCCTCCTCCCTGTGTGTGTAATTGAAAAATGGGTGAAGAACAGTCTAAGGATTCCCTTTCACCCCCTAAGGGTACCCCATCTTATTTCATGTACGTACATTATGGTCCTAAAACCTGCAGGTATTTAGAGAATTAAAATCATTACACGCGTAAAAATTCATCTAAACAAATTGCCCACTAAAAGGTACCTTCAATCTAAATAAGATCATACATCTCAGAGAAGCTTTTAATCACCAAAAAGCCTCTGACACACAATGGAAGCAATTTGTCTATTGAGAAAAGGAACGGGTTAATTTAAAATTCAGCTTGGTCCAGAAATAAAAAAAAAGTTAATCTGCGTTCAAGGTCAAAAATCAATGCAGACCAGGCTAAGTACAAAAAAAAACTGCTTTCGGCCCCAACTGGCTGTGAAAAAAATATAGACATAGTCAAACCAAAGGCAATACAAGTTACAGTGCTGAAATTACATTTGCAAAGCTTAACTGTCCAGTAAGATCCAACAGTCTGCCTTTGCGACCCTGGAGCCGGCGTGGTTTGGGGACGCTAAAGAAACCACAGGCAGACGGCCTGAACTAAAATCACTGAAAAGACGCCCCAAAAGACCTCAGGGTGTAAAAAAACTGCCCTCCCAAGAAAGAAAGCAAGTTGAAAATTACACAGCGCCTTCTCTCAACGTTATACACAAACGTGGCCAGTCTGAACGTACGTGTGTAAGTATAAAAGTGTACCCACTCTCAGCCGCAGTAAGTCTGAAAACCGGAGAGGGATTTAGCATTCCTCTCTCCATCCCGGTTGACCGGAAAGGGTGTCAGGTGAATCTACCCCAGTCGTAGCAGGACTGGGCAATAAAAAAGTTAAAGTAACAGAAAAAGTTGTGTACTTAATAACTAGAATTAAGCAATTAAGAGCATAAATCATGAACCAGGCAGCAACTCAAACCTATGCCCAGGGCAAGTTGCAAGCCTTAAAACAGAACTTCCAGGCAGAAAAAAAAGCACTGGCTAAGCAAGTACCGGTCCTTCAGGGACTTGTCAGAATTTAACCATTTGTGTTTGCATATGCTGTAAAAGCAGTGTGTTTGCCACAAAAAAAAATTAAAATTAAATAGTTAAACGCCAATGGGCCATGCGTTTTGCCCAAGTGGCAAGCCTCACAAGGAAGAACTCAAGTAGCCTTGTAAGTAAAAAAAAAAAGACCAGAAAGGGTGGGGGCCAGTTAAAAAGCCCACCCTCCTATCTAAATTGGTAGTAAAAAAGCCGGTGCCCATGGAAGGGACGGTTCAGCAAAAAAAGCAGAATCGGGCCCAGGCGGGCAGGCAACAGATAGAGAGATTGGAAAACAGGTTGAAAACTTTAAGGGCATAGTAAAAAAAAAAGAAGTAAGTAATTATAAGCATGGGGATTTCAAATCCCCAGGACAATAATTAAAATGGTAAAATCTAAGTTAATTAGGTGTCGTTTTAAAAAACAAGCAAGTAATTTAAAAAAAAAAAGTAAAAAGTGTACTCTGTAGTTGCTAAAGAAAATCAAGCAGTAAAACTTGGTAAAAATGTCTGTAAGTAATTCAGGCAAAAGGTTATTTAAGTAAAATTATTCGACTATAAATACGTTAGCCTAATTTGCTAAAAAACACTCCTGCTGTGTACAATCTGTGTTTTATAAGTTTAAAATGAATTGGTATTGTTTTAAAGTTGCAAAACTAAAAATACTTTTGCCAGACACAGAAAACTAGTGTTGTTTAAGGTATTTAGCATTTAATCCTTAAGGTAACTTAATGCTTTACAAGATTTAAAATGTTTTAACTAAAGACCAAAGGTTGTGGCTGCAGCAGGGTAGTCAAAGCCAGGAGAATAAAAAATTTAAATTTGTTTTTGGGTAACAAAATAGCAGATAAAAAATCTGGTAAAAAAAAAAAAAAACAGTGCCCCTGGCTCTGTGTGGTCAAGCTGTCACTTTACTAGGGGTGCATAAAGATTTTGTAAGCACAAAAAAACCAGTTACACCTTGTGTAAACATTAATGTGGCTAGTGTTGTGAAAATTAAATTGTAAATAAAATGTGCATTTTCCCCAAAACATGTGCAGTGTATATTGTAGCAAAGGTAAAAAAAATGCAGACCTACCAATATAGGTTGTGTTGTCTTGTTCAAATCATTGTGTGTTTAAAAGCAGAAGTTAAAAGTAAAAGGCAATCAAAAGTCTGGAAAAGTTAATTGTGTCCCTTTTTAAAGTAAAAATCTTTAAGCTGTAAATAGCTTTAAATCTAAAAGCAAGCCAAAAAGCATCTGTATTAATGCAATTTTCTAACTAATAAGGTAAAAGCCACTAAAACCTGGGCTGCCTATAAAACAAATACAAGAAAATATGTGGTAATTCCTCTGTTTTGCCTGAAATCAACAAAAGTATGTGTATATAAAAAAAATATATTAAGCAATAACTAACTACCCAAAAGGGGTAGACCTCTGTTCTTTTGTCTTTCAAATCATCAAAAAAAACGGATGCCAGCTAAACAGCATTCAACGTACCATGCATTTACTGGTACAATAGAAATTATTTTTGTGTTCTTTGTCCTGTCTTGTGGTGTTTGTCTTGTGGCCAAAATTGTTGGGTTTAATATTTTCATAAAACAGTCTAGCTCAAATTTAAATAAAAGGGTTAAATCAAAAAAGCAAATACTTGTTTTATTCAACTTAAAATACAAAGTGTTTAAATAAATCAAAAAAATGTAATATACTAAAGTCTAATACAGTTGCTTAAGTAAAAAAAAAAAACTTCATTGGCCAGATTTTTTTAATTAAAAAAAATTGTTGTTAAAATTTGCATACCAACAGTCTTTAAAAGCAAGGACATAAAAGGTTAACCCACTCCCCATATTGCCCATGGAATCCTTTTGGCTACCTCAGATTTCTAGCCAGAGGGCTGGAAAGAAAAAAAAGCTATTAAACACCTGAGGTTGTACCAAGTGAACTCCTCAAAAGTGGGTGTGCTTGTCCCGGTTTGTTGCTCCAAAGCTCTGTAATAAAGTTATTTTACTGAAAAAGTGTACATGGCATACATTAAATAATAAAACTAATGTAAAAAAGGTGTATAAGTAAAAAGTAAAAGTTTCCTTTGTAGGTTAAAAAAAGCCAAAAAAAAAAAAAAAAAAAAAAAAA
>NW_020664400.1:153219-156534 GCF_002925995.2 Terrapene triunguis
AAAAAAAAAAAAAAAAAAAAAAAAAAAAAAAAAAAAAAAAGCACGAAATAAGTTAACTAAAAAAAAAATACAGCTAGCAGGCTCATCCAAGGTCACAGCCAAAACTTGGCTGACCCCCCAAAAAAGGGGGGGGGGCCTAAATGTGCCCAAGCAACTGAAATCTGCAAAACACGGCCAGGCACTAATAAAATGTATTAGGTTTCTTTTTTCACAGGTAAAAAAGCGCTCCCCAAAGGCCCTAGCACCCCTGCCATTCATTAAAACAAGAAAACTGAGTCTACGTAAAGTCCATCAACAAAAAACTGCTTTGGCTCCACACTGAAAAGGCCCTTTCCAAGTCCTGTTAACCACCAACACTGCTGTAAAGTGTCAAGGACTGCCCACCTAAACCCATGCTTCTCACTGTAAAAAAAACCCTCCACCTCGGAAGGGCTCTCCGACTAATAAGCCTATTTCTCCTTCTAGCCCTGCTGTGCCGTCCAAACAGCAAAAAAAAAAAAAAAAAAAAAACAAGATAAAGTGCTAGTAACCTCTCCCTTGTCCACTGACAAACCTACTGTTGCTTTAAATTTCTCTAAAAAAAGCAAAACCATTACAGGGTAATGTGCTAGTAACCCCACCCCTGCATAATGCTAAACCACACTGTTTCAAAAAAAAAAAAAAAAAACCACTTGCTTCATTAAAATCACAAAGTCCAAAAATTCCTAACTACAAAAAACATTAAAAACTGACCCTGGTAAAAAAACAAAAAATTATACACTGGCAAAAAAAAACTTGTGAAACCCATGCTTAAAAACGTGGTATTAATTAAATTTTAAAGTTTATTCTACAGGCTGCGCCCTGTGTTTTAAATAAGTCCTTCAGCATGTATTGCCCTCCCTAATTAAATTTTAAATAATAAGTACCAAAGGCAGCTTGTTGCCATTGCCCCTGCCATCTCCCCCATTACACTATTACCCCTGTAACACATCCAAATACAAACAATGCCATAAATTTAATAAAACCAATAACTAAGGCCTTCACACTTTAGTAATTTATTTAAAAAATATATATATATATATTTTTTTTTAAGGTTCAGGATATCCCATATAAGCAAACAATTAAATAAAAAAAAATAAATCAGTAAAAATAAAAGTATATAATATCACTACCAGCAAACCCCAAGAATTAATAATTGCAATTGATGGGTTCTATAGCAAATGTTCCTAAAATTTGCACTGTGTTAAATAAAAAAGGCCCTTATTGTTATTTGGTCACCCAATTAGTAAACAATTAAACAAACACCCAGAGTTTGTTTTGCCACTAAAAATTTTACCTGCATAAAAATTATTCCAGTGACTAATAATGTAACCTGTACCTTATTGCAATTAATATCAATAACCCAAAAGTTGCTAACAAAAATGGTATTAAATATCACTAAGGCTAAAAAGGCATTGTAGTAAAATCTAGCATGTTCAAAAATTCAAAATTTCCTAAATAACTAGCTAATGGCCATTCGAAATAATCTAAAACATCAGGCTTGGCCCACTGCCCTTACAAACACATCAAAAGTACCATCTAATCTGTGGCATAAAAACATACTTGAAGACTTTCTGGGTAAAAGTGCGGACGTTCTCAATGCTCCTTCCAAGCATATGGACCGGTAAAGGGGGTGTGGGCTCCCACATACCGAATCCTGCCGGGTCCATGGAAAAAATGCATGTGAAATTGGGTAATTCACCAAAACATCTGGAAAATTAAACCTCCTGGTATGCCCAATCAATTTTTAGTCAGTGCTCCTGGAATTACACCTAACATTTAAATGGGGTTAGGTAGTCTATGAACATTTTGGCCATTAAAACCCCCACAGCTTCAGTGTATCCGTAAACTAAAGCCAGAAAAAGTTGTCACTGTTTATAACTACGTTTGCTGAAAGGGTAGGAAACAAGAAACTACCCTAATAAAACACTTACTTTTTCAAGCTAATAATAGCTGTGTGTATGTTAATAACACCACATTACAAAACATGCATTTTAATCTCATTACCACTGCAGGCAATCATATTATTTACTGGCCTGCAAATAAAGTTTTTCAAGTAGCCCTTAGGTTCCAAATACCCTTTAATTAAACTAGTTTAGTACCTAATAAATTTCAAAATTTGTTTTCACTGTTACCAAAGATTCAAAAAAAATCTCTAAAGTACAAGGGCAAATTCACATGCTTCAAAATATATATCAAGTTAAAAAGTATGCTTTCCAAACAGCTTATAAAGTATCCACTTTATGTACTAAGTATAATGTATTGTGCTTTATAACTAAAACTGTACAACAGCCCCATTATATTATTGCTATGAAAATGTTATTGCTTGTGTTGCTACTAGTTAGCTTAAAATTATGTTATTATTGTTGTAAAAAATGTAATAATAGTAATACCTTTCATGTTTATGCTAATCATGCATTGTCATTACATCCAATCAAAACCCCTAAAATTAAAGCATCTAATGTAAAATCTAAAGTCCAAAACTTAATGCAAATAAAAATTTAAAAATGTTTGTTGTACTAAAAGTACAAAAGGGAGGGGTTGTGGAAGCAAAAAAAAAACTGTCAAAAAAAAACTGCAATGCATGACAGTTTGTTAGCAAGAGTCAGGCTAACTGTAGCCCTGATAACGCGAGATTTGTAAAAGCAAGAAATGTGTAAGGCAAGTAAAAAAAAACTGTGTAAAAAGTTGTTGCGACCTTGTGTAAATAATATGGAATGTAGACTAAGAGTCTACATTAGTAAGCAAAACAAAATATCAAAATAACCTATGTATAAACAAAATGCAGTTGTTGCTCATTATTGTCTGTAACAAAAGGTATAAATGCTTGCTGTAATTGTTTACTGTTGAAAAAAAGACCTGCTTAGCTCTCTCCCTCTGCACAATTGTGAAAGTTAATAAAGCATCTGACTTGCTGTACCCAAAGAAAAAGTAAAAACTCAGTTTTTCTCCGACACTACTTATAGTCGTTCCTGTCCGCATATGCCTGTATTTCATCTGCTTTGGCGCTCTGCCACAAGTCCCGCACAAGTCCCGCATTTTGCGCAGTCGGTTCTGTACTGTTCTGCGAGCGTTGATAAAGGCAGTCTTCTTTGCCGCTGAGGATGGATCATTTTGATATACACAATGCAGACGGTGCTTCTCAGCAAGTAAGGTCTGGATTTGTGCATCATTTTCGTCAAACCAGTCTTGCCGCCTGCATGTGGAGGGCCCCAATACCTTCGGTGCAGCTGTATGGACAGTGTTGCTGAATCGCTCCCAGTCTTTCTCAGCGTCATCCTCAATATGAAGATCAGC
>NW_020664400.1:156634-156945 GCF_002925995.2 Terrapene triunguis
CACGAAGTCCTGTTACGGGTAGGAAGGCGGAAGACCGTATTGCTGATCAGAAGGTCATGTGCTGCACAAGTTTTTAGCAGTAACAGGCCATTGCTGTTACCACTTTCCCTCTCCATTTTTCCGATGACTCCTTCCCAGGCTGCGGCATCGCATCCAACTCTTGCGTTAAAATTTCCAAGCAGAATCAGCTTGTCTGTGCGGTGCACTGACGATAGCAGAGTATCTAGTTCTTCGTAGAATTTATCCTTCACATCCTCTGGGTTGGTCATTGTAGGAGCATATGCGCTGATCAAAGTAGCTTGTTTTCCTTT
>NW_020664400.1:191945-203637 GCF_002925995.2 Terrapene triunguis
GTGTATAGAAAAAAAACAAAAACCCTGTTAAAATAATGGAGAGAAATATTAGGAACCCATTTGCTCAATACAAATTTGGCACTGAGAATGGTTATTGTGCAACACATTTTGTCTATAGTTTAAAAATGAAGTTAACTGACAGCTTAGCAATATTAGTTGATCTTGTAATCTAGGAAAGTTGGGCACTAAAGATTCATGAGATTCACATCTCAAAAATGTGATGGCAGTCTATGAGCCATAAATAAATGTTATGCACTTATCAGCATCTGTGATGCTGATAGAAAAGGCTATAATGGCACACATCTACTATTCCCAACTAGGTTTCAGTATAGTGTATAGTAGGGCAGCTTTTGAGTAGGAACAGGATGAATGGAATAACAGATGTGAAGATGTACAATAAATCACAAAGTTGACTTCCTGATGAGCAAGACCAGTTGTTTAAACTCTAAACTTCTTCTTCCTGTTGACTGTTACTACGTGACACCACAGGAGTACAGTAGAAGAAAATATTTTATTTAGGGATAACACACAACTATTATGACCCCCAAGAATTTAAGAGCTTACAGATGCTCTGAATAGTTCAACACATTGTGGGAGATTTGAGTCTCTTGGAACTCAGGCTGACTGGAAGGGAAAAAAATCTGTTTTTCATGAAAAATGTGAGGGTTTAATTTGTTTTGTTCCTCATCAGGATGAAAATGAGATCATTTGAAATTATTCATGAAAAAATGAGACACACCCATCCCAGAGTAGCCAATAGTCCAGGGGTCGGCAACCTCTGGCATGCGGCTCGCCAGGGTAAGCACCCTGGCGGGCCGGGCCAGTTTATTTATCTGCTGATGCAGCAGGTTCAGATGATCGCGGCCCCCACTGGCCGCGGTTCGCCATTCCAGGCCAATGGGGAGGCGGGAAGCCTCGGCCAGCGCATCCCTCGCCTGCGCCGCTTCCCGCCGCCCCTATTGGCCTGGGACGGCGAACCGCGGCCAGTGGGGGCTGCGATCGGCCGAACCTGCCATGTCATGGTGCACAGCATGGTATTTTCTGATTTCTGTGAGTTTTCACACGTGGTAACAGGTGAAAAAGTCTGTGTATCTCTTCAAACGACACTTTCTCTGTTCACATTCCTTGTCCCCAAATACTTCTGTCTGTCTTCTCAATTCATTCCTCCTCTTGTCCCCTCTCCCCAAGTCCAGCATGAAGAGAAGAATGTCTATGCCTTCTCAGGTTAGACTCATAGACTCATAGACTTTAAGGTCAGAAGGGACCATTATGGTCATCTAGTCTGACCTCCCGCATGATGCAGGCCACAAAAGCTGACCCACCCACTTTCCCTTAACTCAGCTGTTGAAGTCTCCAGATCATGATTTAAAGACTTCAAGTCGCAGAGAATCCTCCAGCTTGCGACCCCTGCCCTATGCTGTGGAGGAAGGCGAAAAACCTCCAGGGCCTCTGCCAATCTACCCTGGAGGAAAATTCCTTCCCGACACCAAATATGGTGATCAGTAGAACCCCGAGCATACAGGCAAGATTCTCCAGCCGGACCCTCATTTTACCAGCGATGGCACGTTATTGCCTAATTGACTAAAATCACGTTATCCCATCAAACCATTCCCTCCATAAACTTATCTAGCCTAATCTTGAAGCCAGAGAGGTCTTTCGCCCCCACCGTTTCCCTCGGAAGGCTGTTCCAAAATTTCACCCCTCTGACGGTTAGAAACCTTCGTCTAATTTCAAGCCTAAACTTCCCCACGGCCAGTTTATATCCATTCGTTCTTGTGTCCACATTAGTACTGAGCTGAAATAATTCCTCTCCCTCCCTGGTATTTATCACTTTGATATATTTAAAGAGAGCAATCATATCCCCCCTCAGCCTTCTTTGGGTTAGGCTAAACAAACCGAGCTCCTCGAGTCTCCTTTCATAGGAAAGGTTTTCCATTCCTCGGATCATCCTAGTGGCCCTTCTCTGTACCCGTTCCAGTTTGAGTTCATCTTTTTTAAACATAGGAGACAAGAACTGCACACAGTACAGTTAGAGACATCAAGGAGTATCAAGCAGTCAGTCTTAGTGGTCACATCCTCCTTATTGTCTCTTCTTCTCTCTCCTTGCTTTAGTTTACTGCATTGAAACACTTGTGCAAATCAGGCCCCATGGTCTCAAGTTGGGTACACAAAAAACAAGGAACACAAAATTAATAACCACTTTTGAAATGTTTGGCTTTAATGACTTGCTTAGTATCTCTCAGGATTTCTGTGGCAGAGGCAGGAATAGAATTCAATTCTCCAGGAAAGCATTCAACAGCTCTTAATCATGAGAACTTTCTCTTTCAGCAGTATCCTTCCTCATTAACTGTGCACCTTCTAACGTCTACAACAAAAGAAAAGAAGCAGTAGGCCTACAAGACAACAATCTCCTTCACTACACAGCCTTGATTCATCCACAGAGCTGGTCAGTCCTGTATACTGAATGAGGCAGAGTTTCTGTGGAAAAATATTATATGGTCATGTAATTGGAGACTGTATGATAATGCAAACACACAAGGGGTGCCAATTAAATTTGCATAGACAACCTTAATTTTGACATTTCCTAACTTGTAAGTGCTTGAGTTTGCAACCTGAATAATAATTTTAACGTAGTCTGTGTGAGAGAGAAAATTTCTGTGTTTAAAAATAAACTCCTGAAAAAACAATTTCCATCATGTGGCATCCTATTGACACCTACATGTATCATCAGCAGAGTACATCCATCACACAGACCTCTGCCACTTGAGCTACTAAAATAACCAATAGCAATAGTAGGTTGTCATTCCCTATGTAGAGGGGGATGAGACACACGCTTTGACAGTGAATTTCAGAGATATTTGCTGATAGCAGAGGAATGGTGAGGTTCAGGAATCTTGGGTTCCATTCCAGGCTCTGGAGGTAAGTATGCTATAATGGTCACAGACTCTTCTGCCCATTTCCCCCAAGTTTTTGACCACTTCTTCCCAATGCTGCTTTCCTTCTCCCCTCATCCAATCTCAGTGATTTCTCCCCAGCTAACTGGCTCCCAGTGCCCCCCATTTCCTTCACTGACTCTCAGTACCAGTCTATCTCCCCAAGACTCCGTCTCCTCTCTCCAACTCTCAGTTTCTCTCCCCTCTCCAGTCCCAGTATAAGCAGTATCCTGGTTCCAATCTACTCATTTCCCTCTCCCTGATCCAGCATTTGTCCCCTCTGCATCCAAATCAGACAGCTTCCTCCTCTGTGCTACCTGGGTGCCAGCAGGGGGTCTTTGAGAACACAAGAGAGACGGACTCCCTGCCCTCAGTTATTATGCCCAGCCTGAAGCAAACATTGCTTCCGAGAATTTAAGAGAAAAGTCTGCCACTGCCTGCCAGAGTTTTTTTTTATTATTATTTAACATGGGCAAAGCAATGTATTTTCCTCATTCTCAGAAACAGCTGAACTGTTTTGTCTGAAATTTTCCAGAACGAATCCATCTGAGTTAGATAACCAACATGAAAAATGTCAGCCCAAATTATTACAAGTTTGGCAAAGTTATAAGCAGTTGAAAACAGTGTCTTATAATGGGAATTGTCAGGCAACCTTCATAGGCAGTGTTACCAGCCTTGCATAGAAAATTTGTTTATAGTATAGGCAACTTCCACCGCAATTTCCTTGAAGCTTTAAGTTGCCATCTCTCATCTTAACATTATGAGTAGAGAGACATCCTGGAGGATTTTGGTCAACCTGTTGGTTCTCTGCTGTAATCAGGGCTCTTCCTCGTTCTAACAGAGACTGTCTGAAGGATCCAGGATTCTTTTTTCAGAATCTCATATTTGTATCCAAGATCTCTGGCTTTCTTAAGTGGGAAAAGGAAATTATGTGGTGAATCAGCAGGTCCTTTATATATATTCATATATATGTATGAAAACAAACACCTGCTATGTTCAGTGTAGTGAAGGAATGCCATTAAAAGAATCTGAAGGAGGAGAATGAGCAAAAATAAACAGGATGTTTGCCCTTATCTATCACTCTGTGCACATAATTTTACCTTCAGTCTATGTGCATGTGTCTATTTTTATGTACTCGCATGCATACAGATAAGGTATTAAACTAAAATTATGTATCTATGAAATATGTATATATTTGGGCTGTCAGTAGACAATGGAAAAACATAATGAAGTATGCCAAATTATGCTCCCATTTATTCACCTATAATGCATTTGACTCCAGTGGGGGTGTATGCATGCAGCTGAGACCAGAATTTGAATCATTCCGCTGACAGAGATTCCAGTTTCATTTCCATCCATGCAAGCTCACTGGCTTCAAAAAGGTTTCAGAAGTGGAACTGAAGTCACATTTTGGCCAGTACTATTGCTATAATATTAAGGAATTCCGGTAAGAATATATTACATTGTGTCATATCAGTGACAGAAAATGGGGCATTAATTTCATAAAAATATAAATTTAGTGCAGAAGAACATAGTCTTATCTAGGCCATGGGTAAGCAGAAAAAAAAATAATTGCCTGGAAAAAGAAGGAAGGTCAAATTCAAAGCTAATAATTACAGGGACAAGACCTCTTTAAATGATAATGAGAGTAAAGATACACGTGAAATTTCATTACTAAGTGATAAATGTCTTAAGATTGATTTAGTTTTCACCATAGTTACACATTTCAAAATGTCATATTTACACTCAAATAACCTTTCCAGGGAAACAAGGATCTGTATGGATGTATAAATATTTTGCTAAATGGTCTCATGCTTCACTGACTTCTCTCCATTTGCAATTCATTATTTTGTTAATATAAATGACAAGTGATGCACTATCTTGGGAAATGTGTGTGTGGGGGGGATACTTTCTTTTAAAATATGAGGATCACTTCCTAACTGTTGAGATACAGAGCAAGATGTAATTATACCTAAATGAAACCCATAAAATCTGAACTCAAGGATGGGCTACTTCAAAGAAATTTATAACAGTTATTTAGACCTCATAACATCAGATTCTTATAAAAGCAGGTATCATGGAAGTCCATGGAGAGAATAGGAGAAAATAAACATTCAAATGTTTAGAAGAAATGAATTGAATTAATTAAAAAAAACCTTTTGACCTCTGTGCAAATTGCCCAGCCACTCAGTGTGACATACTATGGGCAGGTCATGGAGTAATTTAGTTTTAATTTCCAAGACACTTGTTCTAAAGATTCAATGCTGATATTTTCCTGCATCAGTTTCTATCACTCTGCACTATAGGACACAGTGATTAAAAAAAAAATGAAATAGTGTACAAAAAAAAAAAACAGTGGAAAGACATATGTAGTAATTTCCTCTTCTGTTAGTATGCTCTTCAGTTGCCTATTAAACTTCAAGCCTGTCACTATATCCACTGCAGAAGATTTAAGCCAAGGGGAAAGAGTTTTCCTGTTGTCCTAATTACTCCAGCTCCTGCAAGCAGTGGTACCCATTCTAGCTCTGGGGGAAATACTCCCACAGAGTTTGAGATCTTGCGTTTTTGAATTAGTTTTTGATCCCTTATACTTGGGTATTTCATGTTGTACAAAGACAAGTAGAAATTGAAACTAGTCAGGTTATGAAATTGGGATTTTCTCCCTTGTGAGCATTGGTGCTCCATGATCCATTACGACTGGATTATTTCTCCTCTTCTTCCAAATATGGCAGCTCCTCTTTATATAAAACAAAGCTCTCTGCCTTCCTAAAGGTTTGCAGGTGTAGCAGTTTAGAGAACTGGTAGCTTCACTAACGCCCCTGTGTTTTTCCTCTGCTCAGAGAAGCAGGAAGGTTCCTCTCAGGCTCGTCTCCCTGTATTTCCAGGCAGGATATTTTTTAGTGGTCTCCCCTCCCCCCTTTTCTCCTCAGTGTCGATGGTAGGGAGAGGATTTTTGAGAACAGGGGTCTGCAGGAAAACTGTGTTTTGGGAGAAAACTCAGCATGGTAACAGGCCTGGCCAAGATGAAAAGGTCTCCTTCTTACAGCGCACCTTCAATCTTGCACCACCTTTGCCACTCCACAGCAATGTGGCAGGCAATCCTTAAGCTGTTTGGAAATTCAGCAGCAGGAGCTGGCTTTCTAGAATCTCCAAGCCTGGCTACTCTGTGCTCCAGCCAAAGTGAAGCATTGAGATATTTCTCAAACTGAAATGTAATACAAATTAGGTGACACAATCCTGATGATTAGGTGATTCTCCTAGTTCTGGAAGGGTTTAGAATACAAGGAAGACAAATAGAGAGGTTCAAGTGACAGAAAATTCTGGCGTAGGCCTGAGAATGACCTCCTGTGGGGGAAAAAATGCACAGAAGGACTCCAGATGGATGGAGGCACGCAAAGTACTGACTCTCCTGGGCAATGTAACTGCTAAAAGGAAAAAAAAATAATAGTAAGATTGGAGAAGATTCCTCTATCAATTTTAAAAATAGTAGTAATAAAAAAAAATCAGAGATTACCTGAAGGATCAAATCATTCTTCTAGTCTCCTGGTGTCATGTCTGCGAAAGCACAGCTTTAAAGAATTGGAAAATATGAGGGTGTTGCAAAACAGGGCTACAAGGGCAAGGAAAATGCTGCAAGTCTCCTAAGACTAAGACCTGGAAGTTCAAGAAGCTTAGACCCAGATGCAGTTAAGAACCTATCTAGAAGGAACTCCAGTATAACTCTGTTTGCGAGACAAAATGGGATTCTTGTCCTTTCAAGAGCAGCATAAACGTGCAATTCTCAAAAAGCCCTTGAAATGCTCCAATGTGTACAGTCTGTATATTTGATCAGGAAGTCACAACTAAAAATTGCATTTATCCAAGATCTATCTGCCTTTTCATTCAGTTACCTAGCTCAGAAGACTACCTGTAATAGTGCCATCTGGTGATTCCCAGTAATATCACACCTGGAAAATAGTATCTCAAGAGAAATAATAGAAGTCCTTATAGTAAGGCTATGATTTAATCATGGGTATTTTTAGTAAGTCATGGACAAGTCACAGTCAATAAACAAAAATTCACAGCCCATGACCTGTCCATGACCTTTACTATAATTATCCCTGACTAAATTTTAACTGGGAGACCCCCGGGGTGCTGCTGCTGCTCTGGGGGACACCTGGGGCCAGCCACACTGGCCACTGTTCAGGCGGTCCCCGGAGCCAGCTGCTGGGGGTTGCCGAGCAGCGGCTGGTGCAGCTGTCCCTGGGGCTGCTGCTCTGGCCTCCTCTTGGGGCCACCCTCCTGCCACTGTTCTGTCCGACCCCGGGACCACTGCTCAGGCAGTCCCTGGGGCCAGTCGCAATGGCTGCTGCTCAGGCGGTCCTTGGGGCCAGCTGCTTGGGCGGCCCTGGGGTCAGCCACACCAGCTGCTGTAGAAGTCTGAGGTCATGGAAAGTCACGGAATCCGTGACTTCTGTGACAGACACGCAGCCTTACTTATAGTACATTTGCAAGGAAATGGACTGGATTATCTATATAGTTATTTTCAAATTCTAACTTTGTGATTGATGTGTATATGCAGATAGGCACTGATTTAAATATTGACTGGATTTAATATTTTCATAATATGAAAAACCCAGCCATAATGAGAAACACATTTAGTGCAATCTTCAGTTTAAATAATTTAATTTTCTGAATAAGATTTTCAAAACTGCATGTGTTTATTTGCATCCCTTATTTTTTGTATAGTTACCACAACTGTGCATATAATCTTGAGTTGCATGCACAAGTTATCAGTTAGACACAAATCTGGACATTTCTGTGTACAATTACAGTGACTTAAGTGCAATTGTGGCCATTGTTGATGCATATATTTGTGCCCCTAATTTGTATCTCTGCACTTGAGCAACTCTGAAAAAGTTTGAATGCATGTTCAAGAAACAGAACAAATAGGCTATTGCTGTGCTGAGACCACTCTGGAATCATACAGAACAATATTGTCTCATTGTTGCCTTGTATTTGTCTGTCTGTAGTCTCTTGTTTTATACTTAAATGTAAGCTCTTTGGGGCGGGGACTGTCTTTTTGTTCTGTGTTTGTGTAGCCTCTAACACAATGAGGCCTGGTCCATGATTGAGACCCTTAGGCACTACTGTAATGTAAATAAATAAACAAGCTCACTTTTTTTTAAAACATCTGTATTTATTCAGATGTCCTTGTTCTCTCCAATACTTAATTAAATAAATGAGATTCATGGACATTAGAGACATAAGGTGGGTAAGGTAATATCGTTTATTGGACCATCTTCGAGCCACACAGAGCTCTTCTTCCGGTCTGGGAAAGGTACTCCAAGCATCGCAGCTAACTGCAAGTTGGAACAGACTGTTTAGCATAAGTAGTTAATACATATTCTAAGTGATCTTTCAAGGTAGAGTCACCTATTATTACTTCTGAAGTCATAGAACAAAAAGAGGGAGTTAGTGTGTTACAGATTATTGTAATAAGTCGTAAATCGGGTGTCTCTGTTCAGTCCATTATTTTTAGTGTCTAGCAGTTATGAAGTTAAGATCCCAGTCTCATCTTTTGAAAATGTTTTGCAGGATTCCTTTGGGGATTAGGACTGATAGGCCAGATATAGAGTGATCACTTTGTGAAAAGTGTTCACCCACAGATGATAGGGTGTTTTTGTCATTTGTCATTTTCCTATGTGAGCTCATCTGAGAGCGTAGTGATTGTCTGGTTTCACCCACATAGCTATTGGGACATTTAGTGCACTGGATGAGGTATACCACATGGATAGATATATAGATATAGATATTTTCATGGACATATCCTATATATGGCTTCTCATAAATGTTTCTCTGTGTATTCAGATCTAGAAGATTTACCAAGAAACTATTGATTCAGACCCTACAGTAAAAAATCATGTTTTATTTTTTCAATTTAAAAATATAAATTGATGAGTTGGATTTATTGGAAAACCAGCTTTATCCGTGAAATCCCAGTTTGAAGTTAGTCTCAATGTATTCTCCCTTTTTGCAGGCAAAAATTATAGCACATATACATTTCTTACTGCCTAGTTTGTGCCCATAAAAATGGCAATTTAAAAAAATCAGGCCCATAGAATTTTCTCCAAGCTTACCGAGTTCACTCGGGTAACAAGAAATTGATGGTGCCAAGATGGAAAATGAGTGTATACAAAGATGTTTTTTTGTAAAGTTTTATATAAGTGTCTTGGGAAAAAAAACCTCATGAGCCAAAATGTTTAGGTTTTGTAGCTGGTTTGCATAAAACAAAGTGCAAAAGGATCAATATTTCTAAATCATTGTTTAGCAAAATTCAAAAGCTATTATACTGCAAATGCCTCATTTTATATGTTGATCTAAATTGTTTTTGCTAATCAAATTGCTGTACGTGTAGGTCATGGCTTTACTAATCAGACTCATTACATTCTGTAAAAAGAAATCCATCATCTTCACTTTGCAAACAACACAGTCAAAGGTCAATTTTGGAACATAATTTAATCAAGATATGTCTTTAAAAAATGCTGCATGTTCTTTGGGTGTAAGTTTATCCAAATTATAGAAGTTTATCTAGGTGACAAAGATTTATTATTATTATTATTATTGTATTTATTTATATTTGATAAAGGGCAAATATATTACTCTTTTATTCTTTAAAAAAAATGATTTACTCAAATTTCCAGTCTAGTGTATGGACTGGATACAGATCCTCTTATATAATACTTGAACAAGTATGTAGATACATAGACATATATGAATTTCCAATATTAGTGTGTGTACAATACATAAAAATGCTTTAGGGGAATACTAAAGTTGCAAAGTCAAGCATATAAAAGTCAGGAAATTCTGATATTAAAGTTTAACACACAGGATTTATTTTGCCCCTACTGTGATTATGCCCTGTGATATACTATATGCTTTAAATCACAGGCTTGGATTAAGAGTGGTCCAGAGCCACATTTCTCTAACCAGAGGTCTGAATACTATTACATTCAGTACTTACATATTGCCTTTTTATCTATGGATTTCAAAGTGCATGATACAAATGGCACAAATTAGTAATCCCATTTTATTGAGAGCTGTCATAACTATAAAGGGAAGGGTAACAGCCCTCCTGTGTACAGTACTGTAAAATCCCGCCTGGCCAAAGACTCCAAAATCCTTTTACCTGTAAAGGGTTAAGAAGCTCAGGTAACCTGGCTGACACCTGACCCAAAGGACCAATAAGGGGACAAGATACTTTCAAATCTTGGGGGGGGGGAGGCTTTTGTTTGTGCTCTTTGTTTTGGGGGTTGTTCGCTCTTGGGACTGAGAGGGACCAGACATCAATCCAGGTTCTCCACATCTTTCTAAACAAGTCTCTCATATTTTAAACTTGTAAGTAAACAGCCAGGCAAGGCGTGTTAGTTTTACTTTGTTTTCTCAACTTGTAAATGTACCTTTTACTAGAGTGTTTATCTCTGTTTGCTGTACTTTGAACCTGAGGCTAGAGGGGGGTCCTCTGAGCTCTTTAAGTTTGATTACCCTGTAAAGTTATTTTCCATCCTGATTTTACAGAGATGATTTTTACTTTTTTCTTTAATTAAAAACCTTCTTTTTAAGAACCTGATTGATTTTTCCTTGTTTTTAGATCCAAGGGGGTTGGATCTGTATTCACCAGGGAATTGGTGAAGGTCTCTCAAGGCTACCCAGGGAAGGGAATTAGCTTTGGGATGGTGGCAGCGGACCAGATCTAAGTTGGTAGTTAAGCTTAGAAGCTTTCATGCAGGCCCCCACATTTGTACCCTGAAGTTCAAAGTGGGGAAGCAGCCTTGACAAGAGCATATCTATAGAATAAGAACATAGGTTCAAACATTTTTTCTAACAAATATTGTGGCATATTCCTAGCTTTGTGAGTCTATTTCTCCATCTGTAAGACTATGATAATATTTATCCACACTGGTGTGGTGATGTGCAGTCTTACTAAATAAAAGTTGTGAAGTACAAAGAAGTATCAAGGTTAGCAATAAGATTAGAATTTAAAATATCCTGACTCCCAACACTGAACATGTTCCCTTTAATCATGGAAGCAATTTGATGAGTAATAGAGGAGGAAAATACTTTTTATCAGATCCTGGGGCTCACACAATGTTTAAGACAGGGGTCGGCAACCTCCGGCACACGGCTCACCAGGGTAAGCACCCTGGCGGGCCGGGCCAGTTTATTTACCTACTGACGTGGCAGGTTCGGCCGATCACAGCCCCCACTGGCCGCGGTTTGCCGTCCCAGGCCACTAGGGGCAGCGGGAAGCCGCGGCCAGCACATTCCTCGCCCGTGCCACTTCCTGCCACCCCTATTGGCCTGGGATGGTGAAACACGGCCGGTGGGGGCCGCGATCGGCCGAACCTGCAGCGTCAGCAGGTAAATAAACTGGCCCGGCCCGCCAGGGTGCTTACCCTGGCGAGCCGCATGCCGGAGGTTGCCGACCCCTGGATTAAGACTTGTGTCCAGCAGAGTTTGGAGCCATTTCTCCTACAGTCACAGACAGTTCCTCATGCTTATTCTTTCTGTCCCATAGAGGCTGGCGAGGGGAGTTGAAAGGTCTTTCCTCCACAAGAGGCATAAGAAAAAAATAATTGATACATGGTTTGTCACAAATGAGTGTAGATAAATTATTCATATCACACTGTCATGTATTCTGCATATTCCACATGTTACAAAAAAACTATTTTAGAAAACACTGCTCTACAGCCAAAATGCTTCTGAAATAAATGTAGTCA
>NW_020664400.1:204037-437726 GCF_002925995.2 Terrapene triunguis
CTACAGGTAGTAGTAGATATTAGGTATTCTGCTGTCTCAGATCTTTATGATCAATTGAATTTTAGTTATATGCCAACATTCCTAGCCATTTACTTTACAGGCAATATCTGGTGTGCAGGAAAAAAAATGCAATTTAGGATAGGATCCAGCAGCCAGAATTCACTTTGAAGTCAGGAAGTTTTGCTTGAGTGAGGACTAGTACATAGGATCTGTCTGATAGCAGTTGGCATCTGATTTACTGTATGTCTGTAAAGGGGAGAGGGTAAGTATGAAGGTCTGAAAAGGTGTCTGAATTAGAAACACGTTTTCAAAATATAGGGCCTAATCAAGCAGTATTAATTCAAAGAAAACTTCTGTCACCGTCCATGTAAGCTTTACTTTCGTAACAACTACAGAATTAAATCCACAATGAGGTGCATTTTATGGATCTACCCGTGATATTTTTTTTTTTTTTTAATTCTATGGCTGGAATCATTCTGTATTACATTTAACCATAATATTGGGACCAGAAATGTTTTTCATGTATTTCCACAACACTAGCTTTTTTTTATCCATTTAATGACCCCGTGTATTCTTGAACCTCAGTCCAAAATTGTTCATTTCCTAAGGGTTTGTCTTACCCTGTTTCATCTGAAACCTTTAATATTTGCATTTCATTACAATAGCAGTACCCTTAACTTGTCATTTCATCAACAATGCCTGTGTTTTGTGGCACTGGACTGTTTATGTTATCCGTGATGGAAATTCTCTGAATCTGCACAATGCCACTGTAAATGTAACCTATGCTGGGATGGGACGGAATACATTTTCCAACCTGTGGATCAGCCACTCCACAGCCACTAACTACTATGGCCCCAAGATGTTAATAGTTGCAGCCTACTAAATTAAGTTACTCTTTGAGTGATGGTCCCTCTCTGTATCCTATTACGTCTGACAGGGGGGTTGTGGAATTTCAGTCTTTGGTGGCTGATCCACCTCAAAAGGCTTATAAGGATAAAGTTAGTGTCCGAATTCAAAATTTCTCACTAAGATGGTATTGGATTTTCATATAAATCAGCCTATATACTTATCAAACTTTTTTCAAAACCTCATTCTCACAAAGATGAGAAAAAACTCCATATTTTGGACATTCATAGGGTGTTAGCTTTAAACAGTTTAGAATATTTCTGCAATTATTCATCATCTTTTCTGACAGGATGAACGGGCAACCTGTCACTTCACAGGAGACTTCTTCCTGGATCTCTTCTTATAGTCATCTGTGCTGTGATATTCCCAAGGTTCCACTACCTCAACGAGTTTTAGCACATTCTATGAGAGCACAAGCATCACCAGCTGCTTTCTTGGGTCATTTTCCCATCAGTGGTACTTGCAGAGCTGTTAGTTGGTCATCTGTTCATACATTCACAACTCATTATGCTCTCTCCCAGGCCTCAAGAGACCATGCTGGAATCGGAAGAGTGGTGTTGCAGTTCTTGTTGAATAGATACTGATACCTACCTCCATCTGGAGCTGCTTGTGGTGTGTCAGCTGAAAGGGAACGGGCATGTGCAAGCATTTGAAGAATAAAAAATGGTTTCATACCTGTTGTTCTTCAAGATGTATTGCCCATGTTCATTCCATGGCCCACCCTCCTTTCCCTGTACGCTGGACTGGCAACATATACTGGCTTCCGGTGTGAAGAAATTGAGTGGGGTCAAGATGGCTTCACACCTTTATGCTCTTGGCTAACAGCATGAGCAAATGGAGGGGGCATGCACCATCCTGATGAGTACCAGTATGGGGAAAAGTTCTCTGGATTTGGTGCACATACACCTGAAGTGTAGTGGATATGAGCAAAGAACAACAGTTACCAAACAGCTATGTAACTGGTTTTATTTCTTGTTGCTGCTGTTAAAGTCCAATCCCTTTTTGAAGAAGACAAAACAAGATAAATGGATACAAGAGGGGAGAGTAAAGAACAGCAAAGACAAAAAATACAGCTTCTGTTTCTGGTGTTGACTTCACTTAAAATCTCGTTGCTGCAAAACACAGGTACAGTACATGCCTTTATCAGACACTTCGAGACCTGGCAAACTTGTACTAGGGTTGAGCTTGTGACAGGTTCCCCCAGGGGTGCCACCTGGAACTGGGGTACCACTGAGCCCTCCGACCCAGAAGCCTGGACTTCCTCTCACACTGGGCTGCTGTGACAAGCTGCAAAGCCCTCCACCTCCACTAGCATTTAAATAGGTAGGGACACACCCAGCTGCAGTTACATGCAGACTCTCTAACCACCAGCTTCCCGGCCTAAGACCCCAGAGGAGTACCGTCCTGCCCTAGTCAAATCTGGCCAGTATATGGGTTTAATACCTCGTCCACCTCTCCCTCAATGTGAAGAGAAAAATGCACACTTGTGGTAACCAAGCAGAGATTTCCCCCAAGAAGTCCAGTCGATTCTAACTATTTTGGATTAAAACATAAAATAAGTTTATTAAGTACAAAAGATAGATTTTAAGTGATTATAAGTGATAGATTACTTAGTAAATAAACAAAACACAAACTAAGTCTAAGATACTAGAAAGATAGGTTATGAACTAGAAAATTCTCACCCTGGCTGATGAGACAGGTGGGCTTCAGATTCTTATGAGACAAGCTGCACTTGCTTTACAGCTTGGAATTCCCACGTCTTTCATACAAAACCTAGAAATCCCTTTAGCCTGGGTCCAGCATTTCCCCCAGTTCAGTCTTTTTTCCTCAGGTGTTTTCAGGTGTCATCTTGTGTGGGGAGTGAAGACCCACAGATGATGTCACTTCCTGCCTTATATAGCTTTTTGCATATGGTGCGAACCCTTTGTTTCAAAACTTGGTTCCCAAACCGGTTTGTGGAAAAATACTGACATCCCAAGATGGAATCCAGAGACGTGGTCTGGTCACGTGTCCTTGCTTGGTCATAGCAGCCATTACCTTCAGACTGACTTGAGCGGCTTGAGCGTTTACAGGAAGACTAAGCTCTTTCACAGTCCATTGTCTTTGCGGATGGGCTGTGTGTATTTTCCAGAGTAAGCCCATTTGATATACAGACCCCTAATCAATATTCATAACTTCAGATACAAAAATGAAACAAGCATACAAATAAGATAATCATGTTCAGCAATTCATAATTTTTCCAAAGCCACCTCACATGACCCATCTTGTGCAAAATGCATCATAATTAGGCCATACTCATATCATCATATCCCAGTGAAGAATATGGGGTGCAGTATCACAAGGCTGTTTTGGGCATTGTTTTTAGCTGATTTGTGGGTCACCGGATCACAACAGTGTTGCAAAATATACAGTCTTGGCCAGCTAAGCCAGATTTTAATACACAGAAGAAAAAAGGAGAAATGGGAAAGAAAAGCAGGAAGGTGGAGAATAAAAAGGACATATGAGTGGGTAAGAGAATGACAAAGTCTCATAATTCAGATGGTGTTCGGAATTTACCCAGAGCCAGAGGTGGCAATGTCATCTAGATCCCTCTCTCTCTGGCCTGGTCAGGACATCTCTCAGGATTTGGGTGACGAAGACCCATTGGTGTCACAGTGGATCCAAAGAGACTGTGGCATGACAGTTGTGATGGTGACACTTGCTCCTTCTTTTTTAGTAAACAATTGTTGTATTTTCTTCCCATCCCCACCCCAGTTTACTTTTACGGATCACAAAAAGCAGGTGCTTGGCATCCTCTCATTATTTTGTTCAGCAATTAGGCCTAATTTCTGAGAGACCAATTTTAGTTCCTTGATTTCTGGTCCCATACTTGTCTTGCTAACCAGACATCTTTCTTGTAGCACTCCTTGAATTATATCAGTAGGCCTTTTTGTTTTCATTTACGCTCGTGTAGCTGCTCTTTGCTGACGAGAGAGAGCTCCCCTGTCAACATCATAAAACCCTCTCCATGAGCAGCAATAGCTATGTCAGTGGGAGAATTCTAGGACTTCATTAGGAGAATTGCAGACACATTTTAGGTCTTCCTGGAGGAAATACAGGACACCTTTCATAAGCTATTGGATATCCTTCAGGGTGCTGGTTCCAGTAAGGTGGCATCACCAATTAAGAAGGCCATCTTAGAACCAGCCAAAGCAGTGTGGCATGCTCCATCCACTTTTGCTCCCACCCATAAAAAAATAGAAAATAAATACTTCTTATCATCTAAGGGGGAAGAATTTTTATTTTCCCTCCCTGTTCCACACTTTATTGGTGGAGGCTGTCACCGAAAGGAACATATAACCACCCTGGATCCACACCCACAGAGGAGGAGAGACCAAATGCATTAGTCTTCTTTGGGAGAAAACTTCACTTTGGCAAGCTTTTAGTTCTGCATAGCAAACTACCAAGCTTTAGTGTCGAAATATAATTTTATTAATTATAATAAGTTCTCTGAATTCGCTAACAGATTCTCTCAAGTGGATAGACTTCAGTTCCAAGCAATTATCAATGAAGGATAATTGCTAACTACGTTGGCCCTCCAGACTTCAGATACAGCCTCCTTCTTGATGGCAACATCCATAGTCATGAGAAGTGGGGCTAATGGCTCCAATCCTCTGGGTTTGCCAAAGAAGTCCAACCCACTGAGGAGGATCGGCCTATTCAGTTAGAAGACAGATGAATCATTAGATTTCATGCGAAACTCAAAAGCAACCCTTCACTCGCTAGGTACCTATACCCCAGCACCACAGAGGAAATACACCAAGACTCAGTCCCACAGACAACAACCAGGCCCTCAACTATTCTACCACAAAAGGCCTTGTGAGCCACTTACAAAATTCCAGAGAATGCAACGTAGTAAATGCTATGTCCCCCCTTCATTCACTTCATCCCACTAAGAAATCCTTTTGACAGAACTTTTGAGAGATGAAAATCAGTCTCAGTGCCACAGTAACCAACTCAGGTCTTTTACACCCTATTCAGTGTCCACCTAACTCATTTTTCCCAGGCATGGCACCATATAATGTCAGACAAATGGGTTCCAGAGATAATCACCACTGGTTAAACATTTAGAGTTCCTCTTTCTTTCCAGTCCCCCCAGAAGAAAACCTTTCTCCATCCCTTTTCAGGGACCCCTCTCATGAGAGGATGCTAAATTCCTTGCCATAAAAGCAGTACCTCTTCAGCTCCGGGGAAAAAGTTTTTACTCAAGATATTTCCTGATCCCCAAGAAGAAACAAGGCCAGAGGCCCATACTAGGTCTTAGATAGCTGAACATCTTCATCCACTGCTTGAGGTTCAGAATGTTCCATGTGGCCTCTATAATTCCCTCCTGAAACAAAGGCAACTGGTTCACAGCTCTCAATTTAAAGGATGCTTATTCCCACATAGCTGTTCGCCCTGCAAGAGGAGATTCTTATAATTTATCGTAGGCCTAGACTGTTACCTGTACAAAGTGCTCCCCTTTGACTTCTCAATGTTACTAGGGGTATTCACAAAGGTATTAACAGTAGTGGCTGCTCACCTGCATCATCAAGGTTCATCAGTGTTTCCCTTTCTGAATGACTGGCTGTTCACAGGGAAGTCATATCAAGAAGTATGGACGACAATCCTGTCCCTGCTCAGACTCCTACATTCATTAGCAATATCCATTTTAGCTCCAACACAGATCATAGACTTTATTGGAACAACCCTAGTTTCAGTCTGGCTCAAAGCTTACTTAGCTCAGGATTCCAGGCAATGAAGGACCTTTATTACTTGGGTTTGGCTGAACCCTCAGATGATAGAACCTGTGTCATCCTTCTAAGTTACATGGCCTTATGTACTTGTTTGACACCTTTCATGAGGCTTCACCTTCACCTTTGAGGTCAGGCTTGGTCACAGACAATCTACGTGTCAAGGAAGCACAGTCTGCACATATTGATCTTGCCCCTCCACATAATTCTGACTTCACTCCCCTGGTAGGATAATAGGAAGACTCTGTGGGGGGGGGGGGGGGGGGAGGGAGCTTCCATCCCTCTCCTACGCACAAAAAAAGATTGATTACAGATGTCTGCCTGCTAGAGTAGGAAGGCCACCTGACCAAACATGCAACTGGACCTACCAAGAATCCCAGCTGCACATAAACCTTCTGGACTACATACAGGATATGAAGTCTACAAATATCTCCTACCATTTATTAGGAACTTGCACATTAGAGTCACATCGGACAACATGACAACAGTTTTTAATCAATAAACAAGGGAGAGTATGTTCCACCCTTCTTAGCTTAGAAGCTGTCAATTTCTGGAACTGGTGCGTTCGCCATCAGATCACCATCTTGGCAGTACACAATCCAGGTATATACAACACCTTAGCAGGCAGCCTCAGCAGATGTTTCTCCAGAGATCACGAGTGGGAACTACATGGCTCAGTGGTATGGACCATCTTTCAGCAGTGGGGATTCCCATCTTGGGATCTCTTTGCATCTCAAGAGAACAAGAAATCCCCAACCCACTGCTCCAGAGCAGGCCAAGGCCATGATTCCAGAGGGGAACACATTTCTAATTCAGTGGTCGGGACAGCTGAGGTGTACATTTCTGCCCATTCCTCTCCTGCCTCACATTCTGAAGAAGATCAAACAAGATGGAGTGTAAGTGATCATGATTGCTCCCCAATGGCCCTGGCAGTGCGGGTTCACCTGCATTCTACAGACGTCCTTGCATCCATATTCAGCTCTTCCCAGACCTACTGATGCAGGACAAAGAAAACCTCAAACATCCTAACCCAACATCCCTTCATCTAAAAGCATGGTATTTGGATGCACCACAGACCTAGAAAAGTCATGCTTAGAGGTAATACTATCCATCCTTAGCAATAGTAGGGGAGATTCCATGAGAAAATGCTTCACAGCAAAATGGAAAAAGATGTTCATCCTGGTATCAGCATTGTCAGATACCTCTGGAAGCTTCCAAGATCACTACTATTCTGGACTACCTCCTCCCTCCAGAAACATCAGCGATATCCATAAGCTCCTTGCAAGTGCTATTGGTGGCTACTAGTGCTTTTCACCGTCTGTAGACAGCCATTCAGTCTTAGCTTATTCTGTAACAGTAAGGTTTCTGAAGGGACTTATCCAAACCTTCAATCTGGTGCTGAAACCTACCCCAACATGGGTCCTCAGTCTTGTCCTATCAGCACTGATGAATGTTCCATTTGAACCCTTAGCCTCATGTTAATTCATTCATCTCTCTGTGAAGGTTGCATTCTGGGTTGGAGTCACCTTAGCCAGAAAAGTAGGTGAGCTGGGAGCCTGTATGGCGTGTCCCCGCCCTCCCCCCACCCATATAGTCTTCCATAAGGATAAAGCTTCCTTAAAGTAATTTCAGAATTCCATCTGACCCAGATCATCTGTCTTCTGTCCAAAGTTTCATGCTACCAAAGAGGACAGCAAGTTCCATTTTGCATGTCCGTTGGGATTTAGCCATCTAAATACAGAGGATGAAATCCTTCAGCAAATCACCCAAACTGTGTTCTTTGTCAAACGTATGAGAGGAGAAGCTATCTCCTAACAGTGACTGTCCAAATGGATTTCAGGCTACATCCGGCTGTGTTATGAGATGACAGCCTGGGCTCCAATCAAGTCACCTTAAGGGGGAGGGGTTGCCATCTTTGCTCTGGGATGTCTCTCTCCTAGAGATTTACAGAATGGTAACATGGGGCTCCATCCATGCCTTTGTGAGACATTATGCCCTGTTTCAGAACTCAGTGGGTGCATCTTTTGGCAGAGCAGTCCTCCAATCAGTGGTACAAGAAAGTTTCTCGCATTCTCCTTCTCAATGAATACTTCTCATTAGTCACCTCAGGTAGAATACACATAGGGACTACCTCTTGAAGAATAAAGTAAGTTTACTTTCCTTATACAGTAACTGGAGTTCTTTGAGAGATGTGGTTGTTCTCTATATTACACTACCTGCCCTCCTTCTTCTCTACTGCAGAGCCTTCCTAAGAACATACTGGGTCAGACCAAAGGTCCATCGAGCCCAGTATCTTGTCTACCGACAGTGGCCAATGCCAGGTGCCCCAGAGGGAGTGAACCTAACAGGTAATGATCAAGTGATCTCTCTCCTGCCATCCATCTCCACCCTCTGACAAACAGAGGCTAGGGACACCATTCCTTACCCATCCTGGCTAATAGCCATTCATGGACTTAACCTCCATGAATTAAACTAGTTCTCTTTTAAACCCTGTTATAGTCCTAGCCCTCACACCCTCCTCAGGCAAGGAGTTCTACAGGTTGACTGTTCACTGTGTGAAGAAGAAATTCTTTTTATTTGCTTTAAACCTGCTGCCCATTAATTTCATTTGGTGGCCCCCAGTTCTTATATTATGGGAACAAGTAAATAACTTTTCCTTATTCACTTTCTCCACACCACTCATGATTTTATATACCTCTACCATATCCCCCCTTAGTCTCCTCTTTTACAAGATGAAAAGTCCTAGCCTCTTTAATCTCTCCTCATATGGGACCCGTTCCAAAGCCCTAATAATTTTAGTTGCCCTTTTCTGAACTTTTTCTAATGCCAGTATATCTTTTTTGAGATGAGACCACATGTGTATGCAGTATTCAAGATGTGGACATACCATGTATTTATATAAGAGCAATAAAATATTCTCCATCTTATTCTCTAACCCTTTTTTAATGATTCCTGACATCCTGTTTGCTTTTTTGACTGCCACTGCACACTGCGTGGATGTATTCAGAGAACTATCCATGATGACTCCAAGATCTCTTTCCTGATTAGTTGTAGCTATATTAGCCCCCATCATATTGTATGTATAGTTTGGGGTTATTTTTTCCAATGTGCATTGCTTTATATTTATCCACATTAAATTTCATTTGCCATTTTGTTGCCCAATCACTTAGTTTTGTGAGATCTTTTTGAAGTTCTTCACAGTCTGCTTTGGTCTTAACTATCTTGAGCAGTTTAGTATCATCTGCGAACTTTGCCACCTCATTTTTTACCCCTTTCTCCAGATCATTTACGAATAAGTTGAATAGGATTGGTCCTAGGATTGACCCTTGGGGAACACCACTGGTTACCCTTCTCCATTCTGAAAATTTACCATTTATTCCTACACTTTGTTCCCTGTGTTTTAACCGGTTCTCAATCCATGAAAGGATCTTCCCTCTTATCCCATGACAACTTAATGTATGTAAGAGCCTTTGGTGAGGGACCTTGTCAAAGGCTTTCTGGAAATCTAAGTACACTATGTCCACTGGATCCCCCTTGTCCACATGTTTGTTGACCCCTTCAAAGAACTCTAATAGATTAGTAAGGCATGATTTCTCTTTACAGAAACCATGTTCACTTTTGCCCAACAATTTATGTTCTTCTATGTGTCTGACAATTTTATTCTTTACAATTGTTTCAACTAATTTGCCCGGTACTGACATTAGACTTACCGGTCTATAATTGCTGGGATCACCTCTAGAGCCCTTTTTAAATATTGGTGTTACATTAGCTATCTTCCAGTTATTGGGTACAGAAGCTGATTTAAAGGACAGGTTACAAACCATAGTTAATAGTTCTGCAATTTCACATTTGGGTTCTTTCAGAACTCTTGGGTGAATGCCATCTGGTCCCGGTGACTTATTACTGTTAAGTTTATCAATTAATTCCAAAACCACCTCTAGTGACTCATCAATCCTTGACAATTCCTCAGATTTGTCACCTACAAAGGACGGCTCAGGTTTGGGAATCTCCCTAACATCCTCAGCCATGAAGACTGAAGCAAAGAATTCATTTAGCTTCTCCACAATGACTTTATCGTCTTTAAGTGCTCCTTTTGTATCTCAATCGTCCAGGGGCCCCACTGGTTGTTTAACAGGCTTCCTGCTTCTGATGTACTTAAAAAAACATTTTGTTATTACCTTTTGAGTTTTTGGCTAGCTCTTCTTCAAACTCCTTTTTGGGATTTCTTATTACATTTTTACACTTAATTTGGCAATGTTTATTCTCCTTTCTATTTACCTCACTAGGATTTGACTTCCACTTTTTAAAAGATGCCTTTTTATCTCTCACTGCGTCTTTTACATGGTTGCTAATCCACGGTGACTCTTTTTTAGTTATTTTACTGTGTTTTCTTTAATTTGGGGTATACATCTATTATGTTGTCTTTGAAAAGTCTTTGAAAAGTGTCCATGCAGCTGGCAGGGGTTTCACTCTAGTCACTGTGCCTTTTAATTTCTGTTTAACTAACCTCCTCATTTTTGCATAGTTCCCCTTTTTGAAATTAAATGCCACAGTGTTGGGCTGTTGAGGTGTTCTTCCCACCACAGGAATGTTAAATGTTGTTATATTATGGTCACTATTTCCAAGCAGTCCTGTTATAGTTACCTCTTGGACCAGATCCTGTGCTCCACTCAGGACTAAATTGAGAATTGCCTCTCCCCTTGTGGGTTCCTGTACCAGCTGCTCCAAGAAGCAGTCATTTAAAGTATCAAGAAATTTTGTCTCTGCATTTCGTTCTGAGGTGACATGTACCCAGTCAATATGGAGATAATTGAAATCCTCCACTATTATTGAGTTCTTTATTTTGATAGCCTCTCTAATCTCCCTTAGCATTTCATTGTCACTATCACTGTTCTGGTCAGGTGGTCGATAATAGATCCTAAGGTTATTTATGGTAGAAAGGGACCTGGAGAAATGTTCCATCCTCCCCCACTTGGTTTCAGAGCATGAGGCAGAGAACGGCATAGTCCAAGACCAACAGACATAGCTAGCAAAACATCTTCCTGTCTCAGGTCCCTGGAGCACATGCTCACCTTGAGAGGAATATAAATAAGGACCGCATATATTGAAGAACTCTGGTTACTGTACAAGGTAAACAACCTTACTTTTTTGGCCACTGGACCTGAGAATTTTGCCATCCCAGTTACACAGTTACAGTAGTAGAATAAAAATATCTAGGGAATGTTAATCTTCATGCTTTAGAGTATAAACCAACTGCGAACTTTGTGGCCGTAGGAAAAGAATCCCCAAATAGATATATTATTGCTTAATTGTATATTAGAGATATATAACTGTATCTAAAGAATTAGATATTGGCCCATTTTGAGTTCAAAATCAAATTTCCCTGAACAGTAGTACTTCCTAAAAAGAACCTTAGTCTAGTCACAATTATGACCTGGCCAAAAGCCTACCAATTAGAGACGGTTACTGTTCCTCTTCAATTGTTCATGCTGCTATGCATATCAGTGAGCTTCTACTCAAGGCTGAAAGACAGTTGGAGGATTATATTTCTATGTTTTTGTATATGAACAAGAGGGATCCTCATTTTAGCTATCAAGAGAGCAATGTACTTGTACAAAAGGTCAATCACTTTTTTTTTTTCTCCCGGGCAAAACAATGTTGTAACTAAAAAGAGAATTTTACTGGCACGACAGGTGCTAGTGTAAATTATATACTACAGCCAAGGGATCTGAAATGGAATTATGGCCTCTCTGTGATATAATTAATGAGAAGCATCGAGGACATAAGGGGTAGTGTTAGCAATATTCTGCCACAGCCATGTGTCTTCCATCTATTAAAGCAGATGGCAGTTGGACCTTTTCTATGTAAAAAACATACACAATAGGTGTGGGGAGAAAAGTTACTTTCTTGAAAAGAAGAGCAAATAGAGTGAAATGCACAGAGGTAATAATTATCCATCTCAGATTGCACTGTGCCTATATGAAACAAGTAGTCACTTTTTTGGTAGTGGAACTGTATAGTATCAGAATAGTATTACTTGGTTTCTTTTATCAGTTTAACATACTTTCTTAATCAAAAAAGATCTTGGCTGCAAGAAATATCTTGTGGCTGTGCAGTAACCAACACATGTGCTGCTGCTGCTTCTCCTGCTGTCAATCACTTCTTTGGATTCCTAAGTATGCATAACAAGATGTATCTCAGACTCTATGTCCTTGTCTTTCACAGTGTGTACGTTCACCCTTTTGGATGCCAGTCTGGTTCTTCACAGCTTTGGAAGGGACATGGATTGAAACTAGACAAGAGCAGATGAGGATATCAGTTATACAGTAAGTCCTTGTACTGTCAAGATATCACATTTGGCAAGAAATCAATTCTAATCAATGATGTCCATACATACAGAGAAATGGCTTGTATATTTTTTTTTGTCAGTGCAGAAGAGCAAGCTGATGTAACATAAGAGAATTTGATCAACTTGTTGGGGGCCACTGGGCATAGCTACCAGGTAACTCGGGAGAGTGGAAGGCCAAAGTGTCAATGAAGCTCTTTTGCTCTGGGCCTATCTGAACCCCCAAACCCCATCTTGTGAATTCTTACCTACTTCTATGCTCACTGCTTACAGGCTAAAGTAAAAATGTAAGGGTCAGCTTTTCTAGCAGGCAGCTGCTGTAAACAGGCCTTGCAAGGCCAAAAGATAAGCAGGCGTATGGGAACTTTTCTAATTGTAACAGCTAAAGAAAAAAGGAGTGGAAGTAGTAAAAAAAAGTTAACAAACAAAGGCTTACACAAAAACTGCTTGGGGTATAAAAAGTAAAAGTTATTTGTATTTGTTGCACTGAATTTGAGACATGCTGGTCTCCTAGTGTCATTTCAGAGCTCTGAAATAAACTTGGCTTGCTTTCTCCCCTCGGTGTCTTTATTGGTGCTAAGCACACCGGGCGACGGACCTTTTAGTCTGCCTCAAGCCCCTCAGGCGGTAACAGTTTTGGCGCCCAACGTGGGGCTCAAGGCTGAAATTTAGCCTTGCCCGGATCCCTCCTGGTGGCCAACGAATTACAGCGATAACCGACGCCCAGCGCGCACCGGTGACTTCATCGGGGGCCTCGGCAAAGACGTGGTTTGCTCGACCCCAGAGGGCACAACGGTGCAACGCACAGAGACAGTGGAGAAGCAGCTGCGGGCGACGGTGGGGAACCGGACCCGTGGAAAGGGCGACGGTGCAGAACCGGACCCTTGAATAAGGTAGGAACAGTCCAGTGGGGACTTTATCTGTCTTGACCTGGGGACGCCCAGTGTCTGCCTGTTTTGACCTGGGGACGCCCAGAGTCTCCCTCAGTATGGGGCAGGGACAGAGTACAGCCGGCAGGGTACAGTGTACACTTTTAGAATGCATTCTGGTGAACTAAAAAGTGTTTAAATCTAATCAGTTAATTAAAAGTAAATAAAAAAAGTTCTGTACAGTTAATTGGCCTCAGTATCAGCTGGAGTGCCAAAAAAGGTGGCCACCGGAAGGATCACTTAATTGCAACATGATCCTTCAGTTGCTTTTGTTTTGTCAGAAAACAAATAAATAAAATAAACATCTCTATGCGTATACGTTTATGGTGTTAAAAAATAGGACTAATATTTTGTTCAAGTGCCATTTGACTCCGACAGGCTCGGTAGTATTGGCTGCTAAACCCCAGAACCCTCTCACTGTTGTAATGCCAGAATCGGTGTCCCCTTCAGCTCCTCCACCCCCACAGGCTTTAGAGAGTACCCCCCCGTGGAATTGTATCTGTTAATTACTGAAAGTATAGTAGCCCGTCCAGGAACACAGAATCTTGTGTTAGTGTATCTCATGTTGCTTTTAACATCTGGCTGCTCTCAAGGCAGAGGCAGAAGAATTCTCAACGAATCCAAGCAAGTTCATTTCTGTCTTTAAAGGGTGTCTAGCTAGCCTGACTAAAATAATTGTAATATACTTATAAAAACCCTGTTATCTAAAGTAAAGCAAAATCAAGTTACAGCTAAGGCTAAAAAAAAAAACAAAAAAAAAAGCATTTAAAGTAAAAAAAAAAAAAATTACAAAAAAGGAAAAAAAAAAAAACAACAAAAAAAGCATTTAAAGTTTAAAAAAAAAAGCTATTAAACACCAAAAGTTGTACAAAAAAAAATCCTCAAAAGTAAGTGTGCTCATCCTGGTTTGTTGCTTCAAAGCTCTGTACAAAAATTATGTTACTAAAAAAGTGTATAATGCCAATAAGTATATATTAATAATTAAAAAAAAATATATAAATAAAAAATAAAAAATTCCTTTAAAAGTTAAAAAAAGCCAAAAAAAAAAGCACAAAATAAATTAACTAAAAAAAAATACAGCTAGCAAGCTCAGTCATGCTGGCCTCAGTCCAAGGTCAGTGTTCACAGCCAAGACTTTGCTAACAACCAAAAGAAAGGGGGGCTAAATGTGCCCAAGCAACTAAAATCAGCAAAATACTGCAAGGCATAATAAAAACAACAAAAAAGTTAAAAAGCAGTTTTGTTAAACAGTATTGGCTCAAGGATTTAAAAATTCCCCCACTCTGTTTTGACAGGCTTTGGTCAAAGACTTGGAGGAGTGGGATAATTTGTTAATTGCTGCTGTGGGTCTAATCCCTTGTCTCAAAGCTACTGTGAGTCTCCTAAACTTTATTGGACTGCAAGGATACAAGGTATCTCAAAGCAAAGCCCAAATTGCTCTTTCAGAGGTTCAATATCTGGGATTTCACATCAGGCAGGAAAAAAAACAGCTCTCAAACAAAAAAAAGAAAGGCTATCTGCCAAGTTCCTATCCCCAGCAACTGTAAACAGCTTAGGGCATTCCTGGGCATGGCAAGCTTTTGCAAAATATGAATTCCAGAGTTTAAACTGTGGGCTAAACCTTTGTATAAATGTGTTAAAAAAGCGAATCATAACCCCTTTCACTGGTCCCCAGAAGCGGACAGGGCATGTCAGTTACTAAGTGCCTAAAAGCGTCCTGTGGCATACTTTTCTAAACAACTGGATCAAGTTTCAAAGGAATGACCAGCCTGTTTAAGGGCGGTCGCAGCTACGGCTCTAGTGCTTAAAAGAAGCTGGAAAGCTGACACTAAAAGAAAGTGTGCAAGTGTGTATGTTCCTCATATGGTTCGAGCCTTGCTGGACACTAAGGGTGGTCTTTGGCTCACACAGGCTCGGGTTGCTCGGTACCAGGCAAAGCTGTTAAAGAATCCTGAAGTCACCCTGCAGATCTGTCCCTCCCTTAATCCAGCTACCCTGCTATCAAAAACAAAAAAGCAGGAACATAACTGTTTAAAAATCATAAATGTTCAGTATTCTAGCCGCCCAAATCTAAAAAATCAGCCACTCCCAAATGCTAACTTAAAATAATATACAAATAAAAGTAGTACTGTTGTAAATAAACAAAAAAGGGCTGGTTATGCTATTGTGTCTCTTCATAATACCGTAAAAGCTAAAAGTTTACCGGCAAAAACATCTGCCCAGCTCGCTGAACTAGTGGCCCTAACTCGGGCACTCGAGCTGGCAAAAAACAAACGGGTTAATATCTTTACTAACTCAAAGTATGCTTTTGGGGTATTGCATGCTTACGCTAGTTTATAAAAGCAAAAGAAAAATGCTAACAGCCCAAGGCTCTCCGGTCAAGCATGGGTCTCAAATTCTCTAACTTTTTAAAGCAGTACAACTCCCCTCAGCAGTAGCAATGGTGCATTGCAAAGCCCATCAAAAAAAAAAATCAAAATGTAACCAAGGGCAATGCCAAAGCAAACAGGAAGGCTAAGCGAGCTGCTACCCTAAAATCACCAACTAAAAAAAATGCCCAAATGCATGCCCTCATCCCATCAGTGGGTAAGCTTGCAGCCCCTCAGTACTCCCAAGAGAACAAAAACCTGGCTAACAGTCTCGGTCTCCAGAAAAAAAAAAAAGGCTTTATTCCACAAAGGGAAAAATCCTCCTGCCCAAGGGCTTAATTCAACCAGTGTTGCAGAAACTGCATCAAACCACACACGCAGGCAAAAAGGCTCTTATCCAGCTCATAAATAAATGTTTTCTAACTTCTAGACTTAAACCCCTAGCATCACAGGTACAAGCTGAAGGTTTAATCTGCCAAAAAAATAACCCTCGACCAGGAGTAGCAGTGCCTCCAGCCACCCTGGAACCTACCCCAGGCCCAGGATTGGTGTAGCAAATAAACTTTACTAAGTTTCCCAGGACCCAAGGGTACAGGTACCTCCTTGTCTTAGTGAATCAATTCAGCGGATGGCCTGAGGCCTTCCCATGTCGCAACAACACTGCCAAAACAGTGGCTCTTAAGTTTGTCAAAAAAATTATTCCTCGCTTCAGCCTTCCCCAATAAATAAAATCTAATAATAAAACACACTTCACATCTCAAATTGTTCAAAAAATATCAAGTGCTCTGCAAATCCCCTGGAAACTCCACACACCCTGGCGACCACAAGCCAGTGGAGTAGTAGAACGCACGAATCAGACACTCAAGCAACACCTCTCAAAGGTCTGTCAGGAGGCATCTCTTAAGTGGCCTGATGCCTTGCCCTTTGTGTTACTTCGCATTCGTGCTCTCCCTAAAAGTAAAATAAAGCTTAGTCCCTTCAAAATTATGTTTAAAAAAGCATGGCCTATAAATGGTACCCCAGTTCTGGCAGGAGAATAAAAAGTGGGGTGTAGTTTTTTGTCTCAGTACATGTGCCCTCTGTCTGCTGTTCTTTCTTTTCTTTACAGGTACACCAAAGATTCACAGCCTCTTCTGCTGAATGTCCGGGTCCACTCCTTGCAGCTTGGTGACTCCGTTCTCGTGCAGACCTAAAAGGACAAGCCTCTCCAAGAGAAGTGGAAGGGACCCCACACCGTCCTGCTTGTCACCCATACAGCGGCAAAGGTCAAAAAACACAAGAACTGGATTCATCACTCTCAATTAAAAGCAGTGCCCGCTCCTAAACAGTAAACTGTCCAGCCTGCAAAAAAAACTGCTAGCAACAATTTGGGACTTAAGCTGTTATTCAAAAAACAGTAAGGGTCACTAAAAATGCGTTGTAATCTTTCTAAACAGTCACAGCATACTCCCCGCGAAAACCCTAAGCATTGGTTTTATTTTCTCACAAAAGGCCAACCTGGCCTATGTATTTGGTCTTGTTATTTTTTTAACTTGTTTAGTGTCAATTATTCTTGTCTTTTAAGTATTTAAGTTGTAGTAATTACAATATAAGTTTAGGTTTAGAGTCTCTCACAGCATTTCTTTTTATCACAAAGGCAAGTCTTCTGTTACCTACTGTTTCACCCACATCGCATGCAGAATGGGGAGCCATCCCTGCAAATATGGCTACCAACACATACAAGGCCCTAAAAATTGCCTTTGCCCGTGAGTTTAATCTCTCCAATTGTTAAATATGTGCCCAGACTCCCCATCATTCAGCGGGATTGCCCTAAAAAGTAGTACCTCAAAATTGGTCAGACTTTTGTCAAAGGTGAATGGTTACTAGCAGTAGCACCTCTGACAATTTAAGTTTGCCAATAATACTCTAGCCATAAAAAAAAGCATAAGTTCTGAGCTGTACCAGCTTCAACTGCTGGCTTTGCAGAACCGTCAGGCCCTAAATTATGTGTTAGCCTCGCGAGGCGGGGTCTGTGCCCTTATTAAAAAAAAGTGTTGTACCTATGTCCCAAAGTTTTCACAGGACATTAACAAGCACATCTTGTCAGCTAAACGGGCCTTTAGCCAGTGGAAAGCCCAAAAAGGGAAACCCACTATTTTGGATTCCCTTTGGGGTTGGCTACCTGGTTTAGGGGAACTAGGGGATGTAGGGGGAAGCATTGTTCGCATCTTGCTCACAGATGTAGTAATATGTTTTGTTCTTGTTCTTTTGCTCATTTGCTGTAAAGTGCTCATAGGTAAAAGTTGTACCTCCCCCTCCCCAGAAGTTCCCTTATATCCTCTCATTAATAATCCTAATTGTATAAAGCTTAATCGCATTTTGTCTTTAAAGTATAAAAAAACTCTGACAAAGGTTTGTTAAGTGTTCTCAAAGAAAAAATTGTTGGGGGCCACTGGGCATAGCTACCAGGTAACTCAAAAAAGTAAAAGGCCAAAGTGTCAATAAAGCTCTTTTGCTCTGGGCCTATCTGAACCCCCAAACCCCATCTTGTGAATTCTCACCTACTTCTATGCTCACTGCTTACAGGCTAAAGTAAAAATGTAAGGGTCAGCTTTTCTAGCAGGCAGCTGCTGTAAACAGGCCTTGCAAGGCCAAAAAATAAGCAGGCGTATAAAAACTTTTCTAATTGTAACAGCTAAAAAAAAAAAAAAGTAAAAGTAATAAAAAAAAGTTAACAAAGGCTTACACAAAAACTGCTTAAAGTATAAAAAGTAAAAGTTATTTGTATTTGTTGCACTAAATTTAAGACATGCTGGTCTCCTAGTGTCATTTCAGAGCTCTGAAATAAACTTGGCTTGCTTTCTCCCCTCGGTGTCTTTATTGGTGCTAAGCACACCGGGCGACGGACCTTTTAGTCCGCCTCAAGCCCCTCAGGCGGTAACAAACTTTTAAAAATAATGTGTTAACTGATAAATATATCATATTATATTTCAGTACTCCTAACTCTGCTCTACGGGGATTTTTTGTGGAATTTTTGAGTGTTTTGAATTTTTCTAACTGGGATAAATTATGGAGGAAGTTTTGGGGGTAATTCAGGGTGAACTTGTCTTCAATGTGATGTGATTTATTTTAGCAGCATTAAAATAAACAGTATACTTGAATCAAAGTAACAAAAATTAAGTGGGAGCGGTGCTGAATATAACCTGCTGCAATGCAACAATTTTGAAAACAGGTAAAATGTTTGTTTATTTGTTAAAAAAAATTCTTCTTACAGCTTGAGCTCCTACAAATGCTGGCATTATGAATTTCTCTTTGGCTTGTCAACCTGCTAAGCTTTCTCATGTATGCAGGCCCAAGCCTACAATCTAGATGCTGCAGTTTAGTCTCCAGCATCATCTTCCTATTACTAGCTGCCATTATATTCATCTTTTGACTTAACCAGTGAGAGTAATCAGGGAGATTGAAGCATGTCCTTTATTGGAGATAAACGTGCTAGCACTGGAACATTATCAATAAAATACAGACATGCCAAAAAAAAAAAAAAAAAAAAAACCACTCACACTTCCTGATGCATTTCTTCAGCTATCTCTGTCTGTTCTCTTTTCTGATAGAGACTATGCATTAGAACCCAATAGTATTTCCTTTGGGCTCTCTTCCAATTTACCAGTGCAATTCAGGTTCCTTGGAAATTGTAACTCTGTGTTACTCCATGTGCACTTTGAAACCACAGAAGAGGTAGATAAAAGCAGGGCATAGTGGAGGGCACTCCACTGCAACCAACATGAGGAGGAGAGGATGGCACCTTGGAAAAAATGACCTGCCACTAAAGTGACAGATTATCAAAGATAACAAGATTGCGCCTATTAGAGACCTGGAGGAGAGTGGGAGGTATAGGGAGCCTCAGACCGTATACACTTATTCAAAATAAACTGTTGACTCTTTACAAGTTCATACAGCACTCTTACAATTCTCCATAGTTCCATTTGTCTCTACATAACAGTACCATTATGTTCTGTGTTCTGATTCTCATCAGCAAGGTTCTCCTTCCCTGAATAAAGTGGAGCCATGTTTATCAGCACTTGGGGTGTGTGTGTGTGTGTGAGTGAGAGAGAGAGAAATTAAAGGAAGGGATGGAAGTTGGTTAACCAGGGGCTAAAACCTATTAAGGCATTTTAGTGTAATTATCCAAATCAGAGATTTGGCTCTCCTTTACTTGATGTGACTGTCAAACAGAAGCATAGTATATTTTTACTTTCTATATACACAAAATGAAATACATGGCAGTGTGGTCTGACAAAACATTTATATCAGCACAATTTTATGATGATCATGTTACCCACAAGTGAGTTATTCAGGTCATCTGACTCAAGTTCCAATAAAATCTTTATACCACTTCACAACATCATGTATCCTCTACATACCACATATTACAGAAAAAAATAGTTTAGGAATATTTTGGAGAGGTTTCATAATTTATATTGGATGTATTTTTATTCTATATCCTTCTGCCCATAAAACCTGGTTCCTAAGTTACCATCAGTCCAAGTATACAGGGCTTAGAGAGAGCCATGAAAACCTATAAATGTGTTCTAAAATAGCTTTAACATTCTGGGTGGTGGTGATGGGTGATAGGTCCGGTATATCAGGATGTTCCAAGGCTAGAAAAAAAGTATGATATGTCATTTCTCTTCACAGTAGTATAAAGTTCCTGTTTCTAGCTCTGCAGGATTGTGAGATATCAGACTTTAAATCTGTCACGGGTGCAGGACTGAAACTTGCCCATTCTAGCCTATGGGCCGATGTAATTATTGAGAAGAATTCCTCGTTTGGGGTAATAGAAGGAACTCTTTCTCTGAAAGGTTGAATTTTTTTATAAAAGGTAGATGTTTGAAGCTGCTTGGCAGTTTAAAGTTAAAATAAGTCCTGGGGAGAAGGATTTGTGACTAGATAGCAGGTGAGGCAGTCAAAGTTGCAAGATAAAATAATTGTATCATATGGCTATCACCACCACATACATATGTGTGTGATTGTGCACATACATTAAAAGTATGCAGAGTGAAAGCTCTCCTGAGTGGCTGCTTAAGGGACCCATAAAAATTGGTGGTCTTTATATAAATGTATGCACACCACATATGTGGAAGTGATGCCCATGCATTATAGGCTGCTGTGGGAAAAGGTAGGGAAGACAGATGACTTTCAGTGTATCTTGTCACAGATACAGGAACACCTTTATGGGTGCTATTGAAGATATAGGCTCGTGCATCTTTCCACCAGTGCTCTTTTTTCTTTTCTGTTTGACCTTCTGCAAAGTATGGTGTCCCCTAAGGGAAATTTACTGCCCAGATTGAGAAACACGTGTCTAGATTATTTCCAGTACAATGTATCCATTGAAGAATTTTAAAATGTATCTGTAAGGGGTCCGGACTAACCCCTGCAGCGCCTCCTCCTGGTCATCCAGGGAATTAGCTCACCAGCCTCTGGAGCGCCCTCTGCAGGCTGGTGATCCACCTTGTCATCTGCACTGGCCCCCGTGTCCCTCCCAGGACCCCGGTGCCCCTTGCTCTGGGTGCTGCCCCCCTGGCAGTACCCCACAGATCTGGGTCTCCCCTCCCTGGGGAACCCCCACCCACTATCCCCACCTTGCCTCAGTACTAGGCCACTGCCAGTCACCAACTAGCCCCCACTCCCTGGGGCAGACTGCAGTATAGGCCACTCATCACTGGCAAGGAGGGTTTAGACCTGCTGCCTTGGACTAGCCCTGGGCTGCCCTCTGCAACCCCCAGTACCCCTTGGCCTAATACTAAGCCGCAGCCTGGGGCTTTCCAGGCTGGAGCTCCCCAGCTCCTCAGCCTTTCCCCAGCCCTGCTCCACTACAGGGACCCTATATCTAGGGTCCCTGCAGCCAGGCCCTTCTCTCTCTGAAGGCAGAGAGAGACTCTGGCCTGAGCGCTTGGCTCCCTGCCTTTATAGGGCCTGCTGAGTCTTTTTGGGGCGTGGCCCCAGCTGCAGCCACTTCCCTCAATCAGCTCAGCCTTCACAATGCCTGCTCCCTGGGCTATCTCAGGCCCTTCCAGGCCGGAGCAGGTGTCTACCCTGCTACAGTATCACTTCTGTTTGGAGGGCTACTGAATTACGTATATTTCTGAGTGTACAGTTCCTGTTTGTAGCAGAAATGTGTTCCTTGGAATAGCTTCATGAGTTTATACTGGGTAACTAGGAGTTGTTCAAAAACTTGTATTTGAAGATCATGTTGGAAGTTCAGTGAGAACAGAGTTTGTTTTGCACTTATGGTGGATGGTTAGGTTTGTGCAAACAGATCTAATGGAACCCAGAATCCCCCTGAAATCAGGGTGTTTTTTGGGGTTCTGTTATTTTTTCTCACATATCAGCCCAAGTTCATGAATCTGAGTTGGTGGTGTTTGCATCTCCCATATAGGTGACTTCTCCTCAATTCCCCAGCTGCCTACACACACTCCAGGCCCTGGGACTTCTGCATCTTTACTTCTTGGTGTCTTCAGGGAATGTCTAACTGTCACAGTTGGGCTCCTTGAATTAGCTGGGTTGTCCCCTTCTCTTGTGCTATGGGTCACTGCTCACGTCAGAAGGATCCTTGGGGTGGACAGCTTACTTTGGACATTTGCTTCCCTTAGTCTTTACAATAATCTTCTGGGGGCAACTTATTCCTGTACTCTCCAAAGAGAGAAAACACACCCTCACTCCTGCTGTAGTGGCAATATGACTAAGTACAGGGGTAGAACACCCATAGTCCTTAAAGTAGTAGCTAGGGAAACCTCATAATCCCAAGTGCATGGTTGCTAGGAAACATGTGAGAGTCCCCAGCAACTATACTAGAAATTATATAGCATATCTCAGCCTGTGAGCTGTAACAGTGATTGATTCCCAGAGGTTCTATACTGGATGAGATAAGGGTGGACACATCCTCTCCCCACCAGCAAAGACTCTTGTAAAGGTCAGAGAGACAATGGTCCATACTGGGATGTCCCCCGATGACTACTCAGGAAGATAGCTTTTTGGTACTTCTGAAAACTTGAGGGGAGATATATAAGCCATTCATCCCCTAGAACCTAGTGTTGGGGGACACTGCCTCTACCCTCCAAAGACAAGTAGAGGTAAGGAGGGTCCTTGGGATTGGGGGTTCTCTTGGCAGTTTGTTTTTTGCAGTACAGTAACTCCTAACTTAACGTTGTAGTTATGTTCCTGAAAAATGCGACTTTAAGTGAAACGATGTTAAGTGAATCCAATTTCCCCATAAGAATTAATGTAAATAGGAGGGATTAGGTTCCAGGGGGAAAAATTTTTTGCCAGACAAAAGGCATTATATACATTTTAAACAAGCAATTTAATACAGGTACAGTATTATAGTTGGGAGGTGCCCCTGCCTTGCCCTATACAGGCATAGCCCACTGGCACTGGAGATGAGGCAGGCAAGGAGACTGAAGGTGCTGTAGGCTAGGAGAAATGTGCAACAGTGGCAGCTTCCCCTACTCTGCAAGCACCAGGGGCGGGGGGCTCAACCCTCAGCCCACCCACTCCCCCCCTTCCCCCAAGCCCCCATCCTTGACCTGCCTCTTCTCCCCTCCCACCTCCCCCTTTCCTTCCCACACTGCGTCCTCACTCCTCCCCCTCCCTCCCCTCCCTTCTAAACGCCGCAAGCCAGTTGATTGCCTGGGGCAGGAGGCAGGGGAGGGAGGGGGAAGCCTGCACACCAAGTCCTCGCTCCTTCCCCCTCCCTCCTGCCCGGAGCAATCAGCTGGCTTGCCGCATTCAGGAGACGGGGAGGGAGGGGGAGCCTGCACGCTGAGTCCTCGCTCCTCCCCCCTCCCTCCTGCCGACCAATCAGCTGGCTTGCGGCGTTTAGGGGGCAGGAGGGGGGAGGAGCGAGGAATCAGCACACAGGCTCCCCCTTCCTCCCCTCCTGCCCAGGGCAATCAGCTGGCTTGCAGCGTTTGGGAGTCAGGGGGAGCCTGCACGCCGAGTCCTCACTCCTCGCCCCTCCCTCCTGCCCCAAAACGCCGCAAGCCAGCTGATTGCCGCTGGCAGGAGGCGGGGGAGGAGGGGAAAGGCGCTGATCCACGGGGTCTGCCGGCGGGCAGGAGGCACTGTGGGAGGGGGGCATAAGGAGGCTGCCAGCTGTGGAGAAAGCAGGCAGCCAAACAACGTAAGAGTGGAGCATTGCACATCTTTAAATGAGTATGTTCCCTAATTAATCAGCAATGTAACAACAAAACAACGTTAACCGGGACGACTTAAAGTGAGGAGTTACTGTACCTGAACCTTTGAGTTAAAGCCACTGGGACTACTCGTTCCGAGCAGGAACAAGACAATATAGTGGAAATGATATCATGTCATTATAAGCACATGTACTGTATTAGATGATTATGGCAAAAGAAGATGCTGCTGAAAAATAAGTTTTAATTCAAGATCTCCCCTTTGCTGAGAAACAAAATAGAGTGTATAAAATAAGGGAAATTCAGATCTTACTTGAACTCCATTTTGTAGGCAAAATCTACATATCCACTCTCAAAAAAAAAATTGTTAGCAATAGAACAGAGAGTACATAGATGCTGATCTTTTAGACCAGTGGTTCCCAAACTGGGGTTCGCTAAATGTTACAGGGGGTTCTCGGGAAAAAAATCCCAAATGGCTTACAGAGCTGTCCCTAGGGACCCCGGGCAGAACGGGGCCAGCAGCACGGAGCCCCTGGACTTCCAAGAGCTAAGCAGATCAAAGCAAGCATATCTATCACACTGAGGAGATTTAAACTTCAAGTCTCCTTATAAGAAATGGAAAGGGAGGTGGATATTTTTTGCGGTTTTTAAAATTAAATAGGCAGCTAGTATTGTTTTTAAAATGATTATGAAGAACAAGTTTAAGCTTTGTTGTAACGTGCATTGTTTGTCTGGACTGCTCAAGACCTGAATGCTTGTGTAGGAGGAACTCTTTGAGTTGGCTTCTTAAATACCTTCATGTTGTTTCACATCTGATACTCCTTGATGAAACATAGGAGCCTTGTCTTATAACAGGCTTATTCAAAGTGATACAAGCTATGAAAGTGAGATCTTGGAAGAGTGTTGCCATCTTCATAATGTAATAAAAATACTATAATGATAAATAATTAATAATAAATAGTGTGTAATAAGCATGTCATAAAAACAAATTTTATATTTCTAAGATCACTGCTTTTATAATTTATACTTAGGTAAAGGAGAAAATCCCTGGAAATATTCATTTTTAGTAGGGGGTTTGTGAGACTTGACATTTTAGTGAAAGGGGTTCACAGGTTGTTGAAGTTTGGGAACCACTGTTTTAGACTCTTCCTCTGAGACAGATGGTTCCTTGTTGGCGTTATAAGTTTGGGTAAGGAGAGAAATAGGCTCTTTTTAGTTGAACAGACACTAATGCTTTCAAAGTACTAACTTTCTCCTTTTGCAGCTATTTCCTCAGCATCAATACCGAAATTGTATTACTTTATATTTTTAGCATAATCCACCCTAGCTTGGCAATTAAGTGAAAGACTGGTTCTGATACACTATGTAACCTAGGCCTACAAGTGGTCCCCAGAGTGGAGTGACAGGGACTTCAAGTGTGATTTCCCATATATTCCCTACTTATAATAATTTGCTGTGTAGAACATAAAGAGGAGGCGAGATCCTATGGTTGCTATGTACTACTTTTAACTCTCCTTATGAGAATTAACTGTGTACTGCTTCTGGGGTAAAGTTGGGGTAAGGATTGGCCTGCTACTGTCCTCCACCTATCTGGCTGTCTGGGCTTGGAAAGGGGTGTCTCTTCTATTTAGCTGCTGTGCTTGGGTGCTGATCCTAGATGTTGAGTTTGAAAGGCATATTATCGGCCTTGGCTGTTGACAGAGGTGCTATGAGTCTGCCACCAGTTTGGAAATGGATCCAAGGGTGTAGTATTTGTCTTTCTGGCTAGTGAAGCGTATTAGTCCTGCTGCCAGGACAGACAGAGATGGAGAAGCCTTAACTCAGGCTAAGGGATTCATTCCCTGTTGCCTCAGTGCTTGTGTGGAGGGTTGGTGTTCACCTTTTCTCCTTGAAAATATCAAGAACTTTTCCTTAGAAATCCATAAGCCTGGATAATTACATAGTTGGGTACCATGGCATATGGAGTATCAGCTTTCACTTCAATTTCACTGTAGTTTTTACAAGTGTCACAATTCAGTAGAATATTAGAGAGAGAAAGAGAATGTTCTACAATATATGTAGTTTGCTGTGTGCTCCTCAGTACTTAAGCACAACTATCTGTAATGTCAGCTTTATCTTTAAATACATGCTTCATGTAGATTGTTATATATTAAAAATAACAGTATAATATAAATGTCCTTTGCATTTATGTCCTATATAAAACTGTAGTAGTAAAGCTCAGTACATTGGTTTTCCAAAAAGAGCTGCAAATGGTTCATGTGATCCAGCAGATGGTGCTCTTTGCATTTCTTCTGAATTTAGTACTGTATAGCAGCAATTTATATCCAATTCAACCTTTGATGAGTTGTAAATTATTGAGGATACCTTTGCAATATGAGCTGTTAATGCATCCTTGCTCCTAAGGCTTTTGCATTTACAAATAATTTGCATAACATTTCCACATGAGAGATTAGAAAATGTACTACTTCACCAGTAATCTCACATTAATGTCGCTTGATATATTGAAGTAATCCCAGTTATCTTGTCATGAAAACACTCAAATGTGAAAATATATATTAGATTAAAAAAGACTGTTTAACTTTCTTGTTAGTGTATTAAAATAAAAATGCCCTATGCAATGTATCAAAATCACAAATATATCATTTACTTATTTGAGAGAGAATTTGGTCCCCAATATTGAACTGTTTAGCAAGGGTATTTGCAATTTTTTTGGTATGTTAATTGTACACTTTATGTAGTATGGATATATTTGTGTGTATATATTGGTATAGAAAGGCACACACAAAGTATGCATAAATGATTCTTGTGTAATATAATACATAAACTGAAGTGTCCAACTCAGCATGTAAAAATAAATCTTGTTTGAAGTATTGTTGTAGCCGTGTCAGTCTCAGGATGTGAAAGAGACCAAGTGGGTGAGGTGATATCTCTTATTGGACCAACTTCTGTTGGTGAAAAAGACAAGTTTTTGAGATACGCAGAGCTCTTCTTGCCTCTAGCTGAAGAAGAACTCTCTGTAGCTTAGAAACTTGTCTCTTTCACCAACAAGCTGGCAAAATAATTCCTGGGTAGAACCTCACATCTGATTGTTATAAACCACATATCATATTCTATTTGTGCCTGCTTACATAACACTTTGCATTTGTTCCTTCCATTTTAGGATTTCCACGCAAGATGATAGTATTCAGTGCAAACCTCCTGTGAGGTATATAGATACCATCTGAATTTTATAGATGGGGAAAATGAGGGGTGTGAAAGGTAAGTGACTTTTGTGCAAGATCACATAGTCAGGGACAGAACCAAAAATAAATCTCAAAGTCACAACTCACAATTTCCTTCTAAAATCACTAGATGCAATTCCTCCCAAATAACTAGCAGTTTAGGCCCAGCCTCTCAGGTATCATTTTACATCCAACCACTCTCATGGCACTGTGGATATAATTAGTTGAGTTGCTCTGTGTGTGTGGTTTGAAGATGGGATTAACAACATGGGAAAGAAATACTAGGAGGGATAGGGAAAAAAGGGGTAGAAAGTGAAAGAGGAATTGGATGCATGTACTATCTGAAAGTAAAGACAAGTTTTGAATTATAGGGCTATAATGTGGTGAATAGAAGCAGCTTAGCTGTGAACAAAGATAACTAACAGGAGTGTTTCAGAGGGCATAGCTGCAGACACTGCTTGGAGGAAGTTGGATTGGTGAGTGGTACATTTGGTTCATCTGTGGGTTCTTTGGCTGTTTTGTTTGTGCTCTGTTTATTGGCTGCACAGTTGGGCCATGGGTCCCAGAGTAAACAGCTGAGACTGGTCTATTCCTTGGTGCCTTGGTAAAGGGCATGAGGCTCTGACTCTTGGAGGTTTGATCAGCCCCACTGTTTGAAGTCTCTGAGTGGCTAATTGCTCCCTGGTAGTGAGAGTCATAGCTGAGCTGAGCTAAGTAGGGAGACTTGATATAAAAAGTCACTTCTAGACAAGCTCAAGAGCTGTAAACAGAGGCGGCTCACAGAAAGCTTCTGACAGAGTTGAGAGAGGGAGTGTGAAAGGCTTTCCTTCTAGGTCCAGCTCTAAATATGCTATCAAGATGGCCACTGATGGAACAGTGGATTGCAATGGATGTGCTGTGTTTTCTTTCCTGCCTGAAGCCAAAAGGGACTTCCCATGTATGAAGTGCAAGTTGGTTGCGGTGCTGGAGGAAAAGATGCTTGGATTGGTGGGGCAAGTGTAGATGCTACTGAGAATCAGAGAAGCTGAGCATTTCCTAGACAACCAGGTGTGGGAAACAGGGCAGTACCCCAGGTTCAAGGAAGACAGGGGCTGGTCATCAAGGACTCAGTGGGAAAGAGGAAGTCAGAGCAGAGGAATGGTGGTTTGTAACCACCAGAGGCAAGAGGTCATGGCAGCATTCTGCACAGCTGGAGACATGAGGATGGGCAGGCTATGCCCACCAGAAAGAGGAGGATCAGGAAGAATTACATATAGCTAGAAGTTTCCAGTAGATACCACCTGGTTGATGTGAAAACTGTGGAGGATACCACTCCAGATCCAGCAAATCCAAGGGAACAGAGAGATTTACAGGATGCACCTGTGGATGGCAGTATGGCTCAACCTGTAATAAAATCAAGCTTGCCCACATAGAGTTCTCCAGCTGTCCCAGGAAGACTGACAATCCTTGTTGGGAATTTGGCTTTTTTTTAATTATTATTATTATTCTGAATACTCATGTGCAAGGGGCCGACGAATAACATGATGGTGTGCTACCTTCTCAGAGCCAAGACATGAGACATAACTGTAAGATTGGATAGGCTTCTGAAGTTGATAGAAAAGGATCCATTAGTAATGGTTCCTATTGGCACTAATGACACTATTTTGTGGGTTGTCTCACAGACAGTGGATGACGTCAGTGAACTCTGAAGTGTTCTGAAGAAAAAGAATTCCCAAGCAATCTTCTCTGAGATTCTTCCTTTCCCATGAGCGAAGAAAGAGAGAAGGCAGAAGATTCTGGAACTGACCCGCTGGGTAAGTAAGTCGTGTAGGGTTGAGGGTTTTGGTTTTGTGGACTATTGGCGCTCTTTCCATGGGGTGAGAGAGCTGTATAATTTGGATGACCTCCACCTCAGTAGAAGAGGAGCAATGCTCCTTGGGGACCATCTGGTTAGAGTTGTCAGGAGGACATTAAACTAATAACAAAAGGCGAGGGTAAAAAGAGGGAAGATATGAGCACTTTGTACAAAATCAAGATGTTGAGAACAAAATTGATCAAGGAACCAAAGGACATGAAGAGAAGAAATTCTTTTATTGCCTATATACCCATGTTAGGAGCCTGGGTAACAAACAAGAGGAATTGGAAATGTTCATTTATGATCATACATTTGATCTCATTGGTATTACTGAAACCTGGTGGGATGATTGACATGATTGGAATATTAGAATCAATAGGAAGGATTGAATGGGCAAAAGGGGAGGGGGAGCAATATTCTGTCAAAAATCATTACCTGTTTATGAGTCACTGAATTTTCTTCCAGGTTATATCTTGAATGTTTATGGATCAATATGCCAATGGATAAAGCACAAGATGGAATATTAATTGGTGTCTGCTGCAGACCACCAGATCACACTACTGAACAGGATGGCCAGCTTCTTATGAACTTATCTAATGTCTGCAGGTAAAGAAAAGAAAAAAAAGAAAAGCTGTGTGATCATGGGGGAACCTCAATTTGAGTGATATATGATGGAGGTCTTATGCTGTCAGTTGTAAAACACGCTTGGAAATTTTAAATCTTATAAATACAATTTCCTAACTCAAAAAGTGTTGCATCCAGCACAAGGGAGTTCTATATTAGACCTTGTCTTGACAGATAGAGAGGAAATAATTACAGAACTAAAAAATAATGGTGCATTATTTGGTGGGGGGAGGGATAGCTCAGTGGTTTGAGCGTTGGCCTGCTAAACCCAGGGTTGTGAGTTCAATCCTTGAGGGGGCCATTTGGGGATTGATCCTGCTTTGAGCAGGGGGTTGGACTAGATGATCTCCTGAGGTCCCTTCCAACCCTAATAATCTATGATTAGTACAAGTGATCATGACTTTACCATATTTATAATATAAAGTCCAAACTAATGACATATATATTTGGTGCTTTTAAAGGACCAATTTCACTAAGCTGAAAATAATTGTGAGCCAGATCAGCTAGGAGGACGAATGTAATCAGAAAAATGTGAATGGTAATTGGGGATTGTTTAAGAATACTATACTAGACATCCAGAAACTACAATTGAGGGTCAAGGTCATACTGGCTAAAAAATTGACTTGGTATAGAGGGGAAGTAAAGCTGTGTGTGTGTGTGTGTGTGCGCGCACACACACACACACCATGTCTAACAAATGGAAGAAAGAGGAAGTTGATAGTAATGAATATAAATCAGAAGCTAGGAAATGTAGATAATTGATAAAGTAAGAATAACTCCACAAGGGGATATCTGTGGGCAGCAGAGTTAAGGACAATAAGTAGTAGTTTTTTAGTCAAATTCAGGACACTATTTAAACTCTGATTTTAGGTCTTATTAATAGCTTATAGTACTATCAAAGAGAGAAATACCACATCATTATTTAGTGTAGAAGTATTCACATTTAATGCAGACAAGCGAACAAAGCATTTTAAAAGCAGCACTTGAAATACTTAAATTTTTAAACAAGGCTGTTAGTAAGATTGTCAGTGTAATCCAGGCTACACAGATTTTCATAATCCTACTGGTATTATACATTCCATATTAATAGAACAAATATGATTTGTAACATCTGCATCACATTTGTATAGTTTTAAGCAGGACATTGCATCTCTTTTTTTAGCAAGCAGACAAATATAGGCATATGTATACCCTCTATGATCTTCTCCAGAGATGATTTCCCAAGTCTATACTGTGGCCTAAAGTGTAATGTGTATCACTTGTGTCTTCAGAAAATGAAATGGAATTGCAGCATGTCTCAAACCACAGCCAAATACTGCTTGCTGACAGCCAAATTGTTAACTGGTTTTGAAAATACGTCTCAACAGCAACCATGTTCTTTTGGCCTTCAATCATCTTTCCAGTTACTCCACACGCACCGCACAGGTGCTGTGGGGTGTCTTTCCAAGGGGCCAGCATTCACCCTCCACCCTCCATCTCAAGTATCTCGTCCCCTCTCTGTGTCCCTAGTGATGCCACCAGACAGCCCTTAGTCATCAAAACAAAGGTAACAAAAAACCTGTAAGCAGCTCCATCCATGACATGGGCCTCTCTTACTTCAGAGAGCCCCTGGGAGTATCAATGTCCTCTTCAGAGTTCAGTGGGCTCCAGTACAAACCTCAGTTCTGTTCCTCTTCAACTCAGGGGTTCTGCACCCTCCTTCTGTGAGGACAGGGGCTCTGTAGGCTGTAAACTCTCTCTCCTGGGTTAGAGAAGCTCAACTGTCTGTTCCCTCCCCGGGGTTTCCCCGTCTGAATGCAGTTCTCTCTTTTTAACTCCACGTCCTCTGGCACGGTTTTCAGGTGCAGACGGACAGGGCCATTCTAATGCCATAACATGCAGCTGTCGAGCTTGTTCAATAACTATTAACACCCTCTCTTTGGGATTTTTCCTCTTCTGTCTGTTTTTCTCTTTTCTACACATGTGCAGAAAAAACATCTGATTCGAACAAATCCCATCCTCTTTTCCTCTGCTTCTGTCACTTTCCTTGGACTTAAAAAAAAAAAAATGAACAGTATAAATGTGTGCTACTCTTACTCAAGCAGGCCTCGTATTGCGGGCCTCCAAAGTATTTAAAAGTAGAAATGTAAAGAAGTCTTTCTGTAGGAGAAATAGCCTGATTAGTTTGAGATTTTGTTTGTTTATGTGATAGGTGTGGAGTTGGTGTGTGCATAAATTGAAGGAAAGAGTTTTGAAGGAGTGCCTTTCATTCTGTAGGCCAAGTTCCTGTGAAATTTCTGTCTCTTGCACTCGTAGTTTCATTCTATATATTGACAGCTTCATTTTTCTAGTAGAACATAACTATCATGGGAAGCAATGGTCACAGAATGAGAGTCGACTTCTCAGTTAGGTCTGGCCAATCCGAATGGAGGCCTTTAATATCAATTGTTAGGACCAAGACCTTCTGCTGGACTTTATACCTCTGATTAGTCTCTTCATATAATGTAGATAGACCAGGGGTTCTCAAACTTCATTGCACCGTGACCCCCCGTCTGACAACAAAAATTACTACATGACCCCAGGATGTGGGGGCTGAAGTGTGAACCCGCCCAAGCCTTTCCGCCCCGGGCACGGAGGCCAAAGCCTGAGCCCCACCGCCCCAGCTGAGGGGGCCAAAACTGAAGCCCCAGGGCTTCAGCCCCAGGCGGGGGGGGACCTGTAACCTGTGCCCCACCACCCAGGGCTGAAGCCCTCTGGCTTTGGCTTCAGCCACGGGCCCCAGCAACTCTAACGCCAGCCCTGGCGACCCCATTAAAACAAGGTTGTGACCCACTTTGAGGTCTTGAGTCACAGTTTGAGAACCGCTGACACAACTTTTTTAGAGGTTCCCTTTCTTTCTCTGTTGCCTGTCCTCCCAAAATCATGTACAGTAATTGAACATCTATTACGTTTTCCCCCCCCAGTTCACCATTCCCTTCACAATTAACACTTCAGAGAAAAGTTTTTGTCTCAGACAAAATTATAGGTGGAGCTGGTACTGCCACCTATAGTTAAAACTGTCTAGTATTTTACATTATAAGAACCTGTTTTTAGTTGCTTTTAACTTTACCAAATTGTAAATATTCGGACTAAAATTTTCCATGCTGGCTGTCTACATTAGGTTGAAATTTTTTAAAGAGTTTCAACTGTTTCTCAGAAGTAGGTTAGGGGAAAATGTGTTTTGTGCATGTTCAACTCCTACAGTTGGTGTTTATTGAGAAGTTTCTAGTGCATCCATGCTTTGGAACAGAGTCTTCAAATTTGAAAGGGGGGTTGCCCTGTTGTCAAGGATGTATCTTTTTCAGTCCCTATAAAAATGGTTCTAATTTGACCAATTTATAAGCCTCCATCTATTTGCATATGCCCAGTAAATACTTAGAGTTGGGCAGCTAAAGTCTCAAGATTCTGTCTGTACTGAGCATGCTTAAGCACTTTACCATTCCTGCCTGTGACTAGACTGTGTATAAACCATCCTCAAAGAGCAACTGAGCATGCTCCAGCCCAGGAATAGATTCTGAGTAAAACTTTACCTGCAACTGTTTTTGCCAGCTGTCAGGGGCCACTGTAGCAACAGGCCCAGGAACTAAAAGTAAGGGAACTCTCTCAACTGTGCTCTCAATGCTCCCCCTACTTCCACCCAGACCTAAGTATGTTTGCCTCATTTTCTGGATGCCCAACATGAGACATTTGGGATTGATTTGCAAAAGTCCTGAGCACTCAACTGAAACTGAAGACAATTGGAGGAGTTATACTTTGAACATAAAAAGTACTATAAAAATGCTAAGCACTCTGAAAAATCAGGTCCTAGGTATCTCAAGTTAGCCACCCAAAGTTAGTGGACACCTTACAATTTTGTCTGTAAACTCTGTGGCTCCATTCCTCATCTGTAAAATTGGGATAATACCCAATCCCATAAGGGTATTGTGAAGATAAATTCATTTATATTTGTGAACTAATGAGATCCTATGGTGGCAGGACCATAGAAATGCCCATGAGGAAATTAATAATTTTGTATTCATTTCAGGGGTACATTAAATAAGACCTGGGCCCCACATTGAATATGGAGGATAAAAAGAAACATTAACTTCCTATCCATACATTGAAAGGCAGGCATCTTTGGAAAAAATACTATCTGATCATATAATTAAAAAACTATATCATAATACATATGCACAAGAGAGCCAAATTAAGGCCGCTCAAGCAATCTTAATTCTGGAATTTCTTAGCTTTTGAGTGCTTGACTTTGGAAACATAACATTCTTTTAATGTACATTTCTTTGACATAATAGTTGTATAGGTTAGCATACTAACCCACTGTATTTAAATAAAAAATAATGCCCTCTACTGTAAATATCAAAGTTGTCATTCATGATTCAGCCATACTTTTTGCCATTATTATAGCTTCTAATTTAAGCATGGTCAATCAGCCAATTAAGTTGGAACAGGAAATAAGATGAAGAGGAAGGTAATATATCTCAAAACTGGAGGATAAGAGAGATCACTGGGATATTAACAATGAAAATATTCTACTAAAAATAGATCCAAAAATCAATAACATCTTTAAAGATTTTAAAATGAAGGTGTTCCAATAGGCTAATTGATTTAAAAAATTTACATTCTGCAAATGCTTGATTTATAAATACTTGTTTATTTGAATATCTAATATCTTCTGACCAGAATTTTTTTTCTGAAAAAGGGAATAGCATTTCTTTAGCCCTAAATTGATGCAATATGCATCAATATGAATCAATGAGATATGTTCTGTCCTGGTATGCTTTAATACAGTGCAGTACAATTTCCGGTGCCTGACTTGACATTTGAGTTAACCACAAAGTATGGTAAATACCACGGTTTGTTTCTATCTTACTAATTTTCAGTATCTTGAAGTGATGTAAAGAGATCAAAAATACTTTGCATCAGATCATGTCATTGATTTTTTTAAGTAGAATTCCCTGATAATTTCATTAGGAAGTTCTGCTCAAAAATTGATGACACAATATGGCTCATCATTATTATTTTACCTATTGTTATTTAATTTAATATGAAGTGACAATTTAATATGATGAAGTATCATTTGCTAGACCTCATTAAACAAACAGAAATACAGATTAGTTTGCACCGAAGGAAGGTTGGAAGAGTTACTGCAGCTCAGCATCTGTTTTCATTTATTTATTTTTTCTTGCCTTTTGCTGCATTTTTATTGGACTTTGAGGTTTGCTTGAAATATAAAGATACCTCTATCTGATGTAGTCTAAAAAGTAACAAACTATGACTATATCTGGGGCCAAACTATCTCCACTAAAAATAATTAATCTTATAGATAGATTTTCATGACTGGATCTCAAAGCCACCTTTCCAAGAAGTTAAGCATCACTCTACCCATCTCAGAGTGGAAAAACTGGGGAAGAGAGATAGGAAATGATTTTCCCAAAGTCACACTGCAGATTGGCAGCAGTGCTGGGAATGAAACCTAGGTCTCCTGACTTACCCAGTCAAGTTCCCTATCCATTGTCCCACACTGCCCCCCGTGATAGAATGTGTACCCTTCTCACATAATGAAAGAGTGAATGTGGGCCTGAGTAGCCAATTATGCTACTTGGCTGCACCTGGAGGATGAAACCCAGCTCAGGAGGGAACTGGGTTGTGACTATAAAGAAGGGAAGCACAGATTAAAAAGTGGCTAAAGGGAAGGAAATCTGCAGTCTCTCTTTTGGTTGTAGAGTGCAAAGAAAAAGGAAAGCTCATCAGGAGCTGGCCTGGCAAAGGTTATGATGGAATGAGATAGACCTGGGATGCCCTACTGGGAAGAAGGCTCATGCAGGGCCCTGAGGTAATGGGGAAGAATTAGCTCAATAAAGGAGAGGCCTAATCCTGCTCAGCTGGAGTAGGACTTGCAGGTGGAGAGACTGGATGAGTGGAACACTTCTGGGAGCCCACTGAAAGGAGCCCTGGCATGAGGATTATGATGGAACACAGCCTGGGGCAGAAACCAGACCTCCAGGGAGGTCATTACAAGATCCTGGAAAGGGGCTGGGGAGAAGGCCTAATAAAAAGGGTAGGCTAGAAAGAAGTCCAGGGAGGCAGCACCAAGGAGTCAGACAGAGCAGATCTTGGCCACTGGTTACAGGGTCCCTAGACTGGAACCCAGTATAGTAGGAGAGCCTAGGTTCCCCTAACAGCTGCTGGAGAAAGCAGGGGAATGTGGGGCCATTGAGGAGATAGGGATGACTGAGTGAAAGGATGCAAGGACCCTGGAGCCCAGAGTTGAGGGCCAAAGACCAGAGATAAGGATTGTGACTATTATTTCTCAGTCCTTTTGTTATCCTGGAGGAGTGGGACAAAAACATGACCTGGCCAGAGGGCCGTGTCACAAGAAGAGGCAGATTACCATAAAGTCAGAGCAGTGTCAGCAGAGGCTACTAGAGAAAGAACATTTGCTATGCTACATGCAGCCATGAGGGTAAGTCTGTTACCCGGGGCTCATTCAACCCAAAGCTCTCGGTAACTTTTACTCTGTGCGAGGTGGTGTCAGGAAATAAATCAAGGGAGAGACAGCCATTCAACCGATAGATGACTGGCACAAACAGGACAACACAAGGGTGCTTTCACTTAAAGCTAAACTTTACTTAGTCTCAAGCACTTACACACGTCTGCAACAGGTTAGTAAAACACCCCCAATCCTCGATAATTACTGAAGCTGAGCGTGACTTTCGAGTTACAGGCTTCAGCTAGCCAAGCTTCCATCTGCCGGTGGGAACCCGAAGATGCATCCAGAGGGAGCGTCCCCGAAGAGCCTCTCCAATTACCTCAAACTTTTCCCCCTTATTTATACATTAGTAATACAATGACATATCCCTTAAAGAAAACTTGCTAAGCAAGCAGGTTTAAAAGGCCAAACACCTTATGATCGTCAATTAACCAGAGATATATATTTTTTTCAGAGTGTCCATGCCTTTGGGCCCTGACAAACATTCCCAGGGGCATGTATAAACAGACTTTTTTTTTTTCCCTAAAATACATGCAGCTGCAATTTCAACACTCTTAGCAGGAAGTGTGCGGGGTCAACCTCCCCTGTCTGTGGCACCCAAACTCCCCTCCCCTCCTGCATGACCAATTTATGACCTGCTGACTTGGCTACTTTTAGCAATAAGCAAGAATGGTTCAGTATGGCCTGTTAACTTGGCTACTTTTAGCAACAAGCGATAGTGGTTTAGGCACTTTACTGGTTTGCCAAAATTTCCCTGAACAAGTCCACTCTTTTACATTCCCATGATCCAGTCTTTGAGGAGGCTCTTCACAGATTGATCTCTTCCCAGGGGGCCTATGGATGGGCACTAGAGCCAGTACATAAGCATGTAGTCTCTATGAGGATATCCTAAGTCTCCTGTGGTTCCTTAGGGGTCTGTCAGGTTTAGGAGCAGGCTCCAACTTTGTAAAACTGATGATGGATTTTGAAACCGGTACTCTTGCACTAAACATTGCTAATAGTCTGTCAACTTCTACGTATATGCTGTATGTTATGCCCCTCACACACCCTCAAAAAGTTGGAGTTAAAGTTTCAAGCATATATTCATGTGTGGGCATGGTGAGGGAACGTGCAAATATCAGAGGGAAACTGAGTTTAGCACCGCAGGAGGAGGTGGGGGAAAACACTAGTGCTCCCTTGGCCCCTGCAAAAGACTAATCTGTGGTTAGTCAGATGGGAGTACCACTATTGCAAACCAGCAGAAATCTGTGAGGTGGAGCAGGGTGGGTACCACTAGTCATTTCCTCACCCCTTTCTTCTACTTCACCTTTTGAGCCTCTCAGAATCATTGAGCAGCTGGAGAAGGAGGGCAGGAAGGGTTTGGAGGAATGGTAAAATTTACCAAGGGTCATGGTGGATTCTCCATTAATTACCATTTTTAAATTAGATTTTTTCTAAAATATGCTCTAGGAATTATTCTGGGGAAGTTCTATGGGTCTGGCCTGTATTATGGAGGACGACAGACTAGATCATCACAATGGTCCCTTCTGGCATTGGAATCTATGAAATGGTGTGGGGAAGCAAGAATTAGGGACTTGAGGGTATCTGGTGTCTTTTGCCATGGGGTGTTGTGCCTGGGAGACTGCCAAGAGCAGAAAGGTTCTGAAGGGACGGGCAGGGCTCAGTAGCAAGCTCCTGAGTGCAGGAAGGAAAGGTGAGGGAAAGTTTTCTACCTGATTTGACATTGTGTGGGTCACCAGGCATGGGGGACTAGGTATGGGGAGAGGAAACCATCCCCCAGGCTTAATACCTTCTCAGTTATGTAGGAAGGAAGAACACTTGGGAGGCTCTCTGACCATCCAGAGTGGTGGAAAACATCTTTTCTATTGACAAGCTACGTTGTGATTGGGTTATACTTCGATCTATTATCTCTGCAAAGGAAAAGGTTAGACTTCTGAGAGGGGAAAAAAATAAAAAAACCTTCAATCTCCAACAGTGACTGGGGTTGCTAGTGCTACAATAATAAAAACGATAATAAAATAATGTACTAGTTACCGTGTGCTTTTTATTTGGTATTGTTGTTCTACACTATTAATTTTTACCATACTGCTTCTGACTCAGCCTTCTAGAGTTATGTTAGTAATGTAATGCCACATCTGCACTGCACACGGATGAGCAGAGGGTGGGGGAGGAGGGGGACATCATAAACATCACCACATCAGTTAGATAGGATCAGGGTAGCACAGCAGTAATCACTGACATGGTTCAGAGGGACACAGGACTGTTAGGACATTTGGAGTAGCCACACTGACATCAGCCAGGCACATAATATAGTGAATAGGTAATATCAGGATTCAGATTGCACAGTTCTTTATGGTGGCATGTGGTATAGGACAAGCAGTCAGCACTAGCTCTGATTTGTTAATAAATGCAGGATGTGAGATTGTCCAAGAAATAACTTATGTTCAATGACTATCATGCTGTCATATTCAGATTCTAAATGCATACTACTCCATAGATCACATGCATGATGCATCCAAAGCTTAGACTAAGCAACTTAAATCATTTGCTCCTGTTTTAAATAATGTTGCTCAGTACCTGGTGATCAGCAGATAAAAATGTGCATCTCTTAGTTTGACTTGAATACCAGAAGATGGTGTCCCTGCTGTTATTGGCTTAGGCACGGACAGACTCCCTTTTTAACTTCTGATAGAGCTGATGCTGATTTATTATGCAGGTCTCTAATGTGGAAGATGCGCACATGACAGACAAAATTCTATTCTCATTTACAGTAGTGAAAATCAAGTAACTCCACTGAAATCAGTAGAATCAATCCAGACTTACACAGAGCAGATTTTTGCCTGGGTGACTCAAATTACCTTTTGAGTGAATGTGACAATTGGACGAGTCTTTTCCAGTGAGTTGGGAGACATAGGACAGGAGATGTTGCAGAGAAGCACCTGCTTGTGAGTGCTTTTTAGCAAAAGGGGTTAATCAAATCCTACCAGAAGATTTATAGAGTTGCCGGTGCAAGATGTTAACTGCACCATGGGGGCACTGTTCTGCAGTTTGAAATTCCAGCAGTAGATTTCTATTATAATTACCATATATACTCGTTCATAAGCCGATTTTTTTTAGTAAAAAAGGGAAGCACCAGAGAAGGGGGTCGGCTTATGAACGGGTATAGAGAGGAAGAGGTGGGACACAGCCCCTCCCCCCAACAGAGGGGGCAAGGAGAGGCAGCACAGCCAGCAGAGCCAGAAGGGAAGAGGCGGGGCCAGAATCTCTCCGCTTCTGGCCACGCTGCTCTCCCCCGAGTCTCCGAAGCAGCTGCAGCTTCGGGGCTGGCAGGCTGCAGCTGTGCCACTTGGCCCTGCCCCCAAGAGCAGGCTGTGGCCCGCCGCCGGAGCACGCTGCGGCCGTGCTGCCTGGCCCAGCCCGCTGGAACATGCTGCTGCTGCGCCGCCCGATCTGGCCCGCCGAAGCAGACTGTGGCCGTGCTGCCCAGCCTGCCGGAGCAGCTCCAGCCAGGTCAGAGACATCCTCCCCTGGCCCTCCCCAGATAAGGTGGGAAGGGATGGGATGGGGAGAGTATGGGGGTCCCGGGCTAGGGGTGGGGTCATATGGGGGGTGGTCACAGGGGTTACTCCCCTGACTCCCAGCTTCTCCCCCCCCAAAAAAATATTTCCCCACCAGTTGCTGTCCTGGCCCATCAGGGTAAGCAGCTGGGCACGCGGGGACACTTTGTTTACTTAGGTTTACCTCCATGCCTGTGGACGCTTGAGGTAAACAAACCATCTCGGCCTGCCAGTGGCTTATCCTGATGGCCCGGGAGCCAAAGTTTGCTGCCCCCTGAATTATAGGGTCGGCTTATGAACGGGTTATAAAAATTTTCCATTTTTACTATCCATCTTGGGGGATCGGCTTATAAACGAACCAGCTTATGATAGAGTATATAAAGTATATCAGTTTCCAGTGGACTTCCAAGTCAGTGGCCCATTGTTTGTTCTATCTTGCTTTCAAATGTCAGTCAAAATGTGATAGCAGTGGCTCAGAATTTGACACCAAAAGGAACCACACCCTTCTGTCTCAGTGAATGTTGCTATAATATAGGGCTAGAGGTTGATGAAATGTTTACAGTGAAACCTCAATTCAAGAGAAACATGGATGTCTTCAAATATTATCAAGATCAAACCCGGTCCATATTTGAATCATAGAATATCAGGGTTGGAAGGGACCTCAGGAGGTCATCTAGTTCAACCCCCTGCTCAAAGCAGGACTAATCCCCAACTAAATCATCCCAGCCAGGGCTTTGTCAAGCCTGACCTTAAAAACCTCTAAGGAAGGAGACTCCACCACCTCCCTAGGTAACCCATTCCAGTGCTTCACCACCCTCCTAGTGAAAAAGTTTTTCCTAATATCCAACCTAAATCTCCTCCACTGCAACTTGAGATCATTACTCCTTGTTCTGTCATCTGCTACCACTGAGAACAGTCTAGATCCATCCTCTTTGGAACCCCCTTTCAGGTAGTTGAAAGCAGCTATCAAATCTCCCTTCATTCTTCTCTTCTGCAGACTAAATAATCACAGTTCCCTCCGCTTCTCCTCATATGTCATGTGCTCCAGCCCCCTAATCATTTTTGTTGCCCTCCGCTGGATTCTTTCCAATTTTTCCACATCCTTCTTGTAATGTGGGGCCCAAAACTGAACACAGTACTCCAGATGAGTCCTCACCAATGCCAAATAGAGGGGAATGATCATGTCCTCGTTCTGCTGGCAATGCCCCTACTTAACAGCCCAAAATGCCGTTAGCATTCTTGGCAACAAGGGCACACTGTGACTCATATCCAGCTTCTCGTCCACTGTAACCCCTAGGTCCTTTTCTGCAGAACTGCTTCCTAGCCACTCGGTCCCTAGTCTGTAGCAGTGCATGGGATTCTTCCGTCCTAAGTGCAGGACTCTGCACTTGTCCTTGTTGAACCTCATCAGATTTCTTTTGGCCCAATCCTCTAATTTGTCTAGGTCCCGCTGTATCCTATCCCTACCCTCCAGTGTATCTACCACTCCTCCCAGTTTCGTGTCATCTGCAAAGTTGCTGAGGGTACAATACATGCCATCCTCCAGACCATTAATGAAGATATTGAACAAAACCAGCCCCAGGACTGACCCTTGGGGCACTCCACTTGATACCGGCTGCCAACTAGACGTGGAGCCATTGATCACTACCCGTTGAGCCCGACGATCTAGCCAGCTTTCTATTCACCTTATAGTCCATTCATCCAGCTCATACTTCTTTAACTTGCTGGCAAGAATACTGTGGGAAACCGTATCAAAAGCTTTGCTAAAGTCAAGGAATAACACATCCACTGCTTTCCCCTCATCCACAGAGCCAGTTATCTCCTCATTGAAGGCAATTAGGTTAGTCAGGCATGACTTGCCCTTGGTGAATCCATGCTGACTGTTCCTGATCACTTGCCTCTCCTCTAAGTGCTTCAAAATGGATTCCTTGAGGACCTGCTCCATGATTTTTTCCAGGAACTGAGGTGAGGCTGACTGGCCTGTAGTTTCCCGGATCTTCCTCCTTCCCTTTTTTAAAGATGGGCACTACATTTGTCTTTTTCCAGTCATCTGGGACCTCCCCCGATCACCATGAGTTTTCAAAGATAATGGCCAATAGCTCTGCAATCACATACACCAACTCCTTTAGCACCCTCGGATGCAGTGCATCCAGCCCCATGAACTTGTGCTTGTCCAGCTTTTCTAAATAGTCCTGAACCATTTCTTTCTCCACAGAGGGCTGGTCACCTCCTCCCCATGCTGTGCTGCCCAGTGCAGCAGTCTGGGAGCTGACCTTGTTCATTAAGACAGAGGCAAAAAAAGCATTGAGTACATTAGCTTTTTCCACATCCTCTGTCACTAGGTTGCCTCCCTCATTCAGTAAGGGGCCCACACTTTCCTTGACTTTCTTCTTGTTGATAACATATCTAAAGAAACCTTTCTTGTTACTTTTAACATCCCTTGCTAGCTGCAACTCCAAGTGTGATTTGGCCTTCCTGATTTCACTCCTGCATGCCTGAGCAATATTTTTATACTCCTCCTTGGTCATTTGTCCTTCTTCCACTTCTTGTAAGCTTCTTTTTTGTGTTTAAGATCAGCATGGATTTCACTGTTAAGCCAAGCTGGTCGCCTGCCATATTTACTATTCTTTCTACACGGCGGGATTGTTTGTTCCTGCAACCTCAATAAGGATTCTTTAAAATACAGCCAGCTCTCCTGTTCTCCTTTTCCCCTCATGTTATTCTCCCAGGGGATCCTGCCCATCAGTTCCCTGAGGGAGTCAAAGTCTGCTTTTCTGAAGTCCAGGGTCCGTATTCTGCTGCTCTCCTTTCTTCCTTGTGTCAGGATCCTGAACTTGACCATCTCATGGTCACTGCCTCCCAGGTTCCCATCCACTTTTGCTTCCCCTACTAATTCTTCCCTGTTTGTGAGCAGCAGGTCAAGAAGAGCTCTGCCCCTAGTGAGTTCCTCCAGCACTTGCACCAGGGAATTCTCCCCTACATTTTCCAAAAACTTCCTGGATTGTCTGTGCACTGCTGTATTGCTCTCCCAGCAGATATTGGGGTGATTGAAGTCCCCCATGAGAACCAGGCCTGTGATCTAGTAACTTCTGTTTGTTGCTGAAGAAAGCCTCGTCCACCTCACCCCCCTGGTCTGGTGGTCTATAGCAGACTCCAACGACATCACCTTTGTTTCTCACACTTCTAAAGTTAATCCAGAGACTCTCAGGTTTTTCTGCAGTTTCATACTGGAGGTCTGAGCAGTCATACTGCTCTCTTACATACAATGCAACTCCCCCACCTCTTCTGCCCTGCCTGTCCTTCCTGAACAGTTTATATCCATGCATAACAGGACTCCAGTCATGTGAGTTATCCCACCAAGTCTCTGTTATTCCAATCACATCATAATTATTTGACTGTACCAGGACTTCCAGTTCTCCCTGCTTGTTCCCCAGGCTTCTTGAATTTGTATATAAGCACTTAAGATAACTCACTGATCATCCTGCTTTCTCAGTATGTGTCAGGACTCCTCCCCTCTTTCACTCTCCTGCTCGTGCTTCCTCCTGGTATCCCACTTCCCAACTTACCTCAGGGCTTTGGTCTCCTTCCCCACAGGGAAGGAGTTTAAAGCCCTCCTTACTCGGTTAGCCAGCCTGCTTGCGAAGATGCTCTTCTCTCTCTTCATTAGGTGGAGCCTGTCTCTTCCTACCAATCCTTGTTCTTGGAACAGCATCCCATGGTCAAAGAATCCAAAGCCTTTTCTCTGACACCACCTGTGTAGCCATTCGTTGACTTCCACGATTCGACAATCTCTACCTGGGCCTTTTCCTTCCACAGGGAGGATGGACGAGAACACCACTTGCACCTCAAACTCTTTTATCCTTCTTCCTAGAGTCACGTAGTCTTCAGTGATCTGCTCAAAGTCATTCTTGGCAGTATCATTGGTGCCCACGTGGAGAAGCAGGAAGAGGTAGTGATCCGAGGGCTTGATGAGTCTCAGCAGTCTCTCCGTGACATCGTGAATCCTAGCTCCTGGCAAGCAGCACACTTCTCCGTTTTCCCGGTTGGGACAGCAGATAGATGACTCGGTCTCTCTTAGAAGGGAGTCCCCGACCACCACCACCCACCTCCTTCTCTTGGGTGCGGTGGTTGTGGAACCCCCATCCCTAGGACAGTGCAACTTATGCCTTCCAATCGGTGGAGTCTCCTGCTCCCTTCCCTCAGATGTATCATTTAGTCCACTCTCCGCATTAGTACCTGTGGAGAGAACATGAAAACGGTTGCTAACCTTATCTGCATTGCTGGTACATGGATCCTCCTCTTTCTTCTTCTGGAGGTCACATGCTGCTAATTTTCTTCACCGTCCTTCTGTCTCCACTACCCAGCCTGCTCTGGTTCTTTAGAATGTTGTGCCCCTAGAAACATATCCTGACATCTGTCCAGGAAATCTTCATTTTCTCTTTTGTAACGCAGAGTCGATACTTGTTTCTCCAGTCCTCGAACCTTCTCTTCCAATATGGAGACCAGTTTGCAATTTGTACAGACAAAGTCGCTTCTGTCCTGTGGAAGAAAGACAAACGTGGCCCATCCTGTGCAGGTCACAACAGCTGATCGCTCACCATCCATATTTCCTTCCTTCTAAGAGCATCCTCAGCTGTTGCAGTAACTACTCAGAGATGCCTGCAAGATGAAAGCCTCAGTGGGCTCTCCCCAGGCGAACTCCCAGTCAAACTCCCTCTGTTAGCCTCTCCATTGTTTGCAATGATTCACAAAGTTTCACAACCCTTATGAGAGAATTTAGGCTTCCTTTATTTTAAGCAAACCTTGACCTCTGGTTTCACATCAGACTCAGGAAAAACCTCAAGATTGTGACTTGGTGTTTTGGGACTTTTTTAAACTGCAAATTCAAAGCAAAATTCAGGGTATGTGAATGCAGATTAATCAAATATGAATGAAAGCCTTGAACAAACCCCTGTCAACTGAAACCACTAAGGCCTGGTCTACACTAGGCTTTTATGTCGACTTTAGCGCCGTTATATCGAATTAACCCTGCACCCGTCCACACCAGGAAGCCATTTAGTTCGACATAAAGCTCTCTTTAAATCGATTTCTGTAATCCTCCCCAACGAGAGGAGTAGCGCTAAATTCGACATGGCCATATCGAATTAGGCTAGGTGTGGATGGAAATCGACGTTAATAGCTCCGGGAGCTATCCCACAGTGCACCACTCTGTTGACGCTCTGGACAGCAGTCCGAGCTCGGATGCTCTGACCAGCCACACCCCCGGGAAAATTTGAATTCATTTTCATTTTCCTGTCTGGGCAGTTTGAATCTCAGTTCCTCTTTGGACATCGAGGGGAGCTCAGTAGCAGTGGCAACTATGCAGAGCTCTCCAGCAGAGATGGCCGTGCAATCCAATAGAAAGAGGGCCCCAGCATGGACTGATCGGGAAGTCTTGGATCTCATCGCAGTGTGGGGCGATGAGTCCGTGCTTTCAGAGCTGCGCTCCAAAAGAAGGAATGCTAAGATCTACGAGAAGATCTCCAAAGCCATGGCAGAGAGAGGCTACAGCCGGGATGCAACGCAGTGCCGCGTGAAAATCAAGGAGCTGAGACAAGGCTACCAAAAAACCAAAGAGGCTAACGGACGCTCCGGATCCCAGCCCCACACATCCCGTTTCTACGAGGCACTGCATTCCATCCTGGGAGCGGCCGCCACCACTACCCCACCCCTGACCGTGGACTCCGAGGATGGGATCATGTCGGACATGACAGCGGACGGGGAAGAGGAGGAAGGAGATGAGGAGGACGAGGCAGTCGACAGCGCTGGCACCGCTGATTTCCCCGACAGCCAGGAGCTCTTCATCACCCTTACCGAGATCCCGTACCAACCGTCCCCATCCCTTACCCCGGACACAGAATCAGGGGACGGATCAAGCAGTAAGTGCTGTAAACATGTAAACATTTATTTAAAACAGAACGGTAATATTTATACTATTAACAATGTATATTTATAAAAGTGCTGTAAACTAGTAAAAAAATAATCAGGTACAAAACAGGAATATTTACAAAGGTAACAAATGGGTTTTGCATGATTTCTCTGTCTTAGGCTCTTCTCAATTTAGTCCCAAGTATTTTAAAAAAATTTCACAATGTCCGTTACTACATGATTCCCAGGCCCAAGACGCTCCACTCCAAAGTCCCAGTGCACCTACGCGAAAATCCGGTCAATGTGGCCGGGGATCGACGAGAAATCCTCGTAGGAGAACTCCTCGTAGGTCTCGTGGAGGTAGAGCTCAAGCCTGTTGATCAGGTTCCGGGGTAGGGCGATCTTAGTGGGCCCTCCGTGGTAGCAGACATGTCCCCTCCATGCCACAATCAGGTACTCGGGGATCATGGCCCGACATAGCATGGCGGCATACGGCCCCGGTTTCTGCATGCTTTCCCGCAGCATGCGTTCTCTCTGGGTGTCCGGGATCCTCAGGAGGGTGATGTCGCTCATGACGCCCTGCTTTGAATTAGGGAGGGGACTGTTAGTATTGGGACTGCTTTACAGCCACGCGGTGGAGGGAGAGGGGCAGCATACAGGGATCTTTCCCTGGGACAGCCGCGAGGGGGTGGGACAGGGGCAGAGTTGATGCTGTCCTGATTGCTGGCAGCAGAGACTGGCATTGCTTTCAATGTGAAAGGAGGCCAGTGCTACTGCTGGAGTTTTAAGCAGCCACAAGTCTGCGGCTTACCATTATTGCCCGCTCCAGAAGTTCAGGTCTCCAGCCACAGTTCTCTGAACACTCCAAGACCTCCGCAAGTCCACAGGCACTGAAGGCGACGGCCGAAAATTCGACCTTGTCCTGAGTGCGCATGTGAGAGGTTCAGTGCATGGTCTTGTTCACAGAGAAAGACTAGGTTCTTTGTATACAATTTCATTTATCTGTCTCAGGAATTCACTCCCTTTTTAAAATTCACACAGACACATCTGCGACTGTCTCCCAACCCAGCCTGTCAGCACACTCCCAGAGGCTAGCGCAGATTAGGCGGAGGAAGAAGAAGACGCGTGAAGACATGTTCACAGAACTAATGGGCTGCTCCCGAGCCCAGGCAGCCCAGCAGACACAGTGGAGGGAGAACTTGTCACAAATGCACCGAGCAGTCATGGAACGGGAGGAGAGGTGGCGTCAGGAGGACCAACAGGCTACTGAAAAGCTGCTTGGACTAATGAGGGAGCAAACGGACACGCTCCGGCGCCTTGTGGATGTTCTGCAAGACCGGAGGCAGGAGGACAGAGCCCCGCTGCAGTCTATCTGTAACCGCCCTCACCCGCCACCAAGTCCCACACCACCCTCACCCAAAGTCCAAAGAAGGAGGGGCGGCAAGGGCCGTTAAAACTTTCAATCAACCCCTGCAGACTGCTCTAGCAGTAGAAGGCTGACATTCCCCAAAATTTCATAAGTCCTTTCCTACCCACCTCACACAAGCCCCCGTCCAAGTTTCACCCCCCACGTTTCATGTCTGGTTCGCAATAAAATGTTTGTTTCTGTTCATTACTGTTTCAGTCAGGTTCTTTTGAGGGAGAGTCTGTCTGGAGGGGGGGAAGGGGCTTGGTAATTGGACAGGACAGTCACCTTTAGCAGGGTACAGAGGCGGTGTCAGGTCCAGCATCAGGACACATACACAGTGCAGTCACTGGTTACCCTGGTCAGTCTGGGAGGTGCTTTTCATGTTTTTGGGGGGGGGGGTTGCTCTGTGACTTTGTGGCGGGGGAGGGCAGTTACAGATCTTATGCAGCGGTCCTTATCCTGGCTCACAGATCCACGCAGCAGGGGATCTGTAACCCTACCCCCCCTGCCAGAAAGTCACATAGCCGACACATACACACAGTCCCCCCCAGGAGTGCTGGCAGGCTCCATTGAAATAACCAGTCCACCAGTGCGGAGCCTGTCATTCCGGGAGTTTAGAAGTATCATTTGCATCAGAACACTAAACCCGCCCCCCGCCACAGTCTGCGTCCCCGGTTTAAAATATTCCCGCGAAAACAGCAATACAGACAACGGTGTTCATTAAAAAATCGAAATGATTTTATTTTTTGGGAAGGGGAAGGGGGTGAAGGTTGTATGTAACTGGAGAGGATAGTCAAAATGGACTGGGTAAAGAAACGGGGGCAGGTTCAGCTTTTCTGTCCACAAACTGAAAAGTCACTGGTTGCCCTGCTCACTCAGGAACCTAGCTTTCAAAGCCTCCCGGATGCACAGGGCGTCCCGCTGGGATCTTCTAATGGCCCGGCTGTCTGGCTGGACGTAATCAGCAGCCAGGCTATTTGCCTCTAGCTCCCACCCCGCCATAAAGGTCTCCCCCTTGCTCTCACACAGATTGTGGAGCACACAGCAAGCTGCAATAACGATGGGGATATTGGTTTCACTGAGATCACAGCGAGTGAGTAAGCTTCTCCATCTCCCTTTGAGACGGCCAAAAGCACACTCCACCACCATTCTGCACTTGCTCAGACGGTAGTTGAACAGTTCTTTTTCTGTGTCCAGGGCGCCAGTATAGGGCTTCATGAGCCAGGGCATTAGCGGGTAGGCTGGGTCCCCGAGGATGACTGTAGGCATCTCCACATCCCCAAGAGTTATTTTGTGGTCTGGGAAGTAAATACCTTCCTGCAGCCGTCTAAACAGACCAGAGTTCCTGAACACGCGAGCGTCATGAACCTTGCCCGGCCATCCGACGTAGATGTTTGTAAACCGTCCCCGATGGTCCACCAGTGCTTGCAGCACCATTGAAAAGTAGCCCTTTCTATTGATGTACTGGCTGGCCTGGTGGTCCGGTCCCAGGATAGGGATGTGAGTCCCATCTATAGCCCCACCGCAGTTTGGGAATCCCATCGCGGCAAAGCCATCTATGATGACCTGCGCGTTTCCCAGGGTCACTACCTTTGGGAGCAGTACCTTGACGATTGCCTTGGCTACTTGCATGACAACAACCCCCACGGTAGATTTGCCCACACCAAAGTGGTTCGCGACTGACCGGTAGCTGTCCGGCGTTGCAAGCTTCCAGAGGGCTATGGCCACTCGCTTCTGGACAGTGAGGGCTGCTCGCATGCGGGTGTCCTTGCGCTTCAGGGCAGGGGACAGCAACTCACAAAGTTCGAGGAAAGTCCCCTTCCGCATGCGAAAGTTTCGCAGCCACTGGGATTCATCCCAGACCTGAAGCACTATACGGTCCCACCAGTCCGTGCTTGTTTCCCGGGCCCAGAATCGCCGTTCAACAAAATCCACATGCCCCATTGCCAACGTCATGTCCTGGGCGCTGGGGCTCGTGGTTTCTGACAGCTCTGTGCCACTCTCCGACTTCAGGCTCTCACGGCGGTGCCGTAGCCTCCTCGCCCGATTTCTCTGCATCTGCCTCAGGGAAAGGTGTATGATAAGCTGCGAGGTGTTGAGAACGGCCACAAGTGCAGCGATGGTCGCAGCGTGATCCATGATCGCAGTGCTGTGGCGTCCGCGCTGTCACTGACCAGAAAAGTGCGCGAACTGATTTCCCGCCGGCGCTTTCATGGAGGGAGGGAGGGCGTTAGTGACGGACGGATGACGACAAATTTTTTTTACCCAGAAGGCATTGGCGGCTCGACCCAGAATTCCGATGGGCAGCGGGGACTGCGGGAACTGTGGGATAGCTGCCCACAGTGCACCGCTTCCAATATCGACGCTCGCCCCGTTAGTGTGGACTCACAAAGTCGAATTACTGTCCTTAGTGTGTCCTTAGTGTGGACACACACGTTCGACTTTGCAATATCGATTCCACATATTCGATTTAAGTAAAATCGAATTACCCTCGTAGTGTAGACATACCCTAAGACTGACACAGGTGCAAGCAGTGACCTCCAGAGATGAAAGGAATGTATTTCCATTTTCATATAGAATATTATTTCATAGAATCATAGAGTCATAGACTTTAAGATCAGAAGGGACCATTATGATCGTCTAGTCTGACCTCCTGCATGACGCAGGCCACAGAATCTCACCCACCCACTCCTGCAACAAACCCCTAACGTATGTTTGAGCCACTGAAGTCCTCAAATCATGGTTTAAAGACTTCAAGGTGCAGAGAATCCTCCAGCAAGTGACCCATGCCCCACGTTGCAGAGGAAGGCGAAAAACCCCCAGGGCCTCTGCCAATCTGCCCTGGAGGAAAATTCCTTCCTGACCCCAAATATGGCGATCAGCTAAACCCTGAGCATGTGGGCAAGACTCACCAGCCAGACACCCAGGAAAGAATTCTCTGTAGTACCCCAGATCCCACTCCATCTAACATCCCATCACAGGCCATTGGGCATATTTACAGCTAATAGTCAGAGATCAATTAATTGCCAAAATTAGGCTATCCCATCATACCATCCCCTCCATAAACTTATCACTCTTAGTCTTGAAGCCAGATATGTGTTTTGCTCCCACTTCTCCCCTTGGGATATTCATATATATATTTTCATATAGAGGCTGTGCCAGCTTTCATGGGAGTAAAATACTGGCTGCCCTCTCAGCTTCTAACAGAGAATGTCATGCATGCACTAGGAACTTCTTCGGTAGATGTTCTGAGGTTACTGGCATGCCCAGTTCAATCCTGATTTTCCACCTTCCATGTACAGTGGAGTCCTTGAACAGACTTTCACAACTGAGTGCTCCTGTGGATAGAAGTGGGCACTTTACATTCCAATTTACTGTTTCTTTGGGTTGGGAAGCCCACCTAACTTCCTACTGTCCCCTGAACTGACTAGTGTTTGAGATATATTGGCAAGTACTTCATCCCTAATAGACTCTACCTGCAACAGAATAAATCAGAGAGAGGGTCAGAAAGTCCTCACACACAAAAGAGCTGCAAAGAATTATGCAGGAGTGTGTTAGTCATGAGAGCAGCTTTTGTGCTGCTTCCATGTGTGTTCTCTGTTTGTATGTGAAATCCCATGCTAGCAGCTGGGAGAACTGTATAGAAAGTTGGTCCTTCTGATATTGTCTTGCGTGATATTATGCCTGTCGTCCATCTATAAGCAGGTATTTGTAAACAAGCTCTTAGATCTTAATTAGGAGACAACCTAAAGCCTGTTATAAATTTCAGTATTTTGCATTATAACGGAGTAGTAATTTGTAAGCTGCTTCTTTGCAATTGGAACCATAGCCATATTCCTGTCTTCAGTACATTATTTGGGTAACAGGTTTTATCACTTTATGCTCTGAGTTAAATCAATTAAAAACAACATTTTTCTTTTGTGTTGGTTTTCCAGGATGTGTGGGGTGTGTGTGTGTATGTTTTGTAACATATTGTAAGTTACATTTTTCTAAAGATTTTATTTTAAGTTTTAGTATTTTGAATTATTTATACATGAACAGTAGTGGCGGATGTTACTATATATGCAATCTGGATGAAAGATCTGGCAGTTAAAGAGGATATAAAGATAAATCACTAGGAAAACCTTTCTTTCTGCCTGAAAATCTCAAGAGGGAAATAACTCAAAATTGAAGTTATGGCACATAATCAGGAAAATATTAAAAGGACTTTTTAAAGTCACAGAATAATAAATTTCCTATTATAAATTCACTGCTTGGAAAGTAGGAAAATGTTAATTTCTCTTTCTGTTTCTCTCTCATGAGCACTCTCTTTGTTAAATAAGACCAATGCTTCAATACACAACATAAACAAATCAACATTATCAAATGAAGACACAGAGGATCAGACTAGTATATGTTTCTTTGTGTTCCTTTGTGGGCCTGGTTCAAATCCATTGAAGTCAGTGGAAAAATTCATTGACTTCAGTGTGCTTTGGTTCAGGTCCTGTAACATCTTCTCCAAAGAGAGTAGCAATTCTGTTTCTTCAGAGAATAGGAGTAGGTTGTCTCTTTTGGATATGGTATTTTTCTGTCTGAGTGTAGATGTAAGTTATATGCCACTCCATGAATGCGGAAGGGTTAGGATCATTCCAGTTTCTTACTGTAATCTGAAAAAAAACCTATAAAGTAAAAGTTTTTTAAGTATGGAGTGGTGCTTCTCCAAGCAAAGGAGGCAAAGCTGTATAAGAGTTAGATAGTAGGTCAGGTCATAATAGAAAAAAATATATATTTAATACTGCAATGGAAAAAGCCAACATTCAAGATGACTATTATTTACAGCAAATTATTTGTCCAGCACTACAGGATGGTGTCATTTAGCAATTCTGCAGCCTGGAGACATGTGGATTGTCTATTTGAGAGAGATTTTTCTGGTGCATTTGAAAAATAAACTGATATTTAAGTGGGTTGGGATTACAGAAAACATTAAGAACACTTTGTCATTTGCAGTTGTTAAAAAGGTTGTCCTTTTCATTCAGATGCTGACCTCATCTTGGTTATTCAAGCCTTCGGTGTGTGTCACATGGAGCTGTTTGTTAAAATAGTTTGGAAATTGAATGTAATACAGATTAGGGCTACTGGTTTAGCTGCACTAAAACACCCACGGCTGGCCTCTGTCAGTTGTCTTGGGCTTTCAGGGCTTGGAACGTAGGGCTATATAATTGTAATGTAGATGTTTGGGCTCAGGCTGGAGCCCAGGCTCTGCAGAAAATGGAAGGCAGGAGCATGAAGACAGAGCTCACCAATGACCTTTGTGTTGCATGGGTCTTCCGCACTTATCCTCATCAATGGGGTGCCTGATCCAATCAAGGTATGCAGCAGATAACTTTGTCCTGGTATTGGTGTTGTTTAGCATATGCAAAATTTCACTCATTCCCTTCCTTCGAGAGTAGTCTAGCTATTGCAGGATCTTTGTAAATTCCTGAAGCAGTGATGAACTGAAATGATGGTGTAGACCACTTTGTGGATACAAGAGCCCAGAAACTTGGAGTGGGGAAAGTATTTATTTAAATCTGTTTTGTGGAGAGGTTTGGGCATCAGCTTGTTTTAGAATAAAAAACATTCTCTTCAGAAGGGGGTGCAGAGCCAGGAGTAATTGCTTAAACAGGAGTTTGGTTAGTTAGATGTTTAATGTATCAGAGATGGCTGCTAGTTCGGTCAACTTTTCCAGCTTCTCCATTGCAAAACCATTGTCTAGCCACTGGGAAACCAAGTCAGAATTGAATATTAAGTAGTCAGCTATCTTAGAAACCAACTGCATCCCATCAAGGAATTGAGAGAGATATTTTTTTGAGACCAAGGATAAATTATCTCGGGGGTGTCTGTTTTAGCAGTATACAGTGAAGGGCAAATTCCCTAAGCCCAATGCACTCTTCAGTTTGCTGACAGAATCTTACCAATTGCATCCTAGGACACTCTGTATTGCCCCTCCAGCAAATTAGCCTTTGAGGAGGTGGTATCAGGACGCTGGTATTTAACCCAGGATCACCAGGTTGCTAGACAACATCCTTAGCCACTGTGCCATGGTGGCACACTGAATTGCTGCCCATGACCAATAGTCTTAGTGCTAAAGTCCTACAGACTCCCAGCAGCCATACCCCTAGCACTGATTTGCTGGATAGACAGCATTCTCATCTATATAAAGACCCCAACAGGAAGATGAAGCTGTCTGAGCAACAGGCTCCTGCAGATTGCTGCCTGGACCGCCTTGCCCTGCTGCCTTGCCTGACCCAGCCTTGCTGCCCTGCTGCCTCACCACCTCTCCTGACCTCATCTCTCTAAACTGGGATTGGATCTTCTGGCTACTGACCCCTACAGGAACTCTGACCCTGGCCCCAGGCTGCCTCTGATACTGATTGACTCCCCTCATCCCTTCCCCAGGTACCCAACCACCCTCACACACTTGACTACTATTATGGACGGCCTACCTCAGCCACCAGGCATTACATACCGCTTCAGTCTCCTCCTAGGTTCATCCTACCCCAAAAGAGAATGGAACCCACACTCCCCATCAGTACTCAGCCCAGGCTGGGGAAGCTAATGATCCAACCAGCGGACCAAACTCAGCGATGAATCCTGGTCATGTGCAATCTTAGGCCCATTGCGCATACAGTAAGAAGCATCATCACAGGTGCCCCAGGGGATGCTGATCCTCCAAGAGCAGATCGCTCACCTAAAGTCAGAACACCAAGCCTTCTGAGCTTTTTCAGGGAGAACTGCCTCCTGACTTCCCAGATCATGCCAACCAGAACCTCAGGAAGGATGCCATGCCCAGGCTTCAGAAACAGGGAGAGATGTTTGGGCAACAAAACAGCCTTCCTTGTTACTACGGTCAGGCATTACACTCCCTGCAAAATATTAGGAGTTTTCAAATGTATTCAAAAAGTAAAATAGAAACATACTACCGCTACACCAGCAAAATGAATGCCCTATTGCCATACAGCCGGGGGCCATGATTCTATTTGCGCAAATATATTGCATGTCAGAACCTGAATTAGCTGACCTTAAGGACTACATCCACAAGAATATGAAGGAAGATTTTTATCTGGCATTCCACATCCATGGCTGGAGCTCCTCTCCTCTTTGTGAAATAGAAAGATGGCTGCCTAAGACTCTATGTGAACTACTGTGCCCTAAATAAAATCATTGTGTGGAATCAATACCTGGTACCCCTGATGCCAGAGCTACTGGACTGGGTAAGAACAGCCCAGGTATTCACCAATTTAGACTCAGAGGAGCATGCTTTTTTGGACTTACTAATGTGCCCACAACCTAATCAATTATGACTAATGAGATATGCTGGATCACTGTGGTTACCTACTTAGATGACATCCTGATTTTCTTGGAAGACCAGAATACACACAACCAGCATGTGCACAACATCCTAAAAGACTCCACCAGCACTTTGATCAGCCTGCCATCAAACTCTTAGGCTACATTCTGTCCGCTGAGGGAATCCAAATGGCTCCCTAGTACCTGGAAGCAGTTTGCAATTGGACAACACCATGAAACATTGAGAAATTTAGTGCTTCATTGAACTTGTGAATTTCTACAGGTGTTTTACACAGGACTACTCTTGAATCCTGGCCCCTATAATCTTTGTTACGAAAACCCACCAAGTTTGCTTGGGCACCAAAAGACCAAGAAGCCGTCAATCATCTGAAAATTCTCCTCCATGCCCATCCTTGCACACCCTGACCCAAGTCAGATGTTCATCTTGGAAACTAATGTTTCCAATGTCACCATCAATGTGGTTCTGTCCCAGAAACAGGGTCTTGACCAAAAAATTCATCCCTGTGCATACCGTTCCCACAAATTCATTCCTCCTGAGTGCAATTATGAAATTTTGGACAAAGAGCTACTTAACATTAAAGTGGCTTTTGAGACCTGGAGATATTAGCTAGAGGGAGCCAGACACTCTGTTCACTGGTCACAAAAATCTAGAATACTTATTCTCTGCTAAGCCTTAACCCAACAACAGCTATGTTGGTCTTTTCTAGGTTTGATTTTACTGTCACCTACAACCCTGGCTCTGCAACGAGAAGACAGATGCTCTGTCTTACAAAATAGAATATGTTAACGATCCTAAGGGACCTAAAGAAGAGCTTCCCTGTATCCTGAAACCACATCACTTCCATGGAGGATCATTGCTATCCAGTTTGTTCATGACCATAGGTTTTGCCCTACCAAATGACCCGTTGGCCCAGATACTCCTAAATTCCAATGTGGAACCTCAAAATAAGTTAACACAAAAGGGTGGACTCCTCCTCATTCATGGGTGTATTTACTTCTGGAGATCCTACATATTTGCCAACATATCTTTTGGGCTGGACACGTAGGCCAGGCAAAGACGATTTTTGTGACACATTGGTTATTCTGGTGGCCAAAACTGCAGTCTCACATTCAGGTGTATGTCCAGTCTTGCAACACCTGTGACTGTACCAAAGTGCCTTGAACTAAACCCTTTGAGATGCTAATACCCACACTGAGACCCCCTTGAGATCTTGGGCTAATATTACAATGGACTTCATTGTTGAATTGTCAGAATCTGAGGGATGCTGTACCACTAATAAGGATGGTGCACTTCTTTCCCTGCATATGTCTTCCCACCGCCAAAGACAATGCTGGTGTCCTCATCACACACATGTTCCACCTCCACGGCCTCCCAGACCACATCACCTCAAACTGGGAGTCCCAGTTTGTGTATCTGTTTTGGAGAGAGGTGTTCTGACTATTACCAGTGTGTCTCCATGCATCTTCTGCCTATCATCCACAAACCAATGGCTAATCAGAAAAAGTAAACCAGGTCTTAGAACAATACCTATGAGGCTTCACAAACTACCACCAAAATGACACTGATTTCATATCTGGAATTTGCGTATTACAATGCAGACCATGCCTCGATAAAGATAAGCTTATATTTTTGCAAATTATGATTTTCACCTCTGTTTCCACCTGAAGTTCCCACAGCCTCAGACCTGGTTTGTCAACTCCATCAAATACAGAAAGAGTTGAAACAAAACTGAGATGGCATACAAACATCATGCTGACCATCACTGGCAGGAGGGCCCTACCTTTAGGAAAAGTGCGGCTATCAGCCAAACACCTCAAGACAGGCAGACACATACGTAAACTGGCCTTCAAGTACGTAGGACCCTACCAGATGCACAGGAAAATCAACCCAGTAACTTCAAACTTCAGCTTTCTCGCTACCTTAAGGTGCACCCTAAATTCAATGTCTTCCTCTTTAAACTCTTCTCTGACAATCCCTTTCCTGAATTAAAAAAACAAAAACAAAAACCTTCCACTTTGCCAGCCAAGGCCAAGAAGAGTACCTCATCCATGAGATCCTAGATTCCCATGTATAAAGAGAGAAAATATGATACCTCATCCTGGGAACCTGCCCACTATGTGCATGCTCCTGAAAAGATCAGAGCCTTCCAGAGAGCCCATCCAGATAAGCCCAGTCCTTTGGCACCTTGAGATTGCACCAAGGGAGAAGGTGGTGTCAGGACTCCAGTATTTAATCCAGGCTTTCCAAGTCCCTAAATGACCACCTTAGCTGCTGTGTCACAGCAGCATGCAGAACCACTACCCTGTCCAACAGCCTATGTGCTAAAGGCCTACAGACCCCCAGCCTCCATGCCCCTGGCACCCAATGGGCTGGACAGACAGCATCTTCGTTGTGTGTCTGGACTATATAAAGACCCCAACAAAAACAGGTACCAGACCACCCTTGCACACTTGACTACTGCTATGGACTGTCACCTAGCCTGCCTCAGCCACTGGGCATTACAGGTGGGTAGAGCAGGCAGGGGACATAGCTGAGGGGGCTGTATCTGAAGGGGAGGAGCACTTGTTCCTTGTGACAAGTGTTGTTTAGTGTCAGGTGAAAAAATTGGTGACCCACTGATGTAAGTCCTTTCTCTAACGGAAGAAACAATGAACTTTTAGGCCTCAGGGTCCTTACCTTAAAACAAAATATCTGATGGGAGAGGGACTGATGGAAAGTCATTTATCACAGGTTCTGTGCATGGCTGAAGTCTCTACAAGAGCCCCAGAGCGTCTAGAAATATTTACCTGGCACTCAAAGTTGCTCGTTCTAGGACAATTTTGTATCTCTTTTTGCATAAGAAGTGATTTGTCTCATGAAATATAGTCACCTCAAGTAAGGAAAACCTTTGTGCTGCATGCACCATAATTTGTTTTCACAGGGGGCTTTCTTAAAAAAAAAAGAGATAACGTGACAGTTATTTAAGATTGATTTGAAATAATTTAGCAAGCAGTGATCTAATAAAAAAGTTAAAGCACAGAGCATAAGTGTGTTTAGTTTGGTGGCCTACCAAGCCTAATTGTAAATGGGGAGAAAATAGCTTCAAAAGTTTATGAACATTCTAGGACAGCAAAAATATTTGGGAGTAAGTGTGTATAAATCAATTCAGTCACACTCCAGGACACTGTGTTTCAGAGTTTGTCATTTTATAATAGAAATTTTAGTGTTCAGCAGGAAGGGGGGAAAAACAACTTTAGAAATATAAACTCTGTAAATGGGAATTCAGGTTTCCATTGACTGACTCTTAAACTTAAGGGTCAGACTCATTAAGGCAGTTGGTAATTCAATTGATACAATTTTTATTTTTATGAAATATTAAGCATTTTCCAAACATTAAATCTCTTTTCCTTCTATATTAGTTATCTCTTATACTCTTGGGACAAATTATGCTTTGTCATACTAATTGAACTCTACTGAAACTAGTTGAGTTACACTGGATTTTTCATTGCTGTATTTAAAAGCCAAAATTGACTTCTCTTCTTCAGAAATGCAGTCATGTTTTCTTTGCTTGCATGCAGAAATATTTTTCTGTTATAAATATCACTTCGACTATTCAACACCTTTTTCAGTGCCACCTGCACAAAGAGCAATGAAAGAAACTCATTTTTTTTATTTCCAGTAAACCCTCGTGATACATTTTTTTATATCCATCAAATTTCCCAGTTCCATTTGTTTTTTAAAGCACGTGAACTAGAAGAATTTTTTTTCTCTAATCATTTTCTTTTTTTTGAAATTGGCCTGAAGAACACAAGATTTTGGATAGAGTATGTAAAGTGCCTGGAACATATAGAGAAGTAAAATTAGTTTAAGTAAACGTGGAACTATGTAGACAGAAAACTGAGCAAATATGTGCATGGAAAAAAAAAAGAGAGAGAGAGATGTTAGATGTTTCTTGTCGCTGGAGAAAATAAACAAACATTTCACTGAAATAGACTTTCACAGAATGCAACTTAGGCCCTGATTCTGAAACTGGCTCTGTGTGGGGTGGACCTGGTGCCTGTGCAGAGCCCATTGCAGAATTGCAATCCTGCGTTGTATTTTCCCATATCTTGTCTCTTTACAATACTTTTGGTAGTAGAAAACTGACTCCTGGAGTTTATCTGGTAAGAGAAATGTCTGAAAATCCAACACCAAAGAAGTGTAACAGGTTCTTGCATTTTGTCTTACGGCATTCATATATATACGTACATTCCTGTATATAAAATATTCTTATGTGGATGAAATAATTTATGATCTGGAATTTATAGTAAGCATCACACTTATTTATAATATGTGGACTATTGAAAAATGCTTGACTATTCTGCTCCAAAATAAATGCCTTGATATAAAGCACTGTCTGCTACTGTGAAAACGGACATTTTAAAAAGGCATAACATGTTAATTGAACTGAGACAGTTAATGCTGTATCTTTCATGTGCATGATAGTGAAATCCACATGAAAGCAAAACTCTTAACTCCCACTCCTGTACTGCATATCACCAAAAATTGAGACTCCCTGCATTTGGACTGCAGGATCAGCCTCTATATCAAGTAAACCTCCTCCACTGAAATACAGTATATGAGTCATCTATTGCCCTGTACAGCCTCATGTTTTAATTAAATTAGATCATAATGTCTAAGGAGGCGTGTGAACCATTGTTAAGATGCTCTTTGCCCTGTGAAGCAGACTACATGGCTCATCCACAAACTCGGTGGATCCATGGACTATTTGTGCCTCAATACTGGTTCTGGCTCTTTTATGCATTTGTGCTCCTCTCAGCCCCCTACCTCCTTTGGAGACCTGCTGGCAGAGATTTTTTCTAATCTCAGAGCCTCAGATCCTTGGGTGAAGGGATTCTGTGGAAAATGCAACTCCAGGCTGTTCTTTTGTTCTTCCCAAACTCCATGGGACTAGAGGAGAGATGATGTACACTGTCTCTGCCCAGTATCTACCTTCTTCCCTTGCGCCTTAGGCCTCCAGTTAGGCCCGCAGCCTGGGGATTTTCCAGGCTGGAGCTCCCCCGCTCCTCTAGCCTTCCCCCAGCCCTGCTCCACTCTCAGTACCCTGCTCAGCTCCCTGGCAGCCAGGCCCTTCTCTCTTTACAGGCAGAGAAAGAGAGAGACTCTGGGCTCCTGGCTCGCAGCCTCTTATAGGGGCCAGCTGGGCCTGATTGAGGCGTGGCCCCAGCTGTTACTGCCTTCCCCCAGTCAGCCCAGGCTTTGCTTCACAGCCTGCCACAGCCCTCTCCCAGGGCTGTTTTAAGTCCTTCAGGGCAGGAGCGGGGGACCACCCTGCTACAGGGCCATTATTATTTAGATTGTGGCAGTGCCCAAAGACCCCTTTGTGCTAAGTGCTGAACATGCCTATAGGAATACATTATCTCTGCCCTGAAGATCATACAGTCATAAAAGAAAAAAAGAAAAAAAACCTACACCACCAACAATGTAAGGTGATGAAAAGTGAGGCAACATAAAAGGAACGAGGGTGAAGATGAATTTGTGAGTTCTTTTTTAACATACTTTCATATTAGCTTTATCTATATTACAAAAGTATAGTTTCAGATTGTGGAGAGCCACTCAGGATTGATGAGGGGAAGGAAAAGATAATTGATGAGGGGCATTGGCCACTTTTGGAAGATGGGATACTGGGCTGGATGGACAATTGGTCTGACCAGTTGAACATCTGGCCATTCTGATGTTCTTATGTTCTGTTCACATGGGGAACGGGCGCTTTAAAAATGTCTGGAATGGGGATCATGTCCATCGTGGATATTTAGCACGTTGATGTTGGAAACAGTGCCCTGCACTCAAGTCCATGTACCAAAACACTAACCAGCCCACATTCGAATGCATACGGATTCCAATATATGTGTATTGTCAGTATGATATTATATAGTATTCATAGCTCTAAACATTCTTAAATTGCATTAATCACCAGTACATCCTTACAGGTAAATAATCTGCCAAGCACCCCACAGCAGTACCAATATCTGCTATAGTCAAATAACATTTCCCTTTTTGCAGGTGAGGTTTCATATATTTTAAACATCTCAAAATCGTTCTTAGAGCTACTGAAAACAATAACGGATTATGGCTCAGTTTCTGGATATATGATAAATGATGTGAAAGTACAAACTATGATTCTAGGCAGCACGAAACTAGAAGATAATCAGTTTTTAGGTAAATGTAAGTGGAAAAGGGACTGAATAACTAAGAGTACAAAATGCCAGACACTGGATTTATGGCTCATTATAACAATCTGTAACTCACTAACCCTCCTTTGTCCTATGACTGAAGAAGTGTTAACTTCCCACTTCACCTTGAATGGTCTCTTGCAACATATATTTACTCCTTATAGTTAATAATCTGTTTCACCTTGTATTTATTTGTCACACTCTGAGTACCTTTCCCAGACTTGAAGAAAAAATCTGTGTAAGCTCAAAAGCTTGTCTCTCTGACCCACAGAAGTTGATCCAATAAAAGATATAACTTCACCCACCTTGTCTCTCTAAGATCAAAAACAGTAATTTAAATACAAATTACAGCAAATTGTTCAACAAATATGATGACTTAAAGAGATGGAATGTTCTGTCCTTATTTTGTAGTACTTAGGGTAGATCAATTGATATGAATGTGTTCCCAAGAGTACGAATTTTATACAGTGCCTTCTAATACAATCCTCAAGAATCAGGTAGAATCGATTGAAAAGCAAATATCAAGATTCAGATGGAATGTGGGGGGAGGATATAAACCGAGAGTAAAATATTAACCATTACAGCTCTTGGTGAAGTGCGGGAGGAAGGATATAGTGCTAGCTCTACTGTGAGCAGCACAAGTTCCCTTTAATGGAGGAAATACCTGTGGAAAAGCATTGTTGTCTATATTTTGCCCACCATAATGAAATAAACACAACATTCACAGTGACATGCTGGAGGGAACACCATGGTATTTGGAATAATCTTTATATTTTCTCGGGTGACAAATTAAGTGGCTTCTAATATGATGTAATGGTTAATGCAAGAGTTATTTCAGAGATCTGTCCCCAAGGTTCCTATTATCATCACATTAGGGAAATGTCATACATTTTCTGCAACTGAAGAAAGATAGATAGATACATGTTCAGAATTCTTGTTACTGCAGCCAATAAATATATTTAATCCATATGGGCTGTCTGAGCATTTGCTTCTAGCCCTACATTAAGGGGCAGTGTGCAACTCTACCACACAAGGAGGTATCCTGGGAAAGAAGTGTTCTCAGGGGAGCATAGATTCAGTGGTGCATCAGTATACCAAGACTTCACCCGCTCCCCATCCATCTGCAAGTGGGACGTTACTGGGTCTGCAGTCTTTATTCTCCACACCTGCAATCATGATGTGGGAGTCATGGGGTGGCTCTTACTTCCTCTCTGTACAGCTGCATGTGGCTGGGCAATAAACTGACCCTATGCTTGTGCAACCCCCTCTCTCCCACCCCCAAACGAAAGTACTATAAAAATGTGAATGACACAAATAAAGGATTTAGAGAGCTGGAATGACTTACTGCCTAAATTAGATTACTAATGGAACTATATAAGGATAAATCTACCACTATCAGTCTAGGCTAGATTCTTATACTGGTCTCTGACTTCATAGTGATATGAGCATTTCTCAAGAATAAGAATGACAAGCATATCATCTCTTTCTTCCTTCCCTACTGACAGAAAGATGAATACTACCTCAGCGCTCTGATTTATTTCTGTATTCTCTTATATCTATCACCCTCTTTTAAAAATATTATGTAAGATAACTTGTATTTTTAACTATTGTTTATCTTTAAAATAATATTTAGTTTAAAAAATCTACATCAATCTCATATGCAGAGTGTAAAACTGACAGGTTACATCTGCCTTGAGCATGTTTTTACTTGTGTCCTGTTTCATGCTGCTTATGGTGCAAATAATAGGAAATAATAGATTTGGCACTGACTGCACCTCCTTCATTGAAGGTCATGACCAGTATATCTGCAGCTTACCATCCTTCATTAAACCACCACCCTTTACTCCCAGGGATCATAAAACAGCATGTGGTTTGGTGTATCGTATGCTCTTGACTTAGATGTTGTATGCACCATTTTTGTCAAATGTACATACTGTGTCAGATGGAATAATTGGGGACCACAGATACTTAAAGATGTTCAAGAAATTTTAGAACAGGAAACTGGTAAAAATAACAGATTGCCAGGTAATGCAGATTATCATGATGAAACGTCACGGTAAACTAATAAAGAACTTTAGGATATCTTCTACAAGATCTCTACTATAGATGTTGAATCCAGTGAGGTAATTCATGTTCCATAGCGGTTAACATTGACAGCCAGACATGTCCCTATACTTCTAATTTTAGACTCGGAGTTACAAACTTTCACCTTGCCAGGAAAGACATTAAAAAATGAAATATCCTCCAGTCAAGTAGGAAAATGTACAATGGGTAGACCTAATTATGTCTTTAGCATGATACATAAATGATAGGCATCCAGTCCATGATAGGCATTGTGCTCTGGAGATGCACAAATCTCAATATTTGTCAAGCAGATCACAAAAAAACATTATGGAGCCTTTAGTTTTCCATTTAAACAAATAAAAATGTATCCCCAAGTATTGCACAGAAAATGACAAAATCATGGACTGATCTAAGCATTGTCTGGTACAAAAGTGAAAAATTATCAAGCCATCGTACTAACATAATTACTCTGGTCTGGAAGCAGGTGCATTAAAGAAACAAATATGAGAAGGCTGGAGGCAGTAGAGATGAGAGTTCTTTGAAAAATGTATCAGCAAAAAGGACGAGGAGTACTTGTACTCCTCATTCTTTTTTCTTTAAAAAATTGTTACTGTTGAGAAGATGTTTGCCTAAACGGTAGTATAATATGCTCAGGTGTTACAGAAGATTTGTTATTTCTCAGAAGGCAGAGTGAAGTGAAAGGAAAAAGATTTAGGACCTGATTAACTAGTGAACTATGTCTCCTTAATGCTGACTCCACTTGATTTGTACATTTATTTGCTGTAATTGTCATGCAAAATGCATCATCATTTTGTGTGCAGGTTTTTGTGGCTACCGCTAAAATTCTCATTCATGGGGTTCATTTTTTACTTAAAATGAAATTTTAATTGAATTGACTTGACATTCTTTCCCTTTGTCCCATAGGAAAACACATTGTCTTGCCAGTTAAGGTAAATGGTCCATCTAGTGTTATATACTGTATTCAATATTGGTCACCTTTACAGAGTTCAAAGGAAGGTATAAAAAACCCTATAATAGACAATTGTGCAATAACATCCCTATGGGAAATTTTCTTTCTAATCTCAGTAGTAAGTGGTGGTTGTTTTTTCTTCAAGCATGAAGGCTGATATATTCCTTATACATTTTTACTTAACTAGTGGAATTGTGCATGATACTGTGGTTTGTATGGGTATTCTTATTATTCATTTGATAATTATTCCAATTTCTAATTTTGAATCCTTTAAAAATAGAACAGACTTTTTGCATCAATAGTCTCTTGTGGCAGTAAGTATGACATGACATAAAATTCTCATTTTAAGGCAAATACATTTTCAACAATGTGGTGTCTCATGACTGTGTATGTAGCAACAGTACTACTTGATATAGAGGTTGAAAGAAGAACCCTGAATCTGAACTCATTTATTTTTTGTGAGCTTGGACTCAAATCCCTGAATCAAACTCCCTCCTTTCAGGTCTGATTCAGGGCTTATTCCGAAACTGAGGGCCTACTTGCTAGTCAAGATGTGGTGGAAATTTTCCAATAACAGCTTGAGAGACTACAATGCAGTTGACACCGAAGTCAAACCCTAGTCCTAATTAGGCCTTAAGCCTGAACCCCCAGGTTGTAACAGTTCCCTCAAGATTAGTGATAGTCCACAAGTTTTAAATTTGGATTTAGATTCAGATATAACCTTTCCCAGAGATCAGGAATATTTAGATCTGAGATTTTGGTTCAGATCATAATAGAGGTAGCTACAGAATCCTGATACAACTTTCCACAAAGCTAAGGAGAGGTGTTAAGATGTTGGGGTTTGTTTTGCTCTCATTTCTACTCAAGATTTTAATAAATGATCCACAGAATTTTATCTGGTCACAATGTATACTCCCAAAAGAGGGATAAATATGGACATAAAGTGATTTGACTTAAATATTTGTATTATACTGTATTAGCTTAGGTTATACAAAGTTATAGGTAGGGGGAAGCTTTCATGGAAATGAGTGCATAGACTAGAAAAGGAAAGCCTGATAAGTCCTCACCAACCTTTGAGGACTTGTGGGAGTAGGGAAACTGGATTACTATTCATTTTACGGGATCCATAACTGAAGTAATGTGTTTCTCATTAAGACTGATGTTGCAACTCTCATAATCCTTGAAAAAACAAAGGTGAAATGCAAGGCTGTAAAAAACTATTGGGAGCTTTTAATGGTCATAACTGAAAGCAGACTTCCTGAGATTAGATAGGTGGCCAAGGAAGTGAGGGGGAAATTTTCAGTTATTGTAAATCAAATAAATATGTCTGGCCAGCCAAGACAACAGTCCGTCAGCTTGTATATCAATGATTTTTTTAATGGCATTTCACCTTTTCTTCAGTGTTTTACTTGCCTATATTATGTTGCCTATTACTAATCATTGAGTCTTTTTTATGATTCTTTCGTTATTGAAGATTTGTGAAAAAATACCCATCATTATTCCTTACTGTTCATTTCTATCTAATGTCTGTCTATATTTTTGAGGTCATATTTTCAGCTCATCTCAGTATATTTTTTTCTGGAATGTCTTTGAATCAATTCCAAGTAGGGAAATAAATTGAAGCTTTAATTATGTTAAATCTCTCACAATGCTGGGCCAAACAGTGCAAATCTGGAAATTAATAGCAAGCTACTGTATGCTTTCATTTTCAGATTTTGTAGGATAGAAGTGTTTAACCTTTCATCCCTGAGTGTAGGGATGTGTCTGTTGACTTATATTGTTCATGTATATTATATTTTCAAAAGTCTCCAAAAACACCAAATGTGCATGCTTTCATTATAGAGCAGTTTTCCATTTTAAAGATACTTTGCAGCAATTTTAATAATTACTATTACTGCTGAATGCTGCTGCTTTAATATAGTAAAGCATATTAGAAGAAAATTTAAAGGAAAAAAAAGGTGCATACCCTATAATGCAATTTTTTTTATCATCAGCCCCCATGGGGTGGGGGGCACTTTTAAGACTATAATTACAGGTAGCCAAGAGTGGCTGAGAAATAATGAGGGTGCCTCCAAGATAATGGAACCCCATGGGAATAAATTGTTTGACAACTACCAACTAGAAATGTTTAGTGAATAGTTCTTCAGTCATATCAATATCTATATTCACATGCCAAAATGAATGTGTTCCAAAAATATTATATTAGTTATAAATACATATTATAAATATAAAATTATGAATATTATAAAGCCACAAGAGATCCAGTGATTAAAAAACTTAGCAAAGAAAAATGATTAAAAGTAAAGGAAGACTGTGCTTCCAAAGTGAATAGTGAAGTGGTGGAATAAATGAAAAATAGTGAAACAATCCAAACAAGGGTTTTAAGAGTCCAAAAGTGAGCATGTAGCTCAAGATGATAGCAGTCTTTTTTTTTTTTTTTTTGGTGTTTTGTTTTGTTTTATTTTATCAAAGCCTGATTGGTCCATCCGCAAGGAATAATGTTATAAAATCCAATGATGTGGATTTGAGTAAAGCAACATCCAAAGGTCTAGCTAGTGACTGGGCAGCCAAATCAATCCACTTCAAAGATAATCTGATATTCACATATGAAACATTGCATTGCACTGTTTTACTGCTGTATTATACTGCAAATTCATGTCCAATTTGTTGACCACTATCACCCCATAGTTTCTTCAGAGTTACTGCTTTCCAAGTTTTTCTACTTTGTCCCAGCTTGATTTATTGGCATTTATTGTTACCAAGCCAGTGACATTTATCATTTACAGTCCTTCAGCAAGTTTGTAAAAAACACGTGATAGTGTTCCGATCCAAGTCAATTTGAGCTAATTAATATAAGAATCCCTCTTTATTTGGTTTCCTTCCAATTTATATCAGTGGTAGTGAATGCTGCTAGTAATACTTTTTAAAAAATAAAATAATATTCAAGTAATGCTTGGCTAAGGGGAATTGCTTTTCTGAAGCATTGCAGTTAATCTTACAGCTAATAGCATGATGGTCTTGTCATTAATTCTGAGATGTTGTCCTCATTGCGTTTTCCTGATATATGAGAGACATCAAGGGATTTGATTATGCAGGCTGTGTTCCTAGTTACACTGGTGATGCTGGTGATTCTTTGAATTAGGTGTATGAGTTTTGTTTTAGGATTTATAATGTGGTGTGTCTTATTATACATCAACAAATCAAGCATGGTAAGGACTCAAGACTGTCATATCAGGAACATATCTCAAAATAGTTAGAAAAAATATGGATATTGCCATGTCGGCTTTAGTTTAACACACTCTCTCTCTCTCTCTCTCTCTCTCTCTCTCTCTCAAAACCTGAGCCTAGCTCTTAGAATTCTTCCAGTGTTGCATGTTTGTTACTCTTACATTTTTCATTGCCATTTAACAAATTACTGTATCTCATGTTAGAAATATTTGTTTCTTGTTATGTTTTCCTCACCCCTAGCCTCTTGTTTTCTGCAGTCAAAGAATTAGCATGTTTAACTATTTAAGAATGTAGTATATTCCCCAAGGCTTTCAAACCACGTTTAAGATGGAAGTGTATGCTCCTGAGAATATACACACATATAGGGCCAAATTCTGCTCTCGGTTAACGTGGTGTGATTTTGGAGTGACTCCATTGAAGTAAATGGAATTATACTGGGGAGCAGCTGTGGGAATGGTATGGCCTTCAGTGTATAGTATTCAACAAAATAGATAACAGTATGTATTATGGGGAGATACCCGTACATATAAGTCAGATTTTAGACCCCTCACATGCTATCTACAACTTCATCAAAATCAAAACAAACCACCTGAAATTTCAGACATGATTTTCTGCCAGAGAAGGGTATGTGTGTGTGTGTTTAAAATTAGTGCTAATTGGACAAGTCATTTAGGAGACATGAGAATTGAAAAATGAGACAATTTTATTTCTTAGTACTTTAATAATTTATTTTGATTTAATAGAAATCAAATATGCCTCAGCCAAGAAACACCATATTTGTTTTAGTACATTGGTCTTGGTGGAAACTGATCCCTCTGACTAGTTTTGAGTGATTTGTTACGGAATTATTGAGTTATTAAATTGAGTTTCTATATGCATTGTGGTCTCAGATGAGTATAGATAAGTGTCCATTATAAATGACACTACTTTGAATGATCATAATCAGAAACCCTCCCCAGTTATCTAAATAGAAGATGTATTGAGGACCCAGTACAGCAAAACACTTAGGCCCATGTTTAAGAAATCCCTATAACTTAAAAGTTATATATATGCTGAGGTACTTTGACGAATCCCAACATTAAAGTGTACTTTCTTCATTTAATGTGAGTTCCTTTAAAATAAAACAATCCCAGATGGGGAGTGAGCTGCTTCTTTCCTCAAGCAGTCTTGACTTTGAAAGGAAACTGGATCTTGTTCCTGCTAATGGTCCCTGGATCAACACATTTTTTCCTTCCATTATTGCCTGTTTGGAAGAACACTCACCATCAATGACGGAACCATCGCCTAATCAATCTTTTCAAGATTATTTTATCATTAAGAGTTAGTGCTAAGATTAATTTAAATAAATTGCAAGAACCTGTTTGTTTTTAAATGGATAGTAGTGAGATGTGTATTTCCCAATGAGATAAAGCCACTCAGTGTTACTAGAAATATAGCTATAGAAGAAACAGTAATTTCATGGGGAGCAGAGGTCTTTTTGAAGCAACAGGAAACCACTACCACTCAGGAAATATTACAATCATTCTAGTTTACAAGCAATATCTATCTTCCTATAACTAGGCTGCAGTTATCACTGTGAATTTTCCTAAATCCTCTCAAGGCTGAGAATGAAGGGAAATTAAAGGTTCGTGAACTTTGCTTTATTTCTCCAACATGAGAGAACCTTTAGCTATTTAAATGTTATTTGCTGCACTCTTGCTGTGATCTCTTAATGTTTTGTGCAGTACAAATAACAGCTGAGCTTTTTTATGTATTTTGATTCCATTACCTAGCCATGGTATGATGTGACCAGTATGAAATAGCCTTCTTAAAGGAATGCTATCACCTCCAACACCTGGCATGTACCAACATACTCACTTTTCTGTAGTTTATATTCAGCAGAATACACTAATAACTGTAATGCATTTTACACTTATGTGGTTATCTTTTTTCATTTTTCTTTCATTTTTCTTCTCTCTCTCCTACCTTAGTAGTTTCTGTCTCTGTAGTATTTATATAACACATAATATGTTCAGAGCACTGTGCAGACAATGAATTAATCTAAACATAAGTGCACACAAAAATGTGTTGTCAGATGAGTGAAAATGACCCTTCCATCCCATTTGATTAGAGTTTAGATATTTATAAGTGAAACAAACATTACATTGTAATGTAAGAGGTAGGAGTAGCTTCACTTTGCTTACAAATGTCCTGAATACATTCCCCTGATTATTAGTCTGAACTGATCTGGGAGCACTTTGATTTAGTCCTGAGAGATATGCAGCAACTGCATCTCCCACCTCTCAGAATCAAAACTGTAGTTCAAGTGATACTTTAGTGCCATATATTTAAAAATAATAATAATAAAAACCCCAGTCTCAAAAATTGACTAAGCAGCTCATCCCCAAACTAAGATTTCTGACTCTTGCAGAAGGAACAAATAAGATAGGAAAGTCACTCAGAGTCTTTCTTAGGCTGCTTTCTCTGCCACTTTTCCCCAGCCTTTTGTAACCACTTATATTTAATATGCTCTTATACAGGACCTTTAATCTTATGGTATCAAAGTGCTTAACAAACTTTAATTAATGATGTTTCAACACACTCCTGCGTTGTTAGATACAGTAGGTAAATTGTACTATGCACATTTTACACCTGGGTAAACGGAGGTACAGAGTAGTTTAAAGCCAAAGTTAAAAAAAAAGTTTACCTAAAACCATATTTAGTGGCCTAAACATATGGGCTTGTTTTCAGAGATGCTGAGGATTCACAACTTTCATTGACTTTTACTGGAGTCGCATGTGCTCATCACTTCAGATTATGAGTCCTATTCATTGTGTCTAACTTTAGACAACTAAATATGTAAATATTGCCCAAAATGACTTTCCCAAATGTACTCAATAGTCTCATGGCAAATTAAATAATAAAACTAAGGAGTCCTGAGCCCTCCAACAACAACTAGGTCATACAGCTAAAGTTTTGGTTGGTTGGTTGGTTGGTTGGTTGGTTGGTTGGTTGGGTTTTTTTACATAAAAGGCAATAGGAAGAAATCCTGAAATACTTACTGTCATTATTCTGGTGAAAGTCCCAGTGAAATCAGTGGGGCTTTTGCCTTTGTAAATCATCATCTTCTTTGATTGCCATTCATCAGGTCAACAGCAATGATGGAATCAAATGTAGTCTGTCTACCATTTTTGATCTTGTACCAGCTTCACAGCTTTGTTCATCTTTAAACGTTTTTGTTCTAAGTCATTTTTCATCATGTATATCCAATATGTCGGATAGACATTGATGCCTGAGTAAATGTAGAGTAGAAATTTTAGGATTTGACTATTTAAATATGCAGGATTATATCCATCACATGTAGAAACATGATACCACAACAGCTATTGGATCAGAAAGAAAAGGAAATATCTGAACTGATAAGCAGAGAATACCTGGAAGAGTTGATTCTAGGCAGCAAAGTGGCCAAGTACTTTTAAAGGAAAGCATGACTGAAGAATATCTGGGTGACTAGAAAGAGTCTTTATGTGAATTCATTCAATATGTTATCCACTGTGGTACCATATCTCTTTGGAAGATGACCTCAGAGCAAAGATAATAAGTCTATGAAGTCCACTTGAGCCATCATTTTGTAGTGTCTTTTCATGCACAATTTTTGTCAGTGGAAATTAAGCCAAAAATGAAATGGGGGATTAGTTGAGACCTTCCCAGAGTTAATATAAATACTTCCTTGTTCTTATTTCTACTTTTTGTATTTCCTTTGTGCATTTTTAAAAATATTTTAATATCCTTGGGGGAGTAATTCAGTGAATTTGGCCAGGAGGAGTTCAAGTAATTGTATCACCTCTTTCTGAATATTTTAAATTTCTCTCTCTGAACACACTGCATGGCATAGTCATGTTTTGGGTCATTTAGTTTTAAGTAAGGAAGGAGGCTGATACCTTTAAGTTTGATACATGACTGAGGGGGCAGATCCAACTTCAGTGTAAGTCAATGGAAAGATTCCAATTGAATTAATTAGGAGCTGGATCAGGACTATGGGGAGATCTGCATATAGAACATCTTTTTAAACGGTAACTTTTAAAACAAAGTTAAAGGGGCTCTTACATATTCCTAGGAGATGGTTTCCTTTAGTGTACTGTTGTTGAGTGACCCCAGGTATACTTGATAAACCTGTAGTTAGTGATCTTGAGGAAATATCCCCAAAATTCTCACAGGTTTTTGAACTGATTAAGTTAAACCACCTTTAAAATTGTTTGAAACTGTAGTGTAGACCATGTCTGGACCATGTCTGAATAATTTTACTCAACAAGTGACAAGACCATCTTAACATGGTATTTTTTAGCTGAACTGGTTTTAAAATGATACAACTGACCACACTGCACCTTAAACCGAGGGGAGGGGGGTATTTGGCTTGCTGGCCAAATTAAGGGAATAGTGCTTTGTGGCTGGAGGAGGGGTGGGGGGATGAAAACTGCTGCAAAAGGGTCAGGGTTTAAAAGGAGCAGCTCTGCACCTGAACTCTTCCTTTTACACGAGCTGGCTGGGAGAATAGTGTTCCTCTGTAGAGCTTTGGAGCCCATTTGTTTTGCCCGATATAAAAGGGGGACAGTAAAAGATGTCTGGGAACCCGATTGAGTTTGGGGGGGAGGCAACCAAGCTAATTGCCAGTGCCTCCCTGTGGCATATATCCAGTGCAGGTACTCCATAGGGAAGTTATACAGTGACTGGATAAATGGCTTGGAAAAGAACTTAAAAAGAGGTGTTCATTAAAGGAATGAACGGGGGGCAGTTGGGGACTCCTATGATTGGTACAACAGGGCGCCAACCCCCTATTCTTATAGCCCACCTTAACCCTTCTACAAATTGGGGTGGTAAGTTCCAGCAATGGATTTGCTGGAGGGACCTGGATGGAAAAAGATGGGGAGCTGGTAAAAGCTCCCTTGGTAATTATGGAATAAACATGGGGTTACCTGCACTGTACACTATTATCTTCCAAGTAGTCCCAGACATCTAATAAGAGAGTTGTGACCTGATTAAACCCATGTTAAATGTGTCCTGCCCTTCTTTCGGTATAGCCAGACAATTTAAGAGAAGCTTCCCCAATGTACAGAGGCATACTGCATGTTATATGAAATGCTGTAAACTTGCCTGAAATTGTGTATGTTTTCTTATTCATACAAAACATTGTGAAACAGCAGCTAAATAAAATGAAGATTGTGTTCAGCTTGATCTAGAAATTGGTATTGAATTTCAGACTTGAAATACTTAAGAGTTTTAGCCATAGTGTATCTGTTTGAGATGAGACATCTACTTGGAGTATGGATGTATGTAATACTGTCATTGATTTATGGACCCAAATTTCCCCAGAGGTGTGGATTTGTGCAGTTGATTACTTTTTAGACATATAGTATGCATCTGACGTTCCACATTTTAGAAGCGCTGCTCTACTTTGGCTCAAAGGCTGCTGTAAATTTATCTCACACGGATTTAGCTTTTTTTATTATTATCCAAGTAGTACAAATATGATCATTCTCTATCCATCCATGCTTCTACAAAATATAAACGGAAAAATAAAAGTATTTCTCTTCCAGCTGAGCTGACAAGAGAAATGTTAAGGCTAAGGGTGGTGCTAGTAAAAGTGTGAGGATGACTGTTCAGAGGATTCCTTGGTCAGAAATGTGAGGTTTAAATTTAGTTTTCAATATAGCTAGGTTAGTGGCCATTCTTCTTTTGTCTGGCAGTGAGTTCTGGCCTCTTGGTCCAGCTCCTCTGAAAGTTCTTTCTCCTGCAGGAAAGATTATTCCCATTTTCTTACAGATGTGGTTTTTCCAGTATGAGGAAGTAAAGGTAATCTCTCTAGTAGATAGGGCCAATACCATTCAGGATTTTGAAACAATATAGTAACTTTGACTGGACCTTTGTGTTTGGGGAGTGAGTGTAGAGATTAGCAAATCAGGAATGATGTATTTTGCACCTAATGTAGCTTCTAAAGGACATTGGACTTTATTCCTACTGATAGGGAATTAAAACCTCAAGGTTGAAATATGTTGATTACTGTGGCTAGATCAGTAGTCCTATGGCCATTCACAGATGGAAATGGATATTTTGTACCACTGTGTCTATTTGGGAGACTAAGCCTGACCCACATGTCTGTCAAGCAACATTAATACTCTGAGGCCAGAGGCCTTCAATGGTGTGCATTGGTTGCTGTTTCAAATTCCAACCTGGTCAGTCATGATCAACAGACTTTAGCAACTGAAGACTATTGATTGGCTTACAATCAATGTGATCCCAGTCTCACCTCTGTCCCAAGAAGACACACCTCAAAACCCTACCAACATATTTGGTACTAAATGTCACCCACACTGGCTGTCTCAGCTGAGAAGAAAGGTTGGAATAATTTTGTAAAGTGAACTAGCTTTTCTCTTATTCCTAACAATTGGTCTTTTCGGGTAAAAACTGAAGTACGTTGATGGGCTACTGGGGAAGCTTGTATAGCTACTACTCTTGCTACATTACATCTGTGATTAGTCTCTAAAGCTACTGTTCTGGCAACATCACTTGCCCCTTAACCTCAGCAGTGCTGAACATAACGCCATCAACAGCCTCAGGAACAACTCTGACATCATAATCAAAAAGGCTGACAAAGGAGGTGCTGTCGTCATCATGAATAAGTTGGAATATGAACAAGAGGCTTCTAGGCAGCTCTCTAACACCACATTCTATAGGCCATTATCCTCTGATCCCATTGAGTATTACCAAAAGAAACTACACCATCTGCTCAAGAAACTCCCTGAAAAAGCACAGGAACAGATCTGTACAGACACATGCCTAGAACCCTGACCAGGGGTATTCTATTTGCTACCCAAGATCCATAAACCTGGAAATCCTGGACGCCCCATCATCTCAGGCATTTGCACCCTAACAGCAGGTTGTCTGGCTATGTGGACTCTCTCCTCAAGTCCTACACTACTTGCACTCCCAGCTATCTTCGAGACACCACTGACTTCTTGAGGAAACTACAATCCATCGGTGATCTTCCAGAAAACACCATCCTGGCCACTATGGCTGTAGAAGCCCTCTAAACCAACATTCCACACAAAGATGGACTACAAGCAGGGCCCGTGCATCCACTAGGCAAACTAGGCAGCCACCTAGGGTGCCAAGATTTGAGGGTGCCAAAAAGCAGTGCCAAAATGTCTGGGATGCTCACCGGGTGCCGGCTAAATGTGTAACCCTCTTCCCGCCACTGTGCGAGGGGGCGCTGCGGCTTTGATCAACTCCAGCCTGCCGGGAAGTGATATCATTCCTCCTCCGGCTGCCGGGGGCGCTGCACTGCTCCCTGCTGCTCTGGCTCTTCCCCAGGGCCCCGCCCCTGCTCAGCCCCGCCCTGCCCCCACTCCCCTGCGCTCTGCAGCAGGGCCGACCCTGCACTCACCGGCGGCAGGAAGTACAGAGACCCGGCCCCAGCCGCGCCACCAGTGAGTGCTGGGGGGTGGTTCCTCCCTACCCCCCAAGCCAGCCCCGACCCCCCGGAGGCCTTCCCCCCCCCCACGGAAGCCTGGCCCCCCCACACACAGAAGGTGGGGCCCCCCACTCCCGCCTCCCCCACGGAGGCCTGGGGCACCCCCCCGGTGGGGGGGGGGCTGCGTAGGGCCCCAGAACATCTAGGGACGGCCATGGTACCCGCCACTCTGCCCTCAGCCAGCCCCACACCCCCTGCCCTGCCTGCAACCAGCCCCGCACCCCCCGCCTCCAGCTAGCCCCACCCCCCATCTCCAACCAGCTCCGCATCCCCTGCCCTGCCAGAAGCCAGCCAGCCCCACACCCTGTCAGGTTATTCATTTATTTTCATTAAATATGTAGTCTAAATAATGAAATTAATAAATTTTCAAGTGGAATATGTATTAATTCTAATGAACAATGCCATATTATGCAGTATTCATTTTTGAAAGTTTATAATAAGCGATGCTCCGGTGGGAGGGGGTGGGAAGCGCAAGGTGGAAGTTTTGCCTAGGGCGCAAAATATCCTTGCACCGTCCCTGACTACAAGCTATCAGGAACAGTATCCCTGATAATGTCACAGCAAACCTGGTGGCTGAATTTTGTGACTTTGTCCTCACCCACATCTATTTCACATTTGGGGACAGTATATACCTTCAAGTCACCGGCACTGCTATGGGTACCGGCATGGCCCCACAGTATGCCAACATTTTTATGGCTGACTTAGAACAACGCTTTCTTGGCTCTCGTCCCCTAACGCCCCTACTCTACTTGCGCTACATTGATGACATCTTCATCATCTGGACCCATGGAAAAGAAGCCCTCGAGGAATTCCACCATGATTTCAACAATTTCCATCCCACCATCAACCTCAGCCTAGACCAATCTACACAAGCGGTCCATTTCCTGGACACCACTGTGCTAATCAGCGATGGTCACATCAATATCACCCTATACTGGAAACCTACTGATCGCGGCAGGTTCAGCCGATCGCAGCCCCCACTGGCCGTGGTTCGCTGTCCCGGGCCAATGGGGGCGGCGGGAAGTGGCACGGGTGAGGGATGTGCTGGCCGCGGCTTCCCGCCGCCCCCATTGGCCCAGGATGGCGAACCGCAGCCAGTGGGGGCCGCGATCATCTGAACCTGCCACATCAGCAGGTAAATAAACTGGCCCGGCCCGCCTGGATGCTTACCCTCGCGAGCCGCATGCCAAACGTTGCCAACCCCTGATCTAGTCTGTCCTACTGTATTCCACAGGCAATAGAACTTCCCCAAAATAATTCCTAGAGTATGTTTTTTAGATTAATGTTCAATCTTGATTTCAAAATTGCCAGTGATAGAGACTCCACCATGATACTTGATAGTTTGTTCCAACAGTTAATTCCTCTCACACTTAAAAATTTCCAGTCTGAATTTGTCTAACTTCAACTTCTACCCACTGGATTGTGTTATGCCTTTGTCTGCTAGATTAAAGAGCTCATTATCAAATATTTGTTTCCCATGTAGGTACTTACAGACCGTAATCAAGTCACCCCTTCTCTTTGTTAAGCTAATTAGATTGATCTCCTTGAGTCTATCACTATAGATTGGTCCTTAATATAGTGTGTTTTGGATGTTCTTGCATATGGTATAAAATTATTACCTTTTTGTCTTTAGCATCCAATGTTAGATTTTAGTTTTGTGTGTCCTGCACATTAGGATTTGGTTGTGTGTCAGAGAAAGATACAGATGCTTTGAGGTGTGCACCTGTTATGCATAAAAATAAGAGGACTTTATAAATAAAATATGTTTTCTAAAAATCACTCTAATGTGAAGAGGCTCACCTAGACAATTATGAAAGATCCTGGAAGCTTGAACATGTTAGAAAGAAATAACTGAAGGAAATGCCATTGGAGTCTACAATTTACATTTGCTTACATCCTGTCCTACTTTTAAATCACCTATAATCAGTTACTTTATGTGTCTATTCACTGGTTTCTGAATACTGACAAGATAGAAACCTTGTATTAAAATGGATTAGTAGATGAATGCAAATTCTCTTGCCCTTGCAGCTGTTATCATGTGGCTAGGGCAGTGAAGCAAAAAAAAAAAAGGCAGAATATAGTTGGTCATGTTATCTTATCATTAATGGATTTAGCTATTTCCGTACTTAAAGTGATTATCATGATGTCAGAATGTGTTTAATTACAGACCAGTAGTGACATTTTTTCTGAATTTTTAATAGACAATAGATTTGAGATTAAATAAGCTATTTATGTCTGTGAGAAATAAAAACATTCAGAGAGAACAACTATGGAGATCTTGTGTAGAAAAGATAGAAAAAAGGCAAGGAAAGATGATGAGAGTGGAAAATGTAGGTGCCAGGTAATAATTAAAAAGGTCAGGTTGCATGCAGAAGAAACAAAATAGGATCAGATGGTAGGAAAGCCAATTAGAGAATCAAAAGGTAAGAAGCCAAGGTCTGAAATAAAGGAGTGATAATCGTAGACAGCGAAAGGGGATTAGCATAGAGAGGGGATAATAACAGTTTGTAGTTGAAAAAAGAAACTGTAAAAAATCAAATAGAAAAATAGAACACCAAACAGAGAAGGAAAGCAGAAAAAATGAAAATAATTAATTTTTAGCAAAAATGTGAAAAGAGAATCTGATGGATAAGGTAGTTGTCATTTTCTCTTGAGACACCAGACATGGGATAATTGGTTTGGTTTTCAGCTGTTACTGGTCACATGTCTTAAAATATGTATTACAGGTAAACAAATAAGAGGATGCAGAGACCCCATGCAAGGCTTTCTGTGCTATGAAATACCAACACTAGTGATGGCAAGCACAGACAGAGCAACTGGGGAACTTTCTATCCTTTTCCATCAGGGAAAGGGCACTGAATAGCCCCACCAGGAACATTGGGAATAGGCCAGGGGAAGGACTCAGTGACGGCTCATAGAGTAGCAGTGGTGCTTGTTCCAACCATTTGCTCCAATATCAGTTCCCCTTGGAGATATTCTGAAGCCTTGTGACTTGCCCTTTTTCAAGTATAATCTGTCTCCCCAAATCCAGTTGGTTTCCAGCACAAAGCTTGTCTTCTCACCACCAAAGTAAACTTAGATAAAAACAGTATAGGAAACAATAGAGTTACTCCAAATGCCTGATTTTTTTTTTTAACTACTGTTGCAGATTTAGATAAATCTATTGTATAAGTGTAACCTGCCTGCCATCATCACCAAAGCACAGAGTGTGCAAGCAAAATTCTGTGTGTGTGTGTGTGTGTGTGTGTGTGGTTTAACTTTGTTCTAGGGTTTGAGTGGTGAAAGCAAGAGAATTAAACAAGTCAATGAGATTCAGTAATACTCAGTAATCAGAGGATATAAGACATTTTTGTATAAAACAAATAAAGGACAAAGCAAATGTATATCTTTGGAATAATTATTTAAAAGTTTTGCTTTTAGACTTGCCATGTCTGTGGCAGACATAGAAATGCTGTGTAATAATCTAGAAATGCTGGTCTGTAATAATTGTATATTTACTTTGTGACCTGTTTAGTGAGAGAGTCTCTCTATAACTATATTAGGTTTACTCTATGAATGTATTGATTTAGTGTAATTAGGGGATTGCTGGACAAATAAGCAGGAAGACAGCAGAATAGCCTAGATAAGAAGCCTCCCAACAAACATTTGAGGGTGATTACAAGATAATTGTGTGATGCTATATGGAATATTGGTAACCATTTATTATACTATAGATATCAATATTACAAAATTGTAATGAATCATATGAGATATACAATGTAAGGTATCAGTGGAAAAGTTATAATTTGCTAAAAATGGTACGTGTATTTATATGTATGTATCATCTTTGTACTGTGAATTATAAATATGTATGATATATTGATATCTCAAACTTGTGCTCTATATCTGGGTGACATCCCCAGACAGAGTGGCATCAGCACTATCCAGCCTGCTTACTGGCCCATCAAGGGCAATCAGCTGTATAATGAACCCATTGAGAGAAGCTGGGCTCTACGCCTATGTGTCAACAGGACATGTAGGGACATGACTGTGGACAGGGGACTCCAAGTGCTTTTCCATGCCCATGTGCTGTGAGCTTGTGTTGGGGAGAGAGGATGTATAAGCCACATGGCAAAGGATATAAAAAGGCAGCTGCATCTTCTCCATTTTGTCTTCAATCCTGTTTCTCATCTTTGGAGTAACTTCTCTAGAAACTGAAGCTTTGAACAAAGCTTTCAAGCTTTTGATGTGTTCCAGAGGGATTTTACAAGCCAACAAACTCACCAATGCTGCTAAGAACCTCTCATATGATCTCTAAAATCATATGTTTGTATCTGACTGCTTTGACCATTTAACAACTCCTTTTCTTTTATAACTAAACCTTTAGTTTTTAGATACTAAAGGATTGGCTGGAAGTGTGGTATTTTAGGTAAGATCCAAGGTAGTATTGATCTGATAACGTGGCTGTCTCTTTGGGGATCAGAAGAACATTTTGTATAGTGAGTAGAGTTTTAAATAACTTCTCACTTTACTGGACCTATTTGTTGATTGGGAGTCACAGACTGGAATGCAATAAAGGGGGCTGTGTGATATCTTTTTTTCAGCTTCTTGATAACCAGTGTTGGAGCACAGTTTGTGACTGGTTTGTGACTCCAACTATAGTTGGATCCTACAGTTTTGGGAGAATCTGCTCTCCTTTTTGCAGTCTGCTCTGACATTGGCATTTTCATTGTGGGCTACCCTAGGCACCTTGGTTCACAAATGGTTGCGCTATTAGCAGTGAAGATGGTACTTCCTTTTGCAAAGGCTGGGAGCCCTTGATTCCTCAATGTGATACCTCAATCAGTAGACAGGGCTGAAGCCTTAGGCTATGTCTACAATACAGAGTTAAGTTGACACAAGTTATTCCGATGATCATAAACCATTATAATTACATCACTTTTGCATGTTCACACAACGCTACTTGTGTTAGCAGAGCACGACCATAGCTGGTGCTCTAGCATAGAGAGAACAGTGCCCCATGGGTAGTTGTCCCACTGTGCAACTCGCCACCTTCAGCTGCTAGGAGTTGTGGGAATGGGGAATAGATCACCATGCATCAGGGTTGCAGGCTCACCCTCCCATGATGCACTTTTTTCTGTTCTATCATTCCATGGCCTCTGTAAACTGTGCAGCTGCCATCTCAGCCTGAAAGCATGGATCCTGCACTGCTCTTTAGTCTTGTGATAAGTGTTATGAACACAACACAGCTGCTCATGCAGTATTTCATGAGCTGCAAATCTGAACAAGAATCCATGTGTGCCATGTAAAGAAACAATTGCAGATTACTTCTGGCATTCACGGAGCAGCTGCACACGGTGGACCATCATTATTGGGCTCAGGAAACAACCACTGAGTAGTGGAATTGCATCGTTGTGCAGGTATGGGATGATGAGCAGTGGCTGAAGAACTTTCGGATACGCAAAGTCACCTTCATGGAACTGTGTGCAGAGCTCGCCCCTGTTCTGCAGTGCAAGGACACCAAAATGAGAGCTTCCCTCTCAGTGGTGATCGCTGTGTGGAAGCTGGCAGCTCCAGACTGCTACCAGTCAGTTGCAAATCAGTTTGGAGTTGGGAAGTCCACGGTAGGGGTTGCGTTCACAAAAGGATACAGGGCCATTAATTGCATCCTGATATGAAGGACTGTGACTCTGGAATACGAGTGTGAAATAGTGGATGGCTTTGCGGCAATGGGATTCTCTAACTGGCAGGGTGATAGATGGCATGCATATCCCAATTTTGGCTCTGGACCATCTTGTGATGGAGTACATCAATAGAAAGGGCTACTTCTTTATCATATTGCAGGTGCTTGTGGATCACCAGTGTCATTTCACTGACATCAACGTGGGGTGGTCAGGGAAGGTGCATGATGCACACATCTTCAGGAACACTGGCCTATATAGAAAGCTGCAAGCAGGGACTTTCTTTCCAGACCAGAAGATTCCAATGGGGGATATTAAAATGCCCATAGTGATTCTGGGAGACCCAGCCTACCCCTTACTTCCATGTCTCATGAGCCTTACACCAGAAACCTTGACAGCAGCAAAGAGCGCTTCAACAATAGGCTCAGCAGGTGCAGAATGACCGTTGAATGTGCATTTGGCAGATTAAAGGATTGCTTTGACACTGAGGAGCACTCTTTTACTGGAGGCTCTCATAGCTATGTATAAGTTCAGCTGTCATTAGGGAACCTGTCTGAAGGGATGGAGAGAAAGGGGTACTGTGACAGGCTGGGAACATGCAAGGATTGTCTGTGTGGAGTTTGTGGAGGACATGGGATGCAGTTCTGCATTGGCTGCATGGGGAGGTAAGCAGTCATGTGTCCTGAATGCTGCACAATCAGGGACTCTGTTTGGTCCTCCATCAGTTTTGTCATTCACTCCTGGCCCTCTAAAATATGCTCCCTGCCCTGCTTCCTGTCCTATGTTCAATTTTTCATTAATTGTCTCTCTCCACACCCTGTGATCTTGATCTGTGGTGTCAGATGATTGGAGGACCTTCCTAAACATGTCCTCCTTACTCCTCCTGGTTCACCTCCTTATCTGACTGACAAAGGCACTCGGCTGGTGTTCAGGGGGTTCCCCTGAAGGGCACATCTGCATAAGCATAAGACACAAATGGGCAGTTTTGTGAGTTCACTCACAGCATTGAATCATTATAGTTAAATACACCCCTTTCTCACTCTCCCTTGGCAAGCACACAGCTCGGCGAGCCCCCTATATGTGGTGAGTTGGGTCAGGGTGGGACGGAGGAGAAGGTCCAAGATGGGGCAAAGGGTCTATGTAGTTTTTTAAGGGAATCACTGTAAGCACATAGGGACACTACTGTAAATTCTGCCACCACTTTCCACAGGCGGGGGTGATTGAAGCCAATATCTTACTCCTGAGGGTAAACCAGGATGCAAGGGTGCATCTCCTGCATGGGTGTGGTTTCAGACCGGGTCGCTATGCTGCCCTCCTGTGTGCTGCTTTGGTTCCTGCAGAAGTGATTGTCAATTGCCGATTGGCATGGCAAAGTTTCCTACAATGGGGGAAGAAACAAAGTAGCTCTGCCAAGGAACCTTTGGCAAATGGTTGGCGAGTACCTCCAGGAAAGTTTCATAGAGATCTCTCTGGAGGATTCCTGTGAAATCTTAGTGTGCATTAACAAACTTTTCCACAGGGCCCCCACTGCATAGCTGCATAGGAGAAAGGGAAGCAGATGAAAACACGGCTAGTCTTGTACATTTTTATCCCTTAACCCACTTCTAACATATAACAAAACAAAGGACAGCTCTACCTCATGTAACCAAGCAGTATCAAATCAAAATGAGCACTTACCAGAGCTTCTCTCTCCTGCATCATCCATGCCAGAGCCAGAGTGCTGGGACTGGCTTGAACCCTCCGGAGTGAAGAAGAGGTACTGGCTTGCCGCACTACCAATGACCCTGTTGCTTGTCCCACCTCATCCTCCAACTCCATTTCCTTATCCACCACTTCATCCGTGGGATTGAGTCCATTGCACACTGGCTCCAGCCCTCCCCCCTCCCCCCTCAAAGTATATAGGGGGCTTTTGGCAGTGGAGTTGGGGTCGACGCCGGGGATAACGTACAGCTCCTTGTAGAAGCAGCAGCTCTTTGGCGCAGCACCAGAGTGATGGTTTGCCTCCTTTGCCTTCTGGTACGCCTGCCTCAGGTCCTTAATCTTCACACAGCACTGATGCATGGACCATTTGAGGCCCTTCTCCAACATGCCATGATAAATCTGCCCGTAGGTATCAAAGTTCCCAGCTCCACTCCAGCAATAGGACTGCACAGCTTCCTCTCCCCACAGACCCAGCAGATCCAACAACTCTAGTGTACTCCAAGCAGGAGAGCATTTGCTGCCTGGAGCCGGCATGGTCGACAGAGAAGATGTGATGTGAGCTCTCCGTGCCAAGCAAACAGAAAATGGAATTTCAAAAATTCCTGGGCCTTTTGGGGGTGGGGGGGTGTTCCTGTATACCTGGCTGCAGGGCAGCAGAGTTCAAACTGCCCGCCAGAGTGGTCAGGATGGGCATTGTGGGACATCTCCTGGGGGCCATTTGCAGTGACATTAGCAAGCCCAGTGATGACATTGACACTGTCAATCTAAATTTGTCGCAAAAAACTCAACACCTCTCATTTTATTTTGTCTGCATAGCAGAAGAGTTAATCAGCGGGAGGAGCAGTGTGGTGTGTACACCTCCACTGTTTTGTCGATAAAAGCTGACATTTGTCAACCAAACTGTGCAGTGTGGACAAGGCCTAAGTCTTTCATCATTTCCTGAAACACCCTGCAGCCTCTCCTGAGCACCTGGAAATTGGATGCAGCCAGGAGTGACTGCATTGGTAATGTGCATGTCTGCACTCCACCATGTATACAACATGTCTGCTCCCCCATCCTTGCCAATGTGAAGAGTATCTCTCAACCATCAGATGTGCCACTGTATAACACCTGTAGCTTACAAGTATGACAAATGTGGAACCCCTATATTTTGGTGATTAATACCATAATTGATGCTCATCATTTTCAAGTACAAACCCTTTTTAAAAATGTCTTTTGACTGTGTGAATCATATGGAAACATACAATCTCCCATGTATACCAGCAGCAGAGTTTGCACCCTGGACCTTCACATCTACAGTTTAGACTCCTCTCACTTCAGCTACAGAAGTAATTGTTAGCCTTTTTGTGGGTCAGACATTAGAGGACATCTTTACATGCACTTGCCCCTTGAGTTACATAAACATTTAAGTTTCTAGTCAACAGTAGAATTTTTTCTAAACATGCTTCGTAATCAAACAGTATGTTCATATAATTGGTTTTGTCTGAATCAGCACCCAAAGGAGGAAAAGATGGAGCAAGGCACAGAGTTCCAGAATGTGAGAGATATTTTACAAAAGAAGTCCAAAAAAGGTGGCATCTGTAATTGAACCACAACTGTGGTGCTGCTACTGCTGCACTGACTTGTACTTACTCTTCACCTGCTAATTCTGAGTATTTAATGCTAATAATAATTTTAAAATAATAAGATTGTCACCAATAAGAAGTTAGTATTTGGCAACAGTCACCACACAGCAGTTTCTGAGGTTTATCACTATGTATCTAGCACAGGAAATAACTTATGTGGAAACCACAGACAAATGATTACTTTTTAATGACAGCTGTTGTTCCTTGTGTTTAATCAATGTGGATCTCAAATGCTTGGCACATCCCATTAGTTAGGTGTTGTGATTTTATCAGTTTTACATACTGGGACCCTGAGACAGGAATTTGTTCAAAGTTATGCAACATGTCAGTGGCCAACATAGAATATACCCTTAGATATCCTCACTGTTAATACTGTAAGTGTAATAATATCTTACACAATGTCCTGTATATCCGTCCTTTAATGGCACAGTCCCAACTGACTGGTTGGTCCAGTAAGGGTCCAGCCCCATCTTAAAAAGCACCTTCCATTCAACCCACTGCTTACAACCAACAGCCAAAGCTTTAATTCCCAAGCCACTCAAAAATTCTGATCTTTTAGGTGATCGTGCAAAATAGGAAACTACTAATGTCTTGGACTGAACAGACTCTGGAGAATAAAGTGCTGAATTCTGAAGATTAAGATTTGAAACTTCGAAGTATAAATTGGTCTCTGCTCACTTAGGTTGTATTATAGAGGAATTGTGTAGGGTGCCCTTCAGATGGCAGTGAGATGAAGCAACAGCAAAGCTTGTCTAATGTTAATGAAAATGTTAATAGTTTTCTGGGAACAAAATACCATTTAAACAACATTATCAATATATCATTCAGAGCTCAGCATGTGAAAACGAACAAGCTGTTTGCCTTACAGATGAAATTTGCAAACTTTGCCTTTTCCCCTGCATTTCAAAATGGTGAGAATGCTCTTTTTCAGATTTCACCATGAATAAATTAACTTGCCTTTTATAAATATCATTGTAATTATTCAAAAGACCTGTTATGCAGGCAAGGGTCAGGAAATTGCATGACATTATAGCCAGTGCTAGACTGGCTTTTCTAGAAATTTTCACATTTCAGTGTTTGATAAATACACTGTACCAAGCAAAAACTGGCTGTTCTGATACAATTTCTAGGAGCCAATGGTAACTCTACAAAGTACAAAAACAAAAGAAACACTGTCATTCTGTAAAGTGAGAGCTTGCTCTCTTTGTTATTGTAAGATCACTGCTGTATCATATCCTGTAAGCAGAGAAAAGCTCATAAATCAAGTTTAAATAGTTTGGTTTTGGTGGACTAGTGCAAACAAGCACAAACCCTGGAAAAATGGCTGCAGGCACAAGTTAATTAAACGAAAGGACCATATCTGTCCTAAGGAACACACCTGTGGCTTTCTCTCTGAATTACTACTTGAGCCAATGAGTTCATATGGGAGGAGCTATCGCCTTTGGGGATTGCCAAGCTGTGTCCTAGGAAATACTCAGGTAGCCAACACGGTTACTTTGTTACAATACATACATGGTTTTATTTCTATTTATTTTTCAAGAAGATTTTATGCCTCCCTCTGAGACCTAGACTTGGTATGCTAAACCTCAGACTTAGCAAGGGAGATTAAAATAATTCCAACAAAAGAAATATAAAATGCATAAAACCATTGAAATTGTTGTCTTGTAGCAGATGTGGTATGTATGGAATATGTGATGGCAAGGTGTCATCTGAAAGTTTTATTTGCACTCATTTTCAATGACTTGTGTAACTCGCTGATGGTAATGCCATGTTGAGTAATGTTACCATCCCAAATTCAAATGGATAAAGCCTTTATGCCACACTCAGGGCTAGCCTTACAGGTGGGCAAGTAGGTTGTCACACCCCAAGGCCCCCCTCCCTCAGGGAGTCCCCTGGGAAGGCAGATCAGCGTTGTATATTGCTAAAGCTGTTGCAAGCATCACAAAGCATTTTGGGGAGGGTCAAAGGTGTGTGAGTGGGGGTGGAAGTTTTCTTTGCAGGTACGAGAGGCCGGGGGGGGGGGGGGAGAAAAAGAAGAGAGCAAAGAACGGGTTAACTCAACATTTCAGCTCAGTAGGAAGATAAGACATTGGCCCCAGCCAGCCAAGGACACTGCTCACAGTGAAGACTGTAACATAACACAAATTGGTAACATAAATCTATCACAGTTTTGGTGGAGAATTGCGGAGGGGGTGAACCCTGCAGAGCGCACCAACTGTTCTGCCCTTGATATTTCATGTTTGCTCCACTCGGCATTGTTGGTATTTCATGTTGAGGATTTTATGATTACAGGTATGCCCCACCCTCAGTCATAGTCTGGCTGAGAACCAGAGAGGGGTTTAGCATTCCACTCTCCACCCCGGTCAGCTGGGAAAGGGTGCTGGTGGGTCAACCCCTGGTCATAGAAGTGCCGGGAGCTAGGAGGACTTAGAAATCCTCGCTCCAGGAGAGAATCCTTGGTTCGTACACCCTCAGTGTGGAAGAGGAGAACTTAGGGTTTCTCGCTCTGCCCCTGGGAGGAGTTTTGCATTTGGTTTACGGGCCCTCGGTGGTAGAAGGCCGAGCAAGACAGCGGGAGGCATAACGCTCCTCCTTCTAGCCCAGTGGGGTAACATTGTAAGTCCCGGTGCCGGCGTGAGCTATGTGAAATCTCAAGTGATTAAAGTTCTTAAGAGTGGTACTAACGGATTGTAATAACATGTTCAGGAAACAGAAGGGTACAGCTGTGGACTCGGGAGTCCTGCAGTCGGGGGCAATGGCATCAGCGATGGGTTCAAGCCTGGACGTACGGGCCTTAGGGAGCGCGGACACGGTAGTCTGACTGCCCGATGAGCTGGCATCATGGGAGGCAGGTGGACCTGATGCCCCAGCCACGGGGGAGGCAGCAAAGAGGGATGGAAACCTGCTGCCTCTTTCAAAGGGGGGATGAGGACCTCTCCTGGCTGGAGAAGGCTCTCACCAAGGTGGGATACAATCCCTGGGGTTCCATGACGGAGCTAAGCAAGTACCGGTCCTTCAGGCACTCGTCAAAGATTTGACCATTCATGCTCAGCATATGCCGCAGCAGCCATGTGCTCGCCACGAAAAGGAAATTGAACAGTTGAAACGCCAATTGGCCGTGTGTCCTGTCCAGGTGGCAGCCAATACAGCAGGTGAAGGGGGAGAAGATCGTATGTACGGCACTCTCCAACTACAAGGAGAGCACCCCGTGGGGTGATTACAAAAAGGAAAGGGACCAGGAGGGGTGGGGGCTAGTTAAGGAGCCCACCCTCCTTGCAAAATTGGTAGTGGAACAAAGCCTGTGACCATGGAAAGGGACGGTTCCATGAGAAAAACAGGATCGGGCCCAGACAAGCAGGCAGGCAACAGATAAAGAAATTGCAGAACAGGTAGGAAGCCTTGAGGGCAAAGTGCCAGGAGTAAGGAAAGGAGTAAGTGCAGACCTGGGAATTTAAATCCCTGAAACAGTACTTAGAATGGTGAAATCTAAGTTGATTAAGGTGTCATTTTGGGAGATAAACAAGTGATTTAAGGAAAGAGTAAGAAGTTAACTCTGTAGATGCTGGAGAAAATTAAGCAGTTTAACTTTGTAAAAGTGTTAAAGAAGAAGAGAATTCTTGGGTTTTTTGCAGCTATTCTGAAGGAAAATGGGCCCTTTTCCAAAGGAATTTCTGTAAACAATCCAGGTAAAAAGAGACTGTTCAATTGAAATAATTTGACTATGGACAGTTTAGTCAGATGTGCTAAAATAACATAAGGGATGTCTATTGGACCCCGAAGACCGGGAGCGTGGAAGGACCCCCCTGCCGCAGAATTGCCGACGACGACCGGGAGCGCGGAAGGACCCCCGCCTAGGGCGCCAAAAACCCTGGCGCCTCTCCTGAAGGAGCCACAATAGGTTGTGTTTTCCTTTCCAAATCACTGTGTGTTTTGAAAGCAGGATTTAAAAGTTAAAGGTAATCAGAACTCTGGTGAAAGTTGATTGTGTCCCTTTTAAGACAGAGTTGCTGAGTTGCTGATGGCTTTCGATCCAAAAGCAAGCCAGAAAGCATCTGTGTTAATGCAAGTTACCTAACTGATAAAGGTAAAGCCATTGAAACCTGGCCTGTCTATAGAACAAAAACAGTTAATTCTTCTGTTTTGCCTGCAATCAGCAATGGTATTTGTAAAAGAAAGGAAGATTTTAAGCAAGAATCTGCCACCTCTAAAGAGGTAGAAACATGTTCTTTTTGTCTTTCAAAAAATCAGAAGAAGCTGATACTGGCTGAAAAGCAAACCAACATACCATGAATCTACTGTCACAATGGAAATGGTGTTTTGTGTTCTATGTTTTGCCTTGTGTGGTTTGCCTTGTTGCTAGCACTGTTGTGAAGTAAATGCTGCAGGGAAACATCCTTAGACAGCAGACAACATATTAGGAGAAATTGGTTTTGGAGCAGGGATTATACATACTGTAAACCTGAAGGTAATTAAGAATAAATTAAGCTCTCTGTCCCAGCTACAGGACAGCCAATACAGAAACAAATTGGGGGGGGGGGAGGGAGAAGGGGGCCACTTCCCGGAATCAAAATGGACAGGACCCTATGCCATAATGGACCGCCTAAGCCCACTGGTATACCATAGTAAAAACAATGAAAAATTGAAATGGGTACATGTTTCACAAATTAAATCTTTTGCATGATTAATAATGTCTTGAATTTTTTACAGGAAAGGACTCCTGGAATTCAAAACATAAAACGCTGCTCAACCACTACTACCTCCAAACCCATAAAACCTCAGTATAAGGATATTTTGGGGAAGATGTCTTGAGGAAGCCCACTGCCATCTCTCCCTTGGCCAAGAATAATTCCCCTACCACATCCTTTTAGTCATCCAATGATGTGGGGTAATCTTTAAAAATAATTTACACTGGACATCAAGTGGGTGGGTCCATACCCCATTGTGAATCGCATCCCCTCAACAGTGTACCAGCTTCAGCCACCAGGCAAACTAAAATGGGTGCATGCCAATCAGCTCAAAATATATGTTTCTCCCTAGGTTTCTGGTCATGGCATCGTGGGCCTCGGTTGTGGACCAGCCACCTGTCTGGACCATCCGGGTTTCCAGCTGTCCATGGAATTATCTGCGAGACAGTGATAATCATGAGGAGGGACAATACTTCCAAAGGCTCTCCCTGGCTCAAGCTGCTGATGGAGGCCAAGCCATCATGTGGCGCACGGCTGGAGAGGAGGTGCCTGGGAGACAGTGCATAGTCTGGATAGGCACAACAGGGCCACAGCAAAATACCTGGTGGGTGGCCCTGAACAACCCTTGGATCCCATGGGGAAAAACCCTGTTCCTCCTGTGGTGGCCTGGAATGGAGGTGGAATGGGAAGCCCTTTGGCAAGAAATAGCAATCCCTGATCCCTGGAAGCAATATTGTTGTTGCGACCTACTAAACAAAGCAAACAACATCCAGAATGGAAGCTAGAAAGCACTGTAATGGGACGACTAATGATTTAGGGAGTTTTTCATCCAAGCCTCTGTTTCCCTAATAGGTGCATTTATGTTCTTCTTTTCCTTTGTTAACAGGACAAAGCAGTAATAGTGAGAACCCAGGGGCCGAGCCTTGCGTCCCAGGAGCTGCGGTGTTTTGGGAAAGCTAAAGAAACCACAGAAAGCCACTTTGGACTGGCACAGAGGGCTCCAGGTAAATGAACAAGTTGCTGTTATTGTCTCATTAAAGGAGCAGTGAACCTAACAACTTCTCTGAATGTTCAAGGAGAGTTCTGGGAACTGCAGGGAGATGTCTCTGGGGAACTCGGGAGTTGGGGTTCACTGTTTGTTACTCGCAAGGCATGGTTTGGAATGTCAGAGTCCTGGCAAGGCAGACAAGCTGATGTGCCAGGTAGTTGTCACACAGCTTAGCAACATAACTCTCACTTGCTGAGACTGAGTGTGGTAACACAGTACAGGTCTGTCGCATCTTACGCGCATTTAACATGCACAAATTCAGCTTTACGCGGTCAGCAAAAACAAAACAAAAAAAAGAGAAAAATAACAATTTAAATACTGTTCCTGTAGTGCAGGTGATTCCGCCCGCCATTACACTCAATGTAATTTTGACTATACGCAGTTTTCGCTTTACGTGCTGACCGCGGAACGTAACCCCAGCGTAAGATGAGACAGACCTGTAACTATCAAATCTAGGAACCTCAGCAGGTTGTCATAGGGAGATAGTTTTGGGGATATTTGGAACTGGTGGGGGGTGTTGGGGTCATTCTGCAAAAAGTAAGCTGACGGTGTGACCTGCATGCTTGTAGGCTGGTTGCTGGTGTCAGGGATGTGAGCCACAGAATAGCATTTAAGGCACCCAGAGTTGAAGGACCTGTGGTGACAACCCTTTGCTGGCCTGGGTTCAACCGCACAGTCTCACAGTGGACTAATGTGAAGTTACTTGAGTTCAGATGGTACATTACACTTTATCTGCATGTATATTCTGTTGCTGTGTTTTTTCCAAGTTTATAGCTCTGTCCCATTTCCACTTGTTTGTACCCACGCTTTGAGAGCTTGTAAGCAGGGAATTTCTGCCTATTAAGGGCACCAAAGGAAGATGCATTTGGTTTTCCAGGTTTCTGGGTGGGAGCTCGTTACAGTTTAATTATTTATCAAGAGGAACCTTAGATAAATCTGGCCCTTTTTGCTACCATTAATCACATGGCAGGAGGGTTACACATATAAAATATGCACTACGTGACGGTATGGTATGGTATTTATTAGCATTAGAGAATTCCCGACTTGATTGTTTATACTGGCTTTATGCTGCTAAATAGTGCAAAACAGCCATAACAAGGGCAAACACCGGGCCTGTATTGTAATGTATACATATAAATTGCAGAGATATGGTTGTGAAAGAAATCTTAACTTTAGCATTTCCTGGTTTAAGTGATTCACTTTGAAAGCTTAACCTTTTCTTAACAATTTTTAATAGTTTCCTCCCAGTGTTTTTAAAGAAAAAAAATAGAAGAAAGAAATTCCGTATTGTGAAACTAATATCTAGGCAGCATTAGATGACAACATGTACATTAATTGCAGCACAGATCCCTTATAGAGCATGTTCAAAAAGTTGCAGTTAGTTTTGTTATAATGTCTACATGGTGTGGCAGAGCGCTGTAGAGGGGTGTGATCCGTAGAGCACTCTAACATGTTGCACTCTAACTGTCCCCTGTAGACCCTGCTGGCAGCTGTAAATGGTATCTAGTTTGCTTTAGCAAACCTTTCTACATACACGTTTTTGAGCATGCCAGCAGGGTCTACAGGGGGCAGTTAGAGCACAACATGTTGCGTGCTCTACAAGTCACACACCTCTAGAGAACTTTGCCGTACTGTGTAGACAAGCCGATACTCATTTTTGCTCAAACGTTTCATAAAATTCACTCTTGTGCAAAGACCAAGCCAAGAAAACATGAACCTGAAAGCTGAGAATTTGACAAAAGTTATAAAGAATTGGAAAAGAGCCAACCTCTAAATAAATTACTGAGGGGTTAGAATCCCCTGCCCAACCCTTTGGGAAGGTTAGTCCATGACTATCTGCTGCAGAATTTCTTTTATCTTTCTCTGAAGTGTCTGGTACTAGCCATGTCAGGGTACTGAACTAGGACCACTGGTCTAATTCAGTATAGTCCTTCCTTCTGGCCTTTTATAATGGAAGCGTTTGGGCAACCTAACTGCCAGGCCTTTTTACATAATTTAGTAGAAAAGTGCTTGACCTAGGGCTAAGAAAAAATAAATATTGTATTAAACACTCAGTTGCCAATGCAATTCATTCTGTGTTGGAGTATAATAATGATTATCACATTTCTACTTGACTAAATAACATTTAGTTGTATTTGAATTTATGTCAGAGTCTTATACAGAAGACGTGCTTCAGGCTTCATTGAATGAAATTATCTAAATTAAAGTGGGATTAAATTTAGCATTTGAATTTATGTTGTATAAATTAATAGCTTTTCCTTGAAGTATAAAATGTCCAGCAGTTCCTGCCAGTTGTGTGAAATGAGTATTTGTTAATAAACAGTTTTTGGACTGTACTCATTATATCACCATGATTAGTTAGCCAGTTGGAGAGTGTCACTGCAGGACACCGAGTTCCTCCTACAATGTGTTGAATGCAGTCCATGATGTCATTGGACTTTGAAGGTATTCAGGACCTTGCAGATGACATTCAGCAATCTGCAGGATTCCATTTATTGTGAATGTGGTATTAGTATTCATTTGGGGCTAGTTGTCCTTTTAGAAACAAAATGACACTTAGCTTACGATGAACTCTCAGTAGTAAATGCTGCATGAGAAAGTAGTTATTAATGATTTTTTATTAAATATAATGCTATAATTCTGTCACACTCATTATTTTGTCACAATGGAGACAACAAACAAGTTATTTCATTTCAATAACTCTTCTGATTTAATCTTGGTGTTCACGATATCTCTTCAATTATTCTATGTTTTACCAGGCCACATTCATCCCTGCTGTAATTCCATTTAAGATGGCACTTTCTGGCATTGATTAACCATCAAATAATTTGCTGTTTCTTGATTCTTCTATTAGTGGGATTTCTTCCATTGTGACCCTGAAAGGAAACTATAATTTCCTGTGTTTTTAAAGTTGCAGGAATGACTGTGGGTGCCCTTAATGTAACATTTGTGTCATTCATTCAAAATATTCCCAGCATAATGGTGTTTTTTATTCACAACACTATTACAGCGATTTATTTTTTACATATAACTCTGTGCATGCAATTGAGTGGTTTACCGGAGGCCAAACTTTTTGCTTCTTGGACAAATCTAATCCCTTCTCCATGACTGCTGGGAACCGTTTTGCAGCAAAAGAGGGGCCTGGATGTGGGAGGACCCATACACCTGTATTTGGTGTGACCTTTCTCAGTAGCACCTTATAAGGTTATCAAAAGTTAAGGCATAAGCACACTGAGGAGACAAGAGCCAGGGATCTTCTCTTTTCCTCCTTGTGCCCCTGCATAAGTCAACCTTGAAGCTTGTGTCCCTTTACATTTCCATTGGACTGGAGTAGTCTCTGCAGAACCATGTTACAGCCTGGGGCAGGGAAAAGTTACTCATCTCTTCTTGAACATCCGTCCAGTGTCTAGTCAGGCTACTTGGGCCGGGTGCTGGGCTCTACAACTGAGCCTGTGAAACTACTGTGTAACTCCGCTAATGACAATGAGGATGTACTAGATTATCTGAGGTCAGAATTGTGCCTATACCTGTATCTCTCCCCACGGATAAATGATATAGCTACCTCTGGGATATGATTTAGGTTCCACTGCCATATGATAAGCAGCAGTGTACAACAGTTTAGAATAATACGTGAATAATACTTTATTCATTAGAAGTGTTGGGGAAATTTAGGAGGGCAGGATGCAATTACCTTAATTGGAATTTTGTCATCACGTTGTGGTTAACTACCCTAATCTTAGGAATGGTAGTAGGGGATCTTCATTGAGCAGGAGCAGTCAAGGCCTTGATTTTATGTCTCATTCCATGTTGTCAAGAAGGATTAGCTTCATACCAAAATTACAAATAATTCTGCAGAGAACTGATGATAACAGAGCTGTAGTTTCCCTCTGGTTAGTGTTCTGAAATGCTGAAAAAAGGGACTAGTCAACGAGCTGTAGCTTTTTTGTTGTTTTATAAATCTACATGTTCCCATCATGTTTGGCATAATAATCAAAATAATAGAGTTTCTAGCTCTGAAGACTATTCTGGTTCATCGCATTGGAATAGCTGAACCCGTAAGCTAACCACTGAAACTGAATCATTAAGTAGCAACTAAAATGAAATACGTTTATAAAGCTGTTTTTTATGTATTATCTAATAGATGCATACCATCATACCACATCATTTTATTTTCTCAGGAAATTGTTTGGGGGGAGTTATGTGCAGCACAGTATTTATGAAATTTAATGTGATTCCAAGTAATGAAGAAATTTGCATTTGAAGCACAGTCACTTAAAAATGTTATGGGACAAGCCGCATTCTATTACGCCGCATTTCAAATGTTTCTGAGCAGCAGCTGAGGAGGAGATTTCCTGATGTGGCTCTATTACTGGAGCACATTTTCTCTTCATCTGTAACTACTTCTTAAAAATAGAAAAGGCAAAACGGAAACTTCAGTTATCAGAGAATACAAAGAACCTCAATTCATCTTTTGATAGCAGTAATGAGCAGAAGGCAGCAGTTAGTCATCCACTGCAGCTTTCCAGTGGAAAGACTCAGATAATTTGTTGCTCATTTTGAAATAGAAGTTCTCCCTGTCCCTGAAAGGTTTTTCTTTTTTTCTTGGCAGTTCTGATAGGTGGTTTGTTTCACAAGAAGGTAATGAATAATAGCTCACAAAATTTTCCTTGTCAGACTTTCCCCTCTCTCACCTTCACTCTCTTGTTTCTTCCATATTCTTTTGGGAAAGGAGCCAATTCCTCATTCCTTCACCTAGCCTGAGTAGTCTAATTCAATGGCACCTTGCACAAACTGCACCCCAGGCCACAAGGTGGCATTAGAGCTTCTCCATGGCTACAATTGTAGATGCAAGGCTGCATTAGCCTCCTTGGCATTGTGTACATTTTCATGCACATTATCTTAGCACATGAGGGAGGGCTCCTGACATTACTTATTCTTGTGTGCCCCAAATTCCTTTTGTGCACTGAGGCACAGCTCAGACTCTGCACATGGTGTCACAAAGTCACAAAGTCCTGTCACACTCTGTCTGTACCACAGTTAGAGACTTCTTTTGCCAGTGGGGCAGGATCTGGTTCACTATTTTGTGTATTAGATCCCCATAGTTCATTGAAACCCAAGAAGTAGCAAACTTCATTACACTCCTAGTATTATTTGTGGCCTAGAATGAACCCACTCTATATGTGGATCAGAAAGGCAGGAGATGGAGTCAATGCACAATATTCCAACTAAGAAGTGAGGAAAGTGGTTAGGATTATACCACTGTCAGATGGGACTGCAAATGGGGAATCAGAAATGCAGTATTGCCAACCCCAGGAGTTCAAAATTTGAGATTTACAAAGAAAAGAAAATCATGTTTTTGAACTTCCCCTGCTACCCTTTATATGTGATAAATACTGGCTCTGGCTCTGGCCCTGGCTCCCGTATATTCCTCCTCCCCAACTCCTCCTCTTCACAACCCAAAGCCCTCCTCCTTCCCCCTGCCAGTCCCCTCACCCACTCTTGTAATAAACCAATAACCTCTGGCTGAGTTATTTAAGTACTCAAATCATGATTTAGGGGCTTTTGGTTACAAAGAATCCACCATTTGCACTAGTTTAAACCTGCAAGTGACCCATGCTCCATGCTGCAGAGGAAGGCAAAAAATGCCTATAGTCTCTGCCAATCTGACCTGAGGAAACATTCCTTCCTGACCCCAAATATGGTGATCAGTTTGACCCTGAGTACGTGGGCAAGACCCATCAGCCAGACACCTGGGAAAGAATTCTCTGTAGTAACTCAGAGCCACCTTCTAGTGTCCCATCACCAGCTGTTGGAGATATTTTCTGCTACCACTCACAGATCGGCTACCTACCTTTGTAGGCAGTCCCGTGATATCATCCCCTCCAGAAATGTATGAAGCTCAGTCTTGAAACAAGTTAGGGTTTTTGCCCCCCACTGCTCCCCTTGGAAGGCTCTTCCAAAACATTAGTCCTCTGATAGTTAAAAACCATCATCTAATTTCAAGCCTCAACTTGATGGTCAGTTTATATCCATTTGCTCTTGTGTCCATGTTGGCGCTTAACTTATAACTCCTCTCACTCCCTAGTATTTATCCCTAATAAATATATCTATTTATTAGGGATATATTTACAGAGAGCAATCATATCTCCCCTCAGCCTTCTTTTGGTTAGGCTAAACAAGCCAAGCTCTTTGTCTCCTGTCATAAGGTAGATTTTCCATTCCTTGGATCATCCTAGTAGTCCTCTTCTGCATCTATTCCAATTTGAATTAATTTTTCATAAACATGGGAGACCAGACGTGCACACACTTCCAGATGAGGTCTCACCAGTGTTTTGTATAATGGTACTAACACTTCCCTGTTTGTACTGGAAATACCTCACCTGATGCATCCTAGTACTGCAGTAGCCTACTGCACTAGCCTTTTTCATGGCCACATCACATTGGTGGCTCATAGTTAAGGCTACGATTTTTTCATGGAAGTCATGGAATCCGTGACTTCAAAAGACCTCCATGACTTCAGCTCTGGCAGCTGGGAGCTACAGGGCCGACGCCTCTTGCAGTGGCAGGGACCTGTGAGGTACGCCTGCCACTTGAGGCAGCTGGCCTCCAAGCCCCCATGGGCAACAAGGATACCCCACAGCTCTTGGCCACCGCAGGCAGGGCGACCACCCGCCACAGCTCCCCCGCCACTGTGGTCAGGGGGACCACCCCGCACAGCTCCATGGCCGCTGTCATGAGGCAGGGGGACCACCCCGGTAGCTCTCCGGCTGCCTTGGGGGGAGCAGGGGGACCCTGAATCTCCCCGCCACAGGGGGGAAGGGGCACCTGGAGCTCTGAGCCCCCATGGGTGGGGGGGAGATCTCCCAGCCACCCCGCAGCTGCCCAGCCCCTTTGCATTTTATCATGGATATTTTTAGTAAAAGTCAGAGATAGGTCAAGGGTTTCCGTGAATTTTTCTTTATTGCCATAAACTGTCAGTGACTTTTTCTAAAAATATCCATGACAGAATGTTAGCCTTACTTATTGTCCTCCTGTGATCGACCAATACTCCCAGGTCTTTCTCCTTCCCTGTCACTTCCAACTGATATGTTCCTAGCTTATAGCAAAAATTCTTGTTGTTGGTCCCAAAGTGCATGACCTTGTGCTTTCTCACAATTAAATTTCATCCTGTGACGGGTTAACCCCCGCTCCAGGTTGCCACCTGATGTACTGGAGTCCCACTGAGCCCAACCATTCCACCAGCCTAGTCTCCCTCACCCAATCCCGCTGTGTCAAGCCCTCAAGGCTCCTCTAGCACACACAGAGGTAGGGACATACCCAGCTGAAGAAAGACACAGACACTGAAATCAGCTCTGCAATGGAAAAATCAGCTAGGGAATTGCCCAGCCTCAAGTGCATACCCCCTCCAGGGTGCAAACCCAAAATTGTATTGTCTTGTGATGCACAGAAAACTGTACAGCATAAGCTCATGAAATTCGCTCCCTCCCTCAGTGTGGAGGAAGATATGCACAGCTTTTTGTGCTTCCCCTCCCCAGTTATGGATTCCACAAACTGGGTTTTAGAATAAACAAAACAAGTTTATTAACTACCAAAGGTAGATTTTAAGTGATTATAAGGGTTAGCAAACAGATCAAAGCAGATTACTGAGCAAATAAAACAAACATGCAAACTAAGCTCCATACATTAAAGAAATTGGTTAAAAGTAGTTATTTCTCACCCTAAATGTTGTTTTAGGAATTTATTTCACAGGCCAGACACCTTTTCCAGCACGGGCTCAGCTCTTCTTCCCATCCTCAGTCCTTGTTTCTTAGATGTTCTCAGCAGTCATCCTGCCTGGGGATTCAGTGAAGAATGACCTCTGATTAACTCACTTCCCTGCCTTAAGTAGGATTTGCATATGGCGGGAATCCTTTGTTTCCCAGTTTGGTTTCCACCCCCTGTTAGTGGAAAAATTCTAGTAGGCCAAAATGGAGTCCAGTATCAGGTGACATGATCACATGACCCTGCATTGTCAAAGCAGCATCCCAGGAAGCTTCTCAGGAAGTTGGAAGATTAACACCTTCAAAGTCCTGTTGTTCTCCCTAATGGTTTATTGACTAACCAGCCAGACTGATTGCATTTTGTCTGGTGGGTGTTCCCCAGGTGCAAACGCTTTTGTAATTGATATAGTCCATATTCCTAACTTCAGATACAGAAATGATATATGCATAAAATAGGATAATCGTATTTGGTAAATCATAACCTTTCCAATGGTATCTCACATTACCCATCTTGGATAGAACACATCTGAATTATGCCATATTCATATCATAACAATATCTCTAAGAAGAATATGGGGTGTAGGGTCACACATCCCATTTCTATTACTCCAGTTTTCAAGATTGTCCAGATATTTTATATGATATTCGGGTCCTCTGCCATATTGGCAATACCTCCCATCTTTGTGTCAGCCACAAATTTTATTAGCACACTCCATTTTTGTGGCAAAGTCATTAACAAAAATGTTAAATAACATTGCTTCCAGGATGAATCCCTAAGTAACCCCACTAGTAGCCTTCCTCCAGCCTGACAGTTCACCTTTCAGTAGGGTGACCAGACAGCAAGTGTGACAAAGTGGAACGGGGGTGGGAGGTATTAGGAGCCTATATAAGAAAAAAACCCAAATATCAGGACAGTCCCTATAAAATCGGACATCTGGTCACCCTACCTTTCAGTATGACTTGTTATAATCCCCCTTCAACCAGTTCCTTCTCCTTTCAATTCTCATATTAATCCCCATCTTCTCCAGTTTCACTAATAATTTCCCATGTGGAACTCTATTGAATGCCTTACTGAAATCCAGAAAGATTAGATCCCCACTGCATTTCCTGTGTCTAAAAAAATCTGTTACCTTCTCAAAGGAGGAAATCAGGTTGGTCTGGCACAATCTATCTTTTGTAAAACCATGTTGTATTTTATCCCAGTTACCTGATTTTCCCCTCTCCCTCCAGCACATTACTCTTCCTGGCACGCTCCCAAAGCTGTCCTCTGTTTCTAGCCTGCAGAGAAGGGGGATTTCTATGGGCTCCTACAATACCCTCTTCCTGCATTGTGGCGATGGTATGCCTGCTTGGCTGCTCTGGCATAACTTCCTCTAGCAGCTACATGTGCACGTGGCTCAGACAGAATTCCAGAGCTGCCTTCGTTTTCTTGGAGGTGGCTAAACAAAAATTGCCTTAGATCATAACACTCATGATAATATTGCTAGTGTTAGCAACACTGGAAATGATGCTCAATCTGTGTGCATGTAGAACAGGTGGGGGTGGGGGCTTTGTTGCTATTGCATAAATGGCATAATGTTCCAAAGGAACCAGGAAAAGGTGAGGCACATTAAAATATGGAAAAAAGTTAATTCATCCCTTCCAAGCCTCAGAACAGCTATAGCTCAGTTTTCATTTGGGCAAAGGTTCAGATTGTCCTTTGTCTGAACTGTTTTACCATCTAGATGTTCCACCCTCTTGAGTCTACTTTATACAACATTAATCATATACAAGAGAAAATTGAACATTATCAAGGAAAATCAAGAGACAGTAAGAGTGGCTAATGATAGATTGGAAAAAAATCTCCTATGAGGCTAATTAGTAAGAGGAATGTATTTTAATTATGACAGTAATTTATAATAAGCAACAAATGGGTAAGAAACATACAATTGGTGGTTCAGGTTCCACCAAATGACCTTGAATGTTTTGAGTTTTATTTAATTTACAAGTTTGGCATCTTATAAGAAAAAAGAATCTGACATAGCATGATAGATAATAATAGTAATTATTTATTATACTGATTAAAAATGAAATGGATTATTTACCAGTATATAGTATACATGCGAAGCAAAATTATCATTTAAAGAATGCACCATATTCTTTCACTTCACCATTGGTACTAAACCAATTTTGAATAATTACCTTAAAAGTGATTAAGTTAAGTAAACTAAAATCACCAGCAATGAGCATTGCCTGCTATTCCCCAAGCCTAATTGTTTACAGGCTGGCAAGCAGAATGACTTCCAGGTTGTTTCCTGTTATAGGCTGAATATGAGTGAGGGACATTTTCATTGTAAAATACTCTCAGCAATGTCAGATGCTCCGTGTATTAATCTTAAATTGTTTTCTTTATTTATTCATGGTATATATTTATATCATGCTTTTATTAGATAATTGAAGGTATTTTTTAACTACTTGCTTTAGAGAAGATGAGTGAAGATATTCAGCTGGAAATATAGGAAGGATGAAAAACTAGAGAAGAGAATATATGATGGGGGAACAAGGGACTAAGGAGAGTAAGTGTGCAATTTTTACTAGTTGTATATGGACTAAGCCTTTTATGATGTATATAGAATTAATGTGGCAAGTGTATAAATACAACCTACTCACAATTATGCACAGTATGTGTCCTAGTCCATGTAAAAAAGCATAAAAAGATTAACTGCCATAGTTACTGAACAGAGGAATGCACCTTATATACTAGCATCATGTGAAACTGCTCTTGCACAATGGTTGCTGTTAAAATCAGCATTTGCTAACAATTTAAGACACTGTTGCATTTGCACTTACTTTATTTCCCTCCAGAGTTTAGAATCGGAGATTATCTGTGGTAATGGTTGGCAAATGCTGTCTTCTTGAATGACTGGTTCTCAAGTCAAGTGAAAAGTCAGCATAGGTGAGTTTAGCAAAACACACTGTTTCTAAAAATGGGTGAAAAACTGACTCAAGTTGTTGAGTCAGGTTAATTAATGGCCAGTCAGTGGCAGCAACCCAAGTAGCTCAGATGATGTAAATTTATGGATAGAACACGGGTGGAATACGTGGTTAGGCCAAGGAATGAGCTCAGTGAGAGACAATGGGTAAAGACAACACTACTGTGTGGATTAGGTGAGTGAGTTCTTTTAAAACAAAGAAAAACAGAAACCTAATACAATCTCTTTAAAAGCAGATTTTGCACAATTTAGGTGAAATAGAAAGAAATACAGTTTAATCATAGAATAAAAGCTATACACAAAGTGATAGATACAGGCACTTAGTTGCCAGAAGAACCACCACCAGTCAAGGTCCTAGTCTACACTGCCACTTTACAGCGCTAAAACTTTCTCGCTCAGGGGTGTGGAAAAACACACCCCTGAGTGATGCAAGTTTCAGCGCTGTAAAGTGGCAGTGTAGAAAGTGCACAGCCACATTAAAGTGCTGCCGCTTTACAGTCACACCACTTACACCAGGGTTTGGCAGTAAAGCTAGATGAATACTTTTGGTTACAGGGAGCAAAATTATACAGACTGCCACCTAAACATCAGTGTGACTGGGATTAATTTAACCCAATTTATCTTTATTTTGGGGGCTGATCCTACAAGATGCTGAGCCACCCTCAATTTCCCCTTGAAGTCAATGGTAGTTTGAGGAAGTTTAGGATATTCAGTCTGTCCCAGGATTTGGTTACTAGGCAGGATATGTAAAGATTGCTCCAAATTGGTTTGGTCCTTTTGAATCTGATCTTTATCACCAGTAGATCATAAATCACATGAGCTCAGCTGTTATTGTGCCTTATGGAAAGATATAAACTCCACAGCAGTATGCCTCATCAGTTTATTTTGCATTCCTACTTTAGGTGGAGTGACATTACATAATTTGTGATGACTTTGTTCTGATTTCTAGCCATCATGAAGGATTGATGGTCCAGAGTCACAGAAGTGTCATCAGTGATAAATTCCAGCTACACTTTAATCTTTTTTCACTTGATGTAACATCAAAGAATAATATCACAGGCTGCAAGATATTTTAGACAAATTATTAGAGAAAAAAGATCCGCAACTGACAGATTGAATGAAAATTGTATTGATATTTTAAGGTGCATCTTCTTTCTGAGCTTCTAGGGAGAGACTCTCAGGTAAAATTCCAAATTAGACAGAATCTCAGGAAAGATCTAAAGCTCTATAGTACATCATTTAATATTTATCATATGTTTACAGCCAGTTTGAAATTGTATTAGTTGTTCTGGGGAGTTGGAAAGGTGGCCTGGTCAGTACTTGGATGAGGGATGAACAGTGAAAACAGGTGCTATTGAAAGCAGATGATTCAGTATGGGATTCCCCTCTCTGAAATCAGTAATCAATATGTTGTGAGGCAAGGCGCTTTGTTGTTCACCACTTGTCCATGTTAAACATTTCCCTCCAAAAAGAGGAATATTAACCTTTTGTATTTTGGGCAAATTCAAATTTGGCCAATTCTGTCTACTTATATCCTTCTTGCAGTTTCAATTATATGTGGTATTGGTCATCTCTTTAATTCAACTTCAATACTACGACTGTGATTTAGTAGTTTCAGTAACAGTTTTTAGTGGACATAGGTCTGGATCACAGTTGGTAAACGACTAATAGTCTGGTTCTCAACATTATTAGAAAGAGGCCAATGAATGGATGGTGCAGAATAGGGTTAACAGCTGAACCGTCCTTTCAGCTCCATAGCAACATAACTTCTGTTACCTTTTGCAAAAGGAGAAGTGGTCCCTCTAAAGCGAAGAAGAAATGCTGTTCAATAAAGAGACAAATGAATGTGAAAGAATAATCTCATGTTTGTGCCGAATCAGTCCTTGGTCTTTCTATGTTTGAAGATGGCAACAGGTGTATAAACTGTGATGGTGTAGGGATGACAAAATGCCTAGGCCACTTCCAGTAACTGAATATCGATTATGATGCTTATTGCCAAAAGCAGCTATAAGGCCTTTGTTGCAACCTTAGCATAACTAGGCAAGCTGGTGGAATGGGGGGAAGAAGAGGGGGAGACCACAAGAATTGTGCATGACTCTGTGCCATCGTGTTGGGCTTTCTTTTAAACTGCTGAAATATGTAGTTTTGAAAATCAGGAAGTCTGTCTATATTTGACTTCTAGTGTGTGTGTTTGTCAGGGCCCTCAAGACCTGCAGACTCTGCAGAAACACATCTGCACAACTAATGGCTTGAACCTTCTTGCTTAGTGGTTATCGGTAATTTAAAAGCTAAGTAACACTTACAAGCATAAAAAAGGGGAAAAGGTCCGGGCCGAGTGGACTCCTCTTAAACTCCCCAGCAGCAGATGGAAGCCTGGCCACTGGAAACTTGGTGTTGACCACTCGAAAACCACTCCAGACTTTGGGTACTATAGATTTGGGTGCTCTAACCAATTGTGTACATGTGTATGTGCTTGAGATTACATAAAGTAAAACCTTTAAGTTCCCCAATGATTAAGGCTAAGATTTTGTAATGGTTATTTTTAGTAAAAGTCATGGGCAGGTAACGGGCAATAAACAAATTCACGGAAGCCATGACCTGTCTGTGACTTTTGCTGCTGAGGCTCCATGGTTTCCCCCACCACCGTGGCGGCTGGGATCTGAGGGGTTTCTCCTCTGCGCATGGTGGCTGGGAGCTGCAGGGTGACCATATTTCCCAAAGAGACAATGGGACACCCCAGCCGATCATCCAAGGCATCCCCCTACCCCCGCACGAGACTGTCGCCTGTCGCTGGAACCCTGAGGAGGGCCCCCTCAGGAGTCTGTCACCTCAAGCTGGAACTTTTCAGGGCATCCCCCGTCGCTTGTCGCTTCTGTCGCCTGTTGCTGGAACCCTGCCGGGGTCCAACTAGCTGTCAGCTCCAGAGTCCTGCAGCCTCTGGGGCTGAAGCAGAGAATGTCATGGAGGTCTCGGAAGTCACAAATTCCGTGACTTCCATGACCTCCGTGCTGTAAATGTAGTCTTACCAATGATTTATTTCCTGACACTGCTTCACAAACAGTAAAGTTACCAAGAGCTTTGGGTTCAGACAGCCCCGGGTAACAATGGTAGTTATTATGATATGCTCATTTACGAGAAACTGAATTGATATAGATATCTCACTTCACAAAACACCTTTAGTTGCTAATAGCTTTGGTCAGTAATAAATAGGGCAGGTTTGAACCAGTGACCTCTCGTAAAAGCCTCCATATCCCATTACCAATCCTCTGATCTATGCAATTCCCTTCAAATACATTGTTCCCATTCACCTGTGTGCTTGTATTAATCCCATCTAAATCTAAATGCACAGAAAAAAGTATGCCCACGTTTTACTATGTGTAGACCATCTCTTATTTCTTCAAACTACTTGTAATTGCCCTCTGTTTCACATGATCTAGACTCAGAAAGGATTACATTTTCATTGTCTTCTTTCTAATGTCAGAAATGTCAGCTGTTTGAAACTCAAACTGTAAGATGTCTCTTAAGATAAAGAAAAAGGCATTATGGAACCTTCAATAGTTCTGTGAATTGCTCTTCAATTAAATGGTAACACTTTTGAATGGAGTAGAATAAAAGGACACAGAACACCACACTGTATCATTTAACTTTTTACACCTTATTTTCCAAATGCCTTGTAATAAAGGGGGATGATTTGTTGGGTATATTTTAAGTGACTGATTCTTTAAAAGCAATTTCATCTTTGTTTCTAAAAAAAAAAAAAGGGAGGCCTCAAAAAGATATTGACATTTCATCAGAAGAAATGGATTTCAAGTTGCTGCCCAGTAAATGTAGCTTGGAAAAAATTCTATATATTTCACCAAAGACAATGTAATTGACCTTGGGGCAATGGATAAAAACCTGTCATTATAATTTGACAGAATAACTGGTTGTCTTCTAATGCTTAGCATTCAGTCGTGTAGTGTTCTTTCAGTAATATAGTCTTTCATGTAGAAAGAAAATACCAGAACTCTTCACTATAACTAGAATTGGAAGTTTTCTTTTTTCTTTTAATACTTAAGAAATACATTGTCTGTGTACTGAAGTAAAAAAATAAAAATAGCGAGCAAATAAACATAATGCAAAATTAAATTGTTCTGTCAATTCAGAATGTCAACTTCTTATCCATTGCCCCAAGGTCATACACTCTTGTCTTCAATTAAATGATGGAATTTTTTCCAAGCAACATTTTAATACTGGGACATTGGGAAAGCTTTTTCTGGTAAATGAGAAATTGGATATTTTTACCATGTATTATTTTCTGTTTTAGCAGGTTTACTTAAAACAGGTCTTTTCTGATAAGGGAAAGAGATTAACAAGTTCTTGGGGTACAAATTAAAGATGGGGCAGTATCTTCTCTTAAAAGTTAAGGAAGGTTCCCGCATCCATTATAGTATTGGTATTTGTGAAGTTTTCTGAATGATTTAAAGGAGTTGTGCATCTCATAATTTCAATCCAGTTGGTTTAGGAGAGTATCACGTTCTAGAATGTAATCCAGACTGGTGAAGATATGTCACCTCTTACCCTGTAACCCAGAGTGCCTCTCAATGCATTGCTATTGTAGCTCTCAGCCTGGGATGCCCACAGTCAGCAACAAGCATGCACTCTGTGTCTATGTATTGGGCAGCCCAGGTACAACATTTTGGATCCTGGTGCCTGCTTGCAATAACACAGACTTCCACTGGTCTCCACCAGCCTTGGTTAACAACTGATAAGATGACTCCACACTCTTCCCAGTCTCAAATTTTCCCAATAACTTGTGTTCTCCAATGTCCAGCCCTGTCCTGGAACAATCAGAGGAATGTTAAGATTTGTTGCTCCTTTAAAGAGTGTTGTTAGCACCTCATTAAGTTGATTTACATAATAATACATTGGAATTTGGAAGACTCACCCTGTCAATGAGCGAGACAAGTATTTCTCTATTGTAAAAAGTTGCAGAGCCCATTCTATGGTTTAACCCAGGGGTCTCAAACTCAAATGACCACGAGGGCCACATGAGGACTAGTACATTAGCCCGAGGGCTGCATTTACTGACATCTCCACCCCTCGGCCCCGCCCCCACTCCACCCCTTCCATGAGGCCCCGTCCTGGCCCCGCCTCTTCCCACCCCTTCCCTGCCCCCATTCCAACCCCTTCCCTGAAATCCCCACCCCAACTCCGCCCCTTCCCTGCCCCCAGGGGGTGCCGGAGGGGTGTGGGGTGTGGCGGGGGCTCAGGGCAGGGAGTTGGGGTGTGGGGTGCAGGAGGGGTGAAGGGTGCAGCAGGGGGTCAGGGTGCAGGGTGTGGCAGGGGGCTCAGGGCAGGGGGTTGGGGTGTAGGAGGGGTGCGGGGTGTGGCGGGAGTTCAGGGCAGGGGGTCGGGGTGCAGGGTGCAGCAGGGGGCTTGGGTCAGGGTGCAGGAGGGGTGCAGCAGGGGGCTCAGGGCAGGGGGTTCGGCTGCAGGAGGTGTTTGGGGGACGGGCTCCGGCCCGACGTGCACTGGGGCCAGGGCAGGCTCCCTGCCTGCCCTGCCTCCCCGCCGCTCCGGGAAGCCGACGGAACCTGGGGAAGGAGGGGCGCAGGACTGTGTGTGGCTGTTGCTTCAGGCACCGCCTCCAGCAGCTCCCATTGGCCGGGAATGGGGAACCGCAAACAGTTCTCAATACAGCTGATGATGCCCCATGTAGACTGGTGCATCTGGAGCATGGCCACAAGCACTGATTGGTAGGACCACATTGTCATACAGACCTGGAGTGACCCATAGAGTGGGTCCAGAAACTTTGCATGAAGAAACCTATATTTCTGGACCTTTGTGAGCAGCTTGTCCTGATCCTCCAGCATAAAATACATGTATGAGGGTGGCCATGCCAGTCCAGAAGCAGGTTGCCATAACCATCTGGGAACAGGCTACCCTAGACTGCTATAGGTCCATTGCTAACCAATTTGGAGTTGGCAAATTGACTGTAGGGACTTGGGGGGGAAGGCGGGGGCAGAGATTTCTGAAGTGATCAGGCGTGTGATTTACCCAAAGGTGACGGACATAAACAATGTCCCTTTAGTAACTGCTGGTTTTCAGAGAATCAGGTTTCCTAACTGCTCAGGGGCCACTGATGGGATTCATATTCCTATAGTTTGCATTCTCAAAGAGCACAGGAGTACATAAACCACAAAATGAACCACTCTATTGTTATGCAGTCCCTTATGCAGACCACAGAGGTCGATTTATGGATGCCAATGTGAGCTGCACTGGAAAAGTTCGCAATGCCAGGGTTTTCCACCGATTGGGAGTCTACCTTCACGAACATGCCGGGACATTATTCCCACTAAATGAGATAGTCATAAATAGAATAACTGTCCCCACTGTTATTTTAAGGGACCCTGTATACACCTTTTTGTCTTGGCTTATGACATTATATCCTGATCTCAGAGACCCAAACAGAAGAAGATTTAATTACTGTCTCAATAGATGCAGAACGGTGGCTGAATGTGCATTTGGAAGATTGAAACCCCACTGGTGCACCTTATAGAACCATTTGGATTTCATTGGCATTGATGCTGTCTGCATTATTGTGGCTTTTCCAAGCTCTTCACAACCTATTTGAATCCAAAGGTGAGCCATTTTCCCCTGAGTGGACCTATGACAGTGATGGATTGCTGAACCAGTACACTCTGCCAGAAAGTGCACCTATTACAGCTGAAGCAGGATGCACGTGGGCAACAGAAATCAGGCATGCTTTGTGTGCCCATATTATGGACTTGCATTGACCAATGGAAGAGGGAGAGAATTTCTACAGCAATGTTAACAGTAAATGAAGTATTATTGGTCTACACTACAAATGATGGGAGGGGATGTGATTGTTGTGAAGGTTTAATTATGGGTAAGATGACTGCTTACAGAGTGAGGGGAGGGTGTTTTGTGTGATATGAATTGTGGATTTTCATTGTGGATTGATCTGAAAAGATGCACTGAGAAATTGTGCTTGGACACAACTTCTCAGTTGCCCTTATCATGTCTTTAGCTTTATTCTTTGAAATACACGTTATATATTGTGATGCAGGGATGGCTATATTATTTCTTAATGAAATAAAAGCCTTTGTTTGTTAGCATTGCTGTATTACAAAAAGAATCCAAATAGTAAAGAACTGTTAGGCATGCCAGCTGCCATTAAATCACCAAAACCAAATAAAATAAAGTGCATAACAAACATTGAACATTACCGTGAAACCAGTGCAAACAAATAAATGCCCTACTTCTCTGTGTCTCCTGGACCCCCGCTTTTCTTTCTCTTTCTACCACATTTAGCACATGGTTTGCTGCTGCACAGGAATGGAGGAGTTATGGGGAGCAGAGCCCTGCAGGGGATACATGTGCCCTGGCCAACTAGTATTGAATCCCAGTTGCATGGGCAACTTAACCGTGCTATTATCCAGTGTGTTCCTGGTCTCTCGAGACATGGTTCTGTGGATGGGACTTAGGAGGTGGTGCAGGTAGAGCAGGCCATTAGTCTAAGCAGCCATTAGTCCAAGCAGCCTCTCAAATAAGTCTTTCTGCTGCACTCTATCGTCTTCCCTCAAGTGATGTTCCTGCTTCAGAAACTGTGCTCCAGGTCTCTTCTCCTGCTCTGCATTTCTCTCCACCAGCTCTGCAGCCTGTCTGTTCCTTTCAACTTGTCATGAATCCTTTTCCTTGCATATTGGCCCTGTCCAGGTTGTCCATCTTATGTTTGTCATGGGTACAGTTCCTCTTTGACTACTCCATGATAGTACAACTTGCCAGGCTCTTGGTGGACTGTGACTGGGCTGCAGAAGTGGAAGGGCCTGTAAACAGACATCAAACAGTTCTTTATTGGCTCAGTTCTTCAGATAAGGTTCAGCACATCCTCAGAAAAATGTGCCTGTGGGATCACAAGGGCAAAAAATGATACTTTGTAAAATTCAGCTTAAGTATTTCTCAGAGCAACCCTTAAATTCCCAGATGCTCCATGGGCACAAGCTGAGAGTTAAGTGAAGAGTGAAAAACCTGCAAAGCCACATTCTATTCCAAGCTACCAAGGCAAGCCAGTCGTGTATCCCATAGAGCAGGGGTCGGCAACGTTCGGCAGGCGGCTCACCAGGGTAAGCACCCTAGCGGGCCGGGCCAGTTTATTTACCTGCTGACGCGGCAGGTTCGGCCGATCGTGGCCCCCACTGGCCGCGGTTCGCCGTCCCGGGCTAATGGGGGCGGTGGGAAGCCGCGGCCAGCACATCCCTCGGCCTGCGCTGCTTCCTGCCGCCCCCATTGGCCTGGGACGGCGAACCACGGCGAGTGGGGGCCGCGATCGGCCAAACCTGCTGCGTCAGCAGGTAAATAAACTGTCCCGGCCTGCTAGGGTGCTTACCCTGGCGAGCCGCGTGCCGAACGTTGCTGACCCCTGCCATAGAGGTTTTCAAGCTTATGGTGACTGAGCAACACATGTACAAGTGGCATGATCTGGTGTACTACAAAGTAGGGCCTGGAAAAATATGCCCTTCTCCAAAATATGGCTACCTATGTGGAATTTCTATGACAGGAAAAGTTTGCAGCTATCAGCAACCATAGTTGGGTTAAAATTCATGAGGCATCAACAGCATGCTTTTCGAACAGCCATGTCAATTATTGCCTCCCTGTAAGCTGCTAAAAACTCTGCATTCCTTCAGTTACCCAGGTGCAGCTATGATACAGCCTTCTCTGATTATGTCTATCTATGGACCATATGCAAACACACATGACAATACAGATCCTCAGAGAATTGCATAGCTAACCTTCCTTTTCTCTGGCAACTTTCCAGACTGCATACAACCCCCCCGCTGTATTTCGCACAGTGATTTCGTCACCCATTAGCTACATTTCCCCCTTCCCTCCCTGTACAGTTTGCGGTTTACAGGTGGCTTGTTACACTGGAATGTGGCTGACTTGAATGGTGCAGTGTACTAACAGGAAAGGGAATATAAGGTTCTTACTTTTAACGTCCCAGCACGTCTTTGTAAGAATGTGCAAATACTTAGTAAAAGATTAACGTTAAATACTGGTTTAACTGTTGTTTGGGCTTCCCGGTCTCCATTTTGAATTCCGTGTTGTGGTATTGGGGGTGACGCAGTGCTTACTTAGTGCCAGGGCTAAGCCCCGGCGCCCCGGGCTTGGCAGTTTAAGCCCTGGCACCACTGGTCTTGCTGCATCAGTTATGAATGTAAAAAAATTGCTTGTGTCCTGGCACCTTGTTCATTACAAGCACTGGGGTGACGCCAAGGTGCTAGTGTGCATTCTGCCACTAGCAGACACATGCTGCTACCCGCGGCTTGCAATAATCATTGCTTTGGGTCATTAAGTGGAATTCCTCCCATTTGTATATTAATAACAACAGACATGGAGCCAAACACTTGCCAGGCTCTGGGGCTACATCTGCCTCTTCTGTTTCTGCTGCCAATCCAGTGGCAGGCTATTCTTCGGGAGAGGAGGGAGGGTTCATCAAACAGCTCCTCTGAATATGGACCCAGGATGTGCTACAGCTGCTCTGCCAGTAAAGCCTCTTTTGGGATCAGCATGAGCACCAGAATCACTTTGCTAGCCTGATCCAGTGATTGCTGGCTCCCTTCCAGTGTTATACTAGTTTCAGGGGTTAGAAGGTTGCCATCCTGGCTGACCAGGCGACTATGAACTACTCAGTGCTCTGCACAGCACCCAGTCAAAGTCTTCATAAAAGATGCATAGTGGCGGAGAACTCCCAGAGGTATGGTTCTCATTCCTAGCTTTCTGGTAGTCATTCTTGAGCCACTTAATCCAATTCCAGTCACCAGTCTATTGAATCCCGAATGCTGCCAGCTTGTTCACTATTACTTGGTACACCTGGAATCAAACATCTTCCTTGCCTCACAACAGAGATTTACCAGAATCTAGCTGTGGTCCCATGACCAGATAGCAGTGCGCTTGACAAAAGACATCATCTTGTTGGTGGCCATAGCTAGTGCAGGCAATGGTTCACTCGGCAGCTCAGTGGTCAGAATAAAATGGAGGGGTAAAATTCTGAACAGCTAGACTTGCAACCCTCCAGAGTCTTCCATGTCATGGGAGTTGATTGGCTACTCTTGGGATAGAGAGGCCAGGAACACTGGCCTTAGGGATTGTGGGCAGAGCCATCCCGTCCATAGGACAGATGAGGCAACCACCCCGGGCCCCACACTTTGGGGGTCCCCGCGCTTCAGGACACGGGGTCCAGGGCGGCCTGAGGGGCTAGTGGGAGACCTGGCGCTGGCAGCAGCGAGTGACCCAGCCCCGGCCTGCCTGGCTCCGCTGGCTCCCGGCGTCGCTCGGGGGAGGGGTCGGAAGCCGGAAAGAGGCAGGGCAGGCACTTGGGGGAAGTGGTGGAATGGGGGCAGGGCCTGGGCCAGAGGCAGGGGTTGTCCCGGGACCCGCACTCCCTAGGGACAGCCCTGATTGTGGGATAATGCTGGTGGACTCTCAGGACATGAGTCTGGGGATCAGGGCCTGAATTGTGTCTGAAGTGCAAAATGATGCAGTTTGAACCTGAGTCCCAGTGGGACTTGGGCTATGACCCACCTCCCCTGACGAATCCCAGGGCCCGGGTCTTGAGGACTACTGACCGGGGTTAGACAGATTTGTGTGTAGACAGAAGGGGGAGGGGGATTGGCTTTAACACTGAGCCCGGGCTTACATTGCCCAAAGAAGGATGGTCATTCAGTAGAGTTTTTTTGAGTTCTGTGGATGAAGGATACAAATCCAGTATCTATACATCTACATAACTTTTAATTTAAGAAATTGATCATTCCTGGCCTTCCCTTATCCCCCACCTTTATTAAATTAATATAAATCTTTAACAAACTGGGAATGGTAAATAGCAGTTTATTTCTGATACTTTTTAAATTATTAGCACATCTTGGGTATATCTGTATCTATGGCCCCACTTATCCATCTGCATGCTGAACCACGGCATATACAAGTATATATCTTAATTTGGCATCAAATGCCATTTGCCTTATTCACATGAGTAACCTATTGAATATAATTGGAATTATGTGGATGATTAAAATGAACACATTTTGGTTCCTACGACCTGATTCAAAGCACATCAAAAACAATGGGAGTCTTTTTATATTGATTTCAATGAGTTTTGGATCAGGCCCTTAGTTTTTAAGTTGCTTGGGAAAAACACATTGTTTTTCATTGTCTGTAAAATACCCTGAAGCCTTATGATGCTTAAAGTGATAAATGTATTAATAATAACAATTATTATGTTTGTACTCTTACAACTGATGATGTTCCTTGAAGTGCAGTAATTGCAAAGGAAAGTCAATGTAGAATGGACTTCAAAAACATTTTTTCCCCTGCTCACTGCCTTGCATCCTTCACTTTTATTCCACATCATGCTATGAAATGTAATCCTGCATGCTGATAGGTAGTTATGCATTGGTAGTAAATTCCAGCAACAATAAATAATTTTTCACTGACTAGTACTAGATGTGACAGAATACATGCTACCGTGCAGCCATCTGTGCCATCTCTGACCAATTTTCCCTGAAAGAGGATTAGGTAGCAGACTATAAAAGACAGGTGCACACAGAGAATTATGGCTGTGTACGCATTTATTTCAGTTTAACCCGGGGTGGGCAAACTTTTTGGCCCGAGGGCCACATCGGGGTTGTGAAACTGTAAGGAGGGCCGGGTAGGGAACGCTGTGCCTCCCCAAACACCCTGACCTCCGCCCCCTATCCGCCCCCTGACTGACTGCCTCAGACCCCCGACCCATCCAACCCCCCCTGCTCCTTGTTCCCTGACTGCCCCCTCCCCTGCTCCTAACCAGCCACCGGGCCCCACCCCTTATCCAACCCCCCCTGCTCCCTGTCTCCTCACTGTCCCGACCCCATCCACACCCCCGCTTCCCGCCCCCTTACTGGCCGGAGCCAAGCACGCCGCTGCACTGCCTGGCAGGAGCTCGCAGCCCCGCCGCCTAGAGCACTGGTGGCATGGCGAGCTGAGGCTGCAGGGGAGGGGGACAGGTGGGGAGGGGACGGGGGCTAGCCTCCCTGGCCAGGAGCTCAGGGGCCAGGCAGGACGGTCCTGCAGGCCGGATGTGGCTGTGGGTCATAGGCCTGGTCTACACTAGGCTTTTATGTCGACTTTAGCGCCGTTATATCGAATTAACCCTGCACCCGTCCACACCAGGAAGCCATTTAGTTCGACATAAAGCTCTCTTTAAATCGATTTCTGTAATCCTCCCCAACGAGAGGAGTAGCGCTAAATTCGACATGGCCATATCGAATTAGGCTAGGTGTGGATGGAAATCGACGTTAATAGCTCCGGGAGCTATCCCACAGTGCACCACTCTGTTGACGCTCTGGACAGCAGTCCGAGCTCGGATGCTCTGACCAGCCACACCCCCGGGAAAATTTGAATTCATTTTCATTTTCCTGTCTGGGCAGTTTGAATCTCAGTTCCTCTTTGGACATCGAGGGGAGCTCAGTAGCAGTGGCAACTATGCAGAGCTCTCCAGCAGAGATGGCCGTGCAATCCAATAGAAAGAGGGCCCCAGCATGGACTGATCGGGAAGTCTTGGATCTCATCGCAGTGTGGGGCGATGAGTCCGTGCTTTCAGAGCTGCGCTCCAAAAGAAGGAATGCTAAGATCTACGAGAAGATCTCCAAAGCCATGGCAGAGAGAGGCTACAGCCGGGATGCAACGCAGTGCCGCGTGAAAATCAAGGAGCTGAGACAAGGCTACCAAAAAACCAAAGAGGCTAACGGACGCTCCGGATCCCAGCCCCACACATCCCGTTTCTACGAGGCACTGCATTCCATCCTGGGAGCGGCCGCCACCACTACCCCACCCCTGACCGTGGACTCCGAGGATGGGATCATGTCGGACATGACAGCGGACGGGGAAGAGGAGGAAGGAGATGAGGAGGACGAGGCAGTCGACAGCGCTGGCACCGCTGATTTCCCCGACAGCCAGGAGCTCTTCATCACCCTTACCGAGATCCCGTACCAACCGTCCCCATCCCTTACCCCGGACACAGAATCAGGGGACGGATCAAGCAGTAAGTGCTGTAAACATGTAAACATTTATTTAAAACAGAACGGTAATATTTATACTATTAACAATGTATATTTATAAAAGTGCTGTAAACTAGTAAAAAAATAATCAGGTACAAAACAGGAATATTTACAAAGGTAACAAATGGGTTTTGCATGATTTCTCTGTCTTAGGCTCTTCTCAATTTAGTCCCAAGTATTTTAAAAAAATTTCACAATGTCCGTTACTACATGATTCCCAGGCCCAAGACGCTCCACTCCAAAGTCCCAGTGCACCTACGCGAAAATCCGGTCAATGTGGCCGGGGATCGACGAGAAATCCTCGTAGGAGAACTCCTCGTAGGTCTCGTGGAGGTAGAGCTCAAGCCTGTTGATCAGGTTCCGGGGTAGGGCGATCTTAGTGGGCCCTCCGTGGTAGCAGACATGTCCCCTCCATGCCACAATCAGGTACTCGGGGATCATGGCCCGACATAGCATGGCGGCATACGGCCCCGGTTTCTGCATGCTTTCCCGCAGCATGCGTTCTCTCTGGGTGTCCGGGATCCTCAGGAGGGTGATGTCGCTCATGACGCCCTGCTTTGAATTAGGGAGGGGACTGTTAGTATTGGGACTGCTTTACAGCCACGCGGTGGAGGGAGAGGGGCAGCATACAGGGATCTTTCCCTGGGACAGCCGCGAGGGGGTGGGACAGGGGCAGAGTTGATGCTGTCCTGATTGCTGGCAGCAGAGACTGGCATTGCTTTCAATGTGAAAGGAGGCCAGTGCTACTGCTGGAGTTTTAAGCAGCCACAAGTCTGCGGCTTACCATTATTGCCCGCTCCAGAAGTTCAGGTCTCCAGCCACAGTTCTCTGAACACTCCAAGACCTCCGCAAGTCCACAGGCACTGAAGGCGACGGCCGAAAATTCGACCTTGTCCTGAGTGCGCATGTGAGAGGTTCAGTGCATGGTCTTGTTCACAGAGAAAGACTAGGTTCTTTGTATACAATTTCATTTATCTGTCTCAGGAATTCACTCCCTTTTTAAAATTCACACAGACACATCTGCGACTGTCTCCCAACCCAGCCTGTCAGCACACTCCCAGAGGCTAGCGCAGATTAGGCGGAGGAAGAAGAAGACGCGTGAAGACATGTTCACAGAACTAATGGGCTGCTCCCGAGCCCAGGCAGCCCAGCAGACACAGTGGAGGGAGAACTTGTCACAAATGCACCGAGCAGTCATGGAACGGGAGGAGAGGTGGCGTCAGGAGGACCAACAGGCTACTGAAAAGCTGCTTGGACTAATGAGGGAGCAAACGGACACGCTCCGGCGCCTTGTGGATGTTCTGCAAGACCGGAGGCAGGAGGACAGAGCCCCGCTGCAGTCTATCTGTAACCGCCCTCACCCGCCACCAAGTCCCACACCACCCTCACCCAAAGTCCAAAGAAGGAGGGGCGGCAAGGGCCGTTAAAACTTTCAATCAACCCCTGCAGACTGCTCTAGCAGTAGAAGGCTGACATTCCCCAAAATTTCATAAGTCCTTTCCTACCCACCTCACACAAGCCCCCGTCCAAGTTTCACCCCCCACGTTTCATGTCTGGTTCGCAATAAAATGTTTGTTTCTGTTCATTACTGTTTCAGTCAGGTTCTTTTGAGGGAGAGTCTGTCTGGAGGGGGGGAAGGGGCTTGGTAATTGGACAGGACAGTCACCTTTAGCAGGGTACAGAGGCGGTGTCAGGTCCAGCATCAGGACACATACACAGTGCAGTCACTGGTTACCCTGGTCAGTCTGGGAGGTGCTTTTCATGTTTTTGGGGGGGGGGGTTGCTCTGTGACTTTGTGGCGGGGGAGGGCAGTTACAGATCTTATGCAGCGGTCCTTATCCTGGCTCACAGATCCACGCAGCAGGGGATCTGTAACCCTACCCCCCCTGCCAGAAAGTCACATAGCCGACACATACACACAGTCCCCCCCAGGAGTGCTGGCAGGCTCCATTGAAATAACCAGTCCACCAGTGCGGAGCCTGTCATTCCGGGAGTTTAGAAGTATCATTTGCATCAGAACACTAAACCCGCCCCCCGCCACAGTCTGCGTCCCCGGTTTAAAATATTCCCGCGAAAACAGCAATACAGACAACGGTGTTCATTAAAAAATCGAAATGATTTTATTTTTTGGGAAGGGGAAGGGGGTGAAGGTTGTATGTAACTGGAGAGGATAGTCAAAATGGACTGGGTAAAGAAACGGGGGCAGGTTCAGCTTTTCTGTCCACAAACTGAAAAGTCACTGGTTGCCCTGCTCACTCAGGAACCTAGCTTTCAAAGCCTCCCGGATGCACAGGGCGTCCCGCTGGGATCTTCTAATGGCCCGGCTGTCTGGCTGGACGTAATCAGCAGCCAGGCTATTTGCCTCTAGCTCCCACCCCGCCATAAAGGTCTCCCCCTTGCTCTCACACAGATTGTGGAGCACACAGCAAGCTGCAATAACGATGGGGATATTGGTTTCACTGAGATCACAGCGAGTGAGTAAGCTTCTCCATCTCCCTTTGAGACGGCCAAAAGCACACTCCACCACCATTCTGCACTTGCTCAGACGGTAGTTGAACAGTTCTTTTTCTGTGTCCAGGGCGCCAGTATAGGGCTTCATGAGCCAGGGCATTAGCGGGTAGGCTGGGTCCCCGAGGATCACTGTAGGCATCTCCACATCCCCAACAGTTATCTTGTGGTCCGGGAAGTAAATACCTTCCTGCAGCCGTCTAAACAGACCAGAGTTCCTGAACACGCGAGCGTCATGAACCTTGCCCGGCCATCCGACGTAGATGTTTGTAAACCGTCCCCGATGGTCCACCAGTGCTTGCAGCACCATTGAAAAGTAGCCCTTTCTATTGATGTACTGGCTGGCCTGGTGGTCCGGTCCCAGGATAGGGATGTGAGTCCCATCTATAGCCCCACCGCAGTTTGGGAATCCCATCGCGGCAAAGCCATCTATGATGACCTGCGCGTTTCCCAGGGTCACTACCTTTGGGAGCAGTACCTTGACGATTGCCTTGGCTACTTGCATGACAACAACCCCCACGGTAGATTTGCCCACACCAAAGTGGTTCGCGACTGACCGGTAGCTGTCCGGCGTTGCAAGCTTCCAGAGGGCTATGGCCACTCGCTTCTGGACAGTGAGGGCTGCTCGCATGCGGGTGTCCTTGCGCTTCAGGGCAGGGGACAGCAACTCACAAAGTTCGAGGAAAGTCCCCTTCCGCATGCGAAAGTTTCGCAGCCACTGGGATTCATCCCAGACCTGAAGCACTATACGGTCCCACCAGTCCGTGCTTGTTTCCCGGGCCCAGAATCGCCGTTCAACAAAATCCACATGCCCCATTGCCAACGTCATGTCCTGGGCGCTGGGGCTCGTGGTTTCGGACAGCTCTGTGCCACTCTCCGACTTCAGGCTCTCACGGCGGTGCCGTAGCCTCCTCGCCCGATTTCTCTGCATCTGCCTCAGGGAAAGGTGTATGATAAGCTGCGAGGTGTTGAGAACGGCCACAAGTGCAGCGATGGTCGCAGCGTGATCCATGATCGCAGTGCTGTGGCGTCCGCGCTGTCACTGACCAGAAAAGTGCGCGAACTGATTTCCCGCCGGCGCTTTCATGGAGGGAGGGAGGGCGTTAGTGACGGACGGATGACGACAAATTTTTTTTACCCAGAAGGCATTGGCGGCTCGACCCAGAATTCCGATGGGCAGCGGGGACTGCGGGAACTGTGGGATAGCTGCCCACAGTGCACCGCTTCCAATATCGACGCTCGCCCCGTTAGTGTGGACTCACAAAGTCGAATTACTGTCCTTAGTGTGTCCTTAGTGTGGACACACACGTTCGACTTTGCAATATCGATTCCACATATTCGATTTAAGTAAAATCGAATTACCCTCGTAGTGTAGACATACCCATAGTTTGCCCACCTCTGGTTTAGCCTGTTACTTATTTTCTAAAGAAAACATAATGTAAAAAGAAAAAGGTTAAAGTGCATGTTCCACTTCACCTAAATATCATGATCTAGGTGAAAAATCTTTTTCAGTCACAGAATTGTTTTTTTGTTTCTATTCCATTTTTTTTTTTTAATTTATGATATACTTGTAGGTATGCGGCCATTGATTTTGTGGAAAGATAGAAGCTATCGACTGAGCTGGCAAGACAAATTCAATAGTATAAAATAGGAAATACAGCAAAATATAAAAGATTAAATGTTTTAAACTAACTGTGGAGTCACTGGAAACTTTATAATAATGTATAACACATCTTTGGCTCAGTTTCAGAACTCTCCCAGGAGAAAATAATTTTAATTTCCTTGTGATCTTGTTTCTTTTAAAGCACAGAACAAAACCAATATGTAAAGGGGTTTGGTTTTGTTGTTTTTCATAGTGACATTTCAGGGCTTTTCTGTATCTTGCTTTCTTGGCACTTGTCCAATGTCTGTTATTGAGAGACATTTTTTGTTTTAAAAAATATTAAAGGGAACTTGATAAATATCATGAGAATCATGTGGCTAAATCTCACATGCATCACATCATGAGTGTAAGTATAGGAAAGGATGGGGGAATCATATTCCCTCCTTCTCCTTGCCCCCCAGCAAAGCCATCTTTCTTCTTTTCCCCTACTTTGGCTGGCTTTGAAGGGGAGGAAGGAAGCTGTAAGAAGGAACAGAGAAGAGAGTCTGAGGCTGGTTTGTGCAACACATAGTTGTTATAATAGCACTTTCTCCTCCTCCCATCCTCTTGCTGGTAGGCTCAAGATAGGAAGAAGCTGTAGTATCAGTCTCCTGCCAGTAGAGGCAGCAATGTCACTCTTCTGAGCGGGAGGCAAGAACTTGCAGCTCGCTCAGCTCCGTTCTTGCCGGGACCATGTCCTGCCAGCTGAAAAGGTCTGCTAAGTAGGAAAGAGGCATGGCTGGATATAAAGGGGAAGCACTGGCTGGGGCAGCAGCATTCCCTTCCTCTTCTAGGGGACAGACACAAGAGAGGCTGATATGGAAGGGGGTCCAGACTCTAGCACAAGTGATCCCACTGTGAGTGCAGTAGGCACCAGGGAGACAATGGAGAGGGACAAAAGGTGGAAGGATTTGTGGGGAGGGAAAAGAGACTGAGGCGAGGGTCATTTGGGGGATAAAAAATGGGTGTGTGTGGAGATGAGGTGAGTGCTGAAAGGGAGATGAGAGGTTAGAGGTTCTTAGGCCATGTCTACACTACCAATTTGTGTCAACAAAAGTGATATTGACACCCAAAAGTCGACATAATAAAAATCGCAATTTCATGTTCACACTTGCGCCCTCTGTCTGCAGATCTCGTCCACAGTGGGGGCACCATCATTGACAGTGTGAGCAATGCACTGTGAGTATCTATCCCATAGTCCTTCTGTCGCTAGGTGTTGTGGGATGAAGGAGCAGATTGCAGTGCATCTCCTAAGTGAAGAAGACTCACAGGTACCCGACATTCTGTGTGATATGGATAGGAGCAACTTTAGATTGCTTTTGGCATTCATAGGGCAGGTGCATATAGTAGACCGCCACTGAATGGTGGGATCGTATCATCATGCAGGTGTGGGATGACGAGCAGTGGCTACAGAACTTTCGGATGTGGAAAGCCACCTTCCTGGAACTGTGTGCGGAGCTCGCCCCAGACCTGCGGCTCAAGGACACCAGAATGAGAGCTGCCCTCTCAGTAGAGAAGCGCGTCGCAATTGCTGTGTGGAAGCTGGCAACTCCAGACTGCTACCGGTCGGTTGCGAATCAATCTGTAGTGGGGAAGTTGACCGTTGGGGCTGTGTTAATGCAGGGCAGTGTGCAGGGCAATAAATCACATTCTGCTACAAAGGACCGTAACTCTGGGAAATGTGCGTGAAATAATGGACAGCTTTGCAGAAATGGGTTTCCCTAACTGTGGAGGGATGATAGATGGTGCAAACATTCCAATTTTGGCACCAAACCACCTTGCAATGGAGTATATCAATAGGAAGGGATACTTCTTCATGGTGTTGCAGGCGCTTGTGGATCACCATGAGCTTTTCGCTCACATCAACACGGGGTGGTCTGGGAAGGTGCACAATGCACGCATCTTCTGGAACTCCAGCCTGTACAGAAAGCTGCAAGCGGGGACTTTCTTTCCTAATCAGATGATTACAGTGAGGGGTGTTGAAATGCCCATAGTGATCCTGGTAGACCCTGCATACTCCTTACAGCCGTGACTCATGAAACCTTACACGGGACACCTGGACAGCAGTAAGGAGCGGTTCAACAACAGGCTCAGTAATGTCAGACAACAGTTGAATGTGCCTTTGGTGATGCCTTTATGGCAGGTTGGACCTCACCAAGGATAATATTCCTATGGTCAGAGCTGCATGCTGTACTTTGCATAATCTCTGTGAAGTTAAGGGTGAAACGTTTGCTCAGGGGTGGAGTGCTGAAGCAGACTGCTTAGCCGCTGATTTTGAGCAGCCAGATACCGGGGCTGTCAGAGGAGCCCAGAGGGGAGCTATTCGAATCAAGGAGGCTTTGAGGCAGCACTTTGACAATGACCACCAGTAACATATATATCTCTGTCTGAGTTGCTTCAATGTTACATCACATGTAGTTTTCCTAGGGGGGCAATGGTGACATTTGGGGCCTTATATTCCTATAATAAAGTGATTAAAATGCCTGTGCATGTATTGGCATTGCCTGCAATCTCACCTTGTAGAAAAAAAAAAGATGATTTACCATTATAAAAGTTTGCTTTTATTGCACAAGAAACAGCACCCACAAACATACAGATGCTTGGCGGGAAAGGAGGAACCAGGGAAGGGTAGACTTTCACAGCTGTGTGTAGGTCCAGTTATCATTGTGAAAGTTGTCTGAGGGGATGGAGTGAAGGGGTAATCGAGAAGTCCCGGAAGGCGGAAAGGAATATGAGGGTGGAATTTTGAGGGGGCATGGAAAAGATTTCTGAATGTGCTGCAGTGGAGGTCGAGCACTGATCTGCTCAGTCTGCAGCATTATTAAGAACTTCAGCATCTGTGTTTGCTCTTCCATTACTTTAATTATCTCCTCAGTATCATCCTTTACAAACATGTGATTCTCTTTTCTGCCCTGCTGTTTGGCTTCCCAGCACTCCTTTCTTTTCCTTTTTTCTGCATAGGAGCACTGCAGGACCTCACGAAACAAGTCTTCTTTGCTGCGTCTTAGGCGCTTTCTTATCTGGCAGAGACGTTTGGCTGGGGTGTGTGGGGTGTTCCTGAAGGCCACATCTGGTGAGGCACAGGGGACAATGCACAGAAGTGGGATTGTGAAATTCATGCACAGCATTGAAACATTTCAGTTAAATACATGTTTTGTAGCATTACTATCACTTTCTCACTGACACTAGCTAGGCACACATCTCTGTGAACACTCAAAGCATGGTGAGTGTTGGCGGGGATTGGGGGCACTCCACATGGGGAAAAGAATACACACTCTTTGCAAGGGTCGTGGTGCAGCATTCTAGGGAACAAATTCTAAAATTCTCCCACACTTTTCCACAGGCGGAGGTAATTCTAGCAGACATCTCACAGCTAAGGGTAAGCAGGGAAACGTGGGTACATCTACTCCATGCTTGTGGCTTCTGCCCTGGTCCCTATGCTGCTCGCCTACGTGCCGCTTTGGTCCCTGCACAAGTGATTGCTGAATGGCATGGGAAAGTTTCCTACAATGGGGGAAGGAACAAAGCTGCTCTGCCACGCAACCTGCAGCAGAGGATTGCCGAGTACCTCCAGGAAACTTTCCTGGAGATCTCTCTGGAGGATTCCTGTGAGATCTCGGTGTGCATCAACACCCTGTTCTGCCATACTTATTAGCTACACAGGGAAATGTCCAGCTCACAGAAACACAGCCAGCCTCCCACATTTCTATGCTCTGAATCCATCTCCACACTACACAAACCACAGCCACTTACCAGGAGTCTCATCTCTTTCTTCTTGCTTGGTGGAGAGCAACTGCTAGGCACCTCAGGAGTGGAGAAAAGTTCCTGGCTGTCTGCCCCACCAGGCAACCCCACTGGGAGCTGCACATCCTCATCTAACTCCACCTCTTCATCAATAACTTCATCCTCTGGGTTAGGTCCTCTTTCTGCTGCCTCTGGGCTCTTTGAAGTATCCATGGGCTCTTGGCAGTGGAGGTGGTGTGGCCAATGAGGATAGCATCCAGTTCCTTATAGAACTGGCAGGTCTTAGGTGAAGCACTCAAGCGACGGTTGCCTCCCTCACCTTATGATACACCTGCCTCAGCTCCTTTATCTTCGCTCTACACTGCAGAGTGTCCTGATCATAGCCCTTTTTGCACAAGCCTCGAGAAAACTGCCCATAGGTATCCCAATTCCTATAGCTGGGACTGCACATCCTCCTCTCCCCATATACTGATCAGATCTAGCAGCTCCGCAGTGGTCCAAGCGGAAGAGTGTTTGCTGCGATAACCCACCATGATCACCTGGGAAGATGTGATGAGACCTCTCCACGTCGAGCAAACAGGAAATGGAATTTCAAAAATTCCTGGGGCGTCTAAGGGGGCGGATGGTTGCTTACCTGGCTGCAGGGCAGTGGTGTTCAAACTGCTGATCAGAGCGGACAGTATGGGCATTGTGGGACATCTCCTGGAGGCAAATTAAAGTGATGAAATGAAGGGTGGTGTCTACACTTGCACTTTGTCGACAAAAATGTAGAGGAAAAAGACGTAAATCTCTCATGAGGGTGGATGTATTTTGTCACCAAAACTGGGCATTTTCCCTGACAAAAGTTGCCTTGCAGTGTGTACGCACTCACTGTTTGGGTCGACAAATGGCAGTTTTGGTGACACAACTTGGTAGTGTAGACAAGGCCTTAGAGAGGAAAAACTGGGATTTAGGGGAGGAGAGACTTGGGAGAAGGGGGAAAGCAAGGTGGCTTGGGGAGAGGGAAGAGACATTGGTGGCATTGTGGGAAATAAGGGAATCTAGGAAGATTTCACCTGGAGAAAAGTCGGCGGGAGAAGGGTTGATTAGGGGGTTTAGCATAGGGTGAAAACTTGTATGTTGTCTGAAGACTGCTGGGGCACAGGATGGGGAGCCAGTCAAAGACTGCACCAAAGGAAGAGAGGTGGTAGGAGGGCAAAATTAGGGGTAGCCTTGCTTTTTGAAAGGGGAGTGGAATTGCAAGGAAGTGAGCTGATCTCATAGTGTGGCAGATGGATGTCTCTATCCCCCAGTCTCCACACCATCACACTGCTTTGTCCCCAAATCATCTGGATTAAGAATGGACTGTCCTCTGTCCATGGACTGTCATAGTCTCCTGCTCTGTTTTACCTGCGTTCTGCCATATATTTCATGTTATAGCAGTCTTGGATGACAACCCAGCACATGTTATTTGATTGAAGAACACTTTCACTGCAGTTCTGACAAAACGCAAAGAAGGTACCAATGTGAGATTTCTAAAGATAGCTACAGCACTCGACCCAAGGATTACGAATCTGAAGTGACTTCCAAAATCTGAGATGGATGAGGTGTGGAGCATGCTTTGAGAAGACTTAAAAGAGCAACACTCTGGTGTGGAAACTACAGAACCTGAACCACCAAAAAAGAGAATCAACCTCCTGCTGGTGGCATATGACTCAGATGATGAAAATGAATGTGCATCAGTCTGCACTGCTTTGGACTGTTATCGTGCAGAACCAATCATCAGCATGGAAGCATGTCCTTTGGAATGGTGGTCAAAGCATGAAGGGGCATACAAATATTTTGCATATCTGGCACATAAATACCTTGCAATGCAGGCTACAAAAGTTCCATGTGAACGCATGGTCTGACTTTCAGGTGACACTGTACATAAGAAGGGGCAGCATTATCGCCTGTAAATGTAAACAAACTTGTTTGTCTTAGTGATTGTCTGAACAAGAAGTAGGACTGAGTGGACTTGTAGGCTCTAAAGTTTTACATTGTTTTATTTTTGAGTGCAGTCATGTTAAAAAATAATTCTACATTTGTAAGTTGCACTTTCACAATAAACAGATTGCACTACAGTACTCATATGAGATGAATTAAAACATACTGTTTCTTTTGTGTATATTTTTACAGTGCAAATATTTGTAATAAAAAAATAATATAAAGTGGGCACTTTGTATTCTGTGTTGTAATTCAAATCAACATACCGTATATACTCGTTCATTAGCCCGTTCGTTTATAAGCCGACCCCCCAAGATGGTTAGGTAAAAATAGCAAAAACTGTATGACCTTTTCATAAGCCGACCCTATATTCCAGGGGTTAGCAAACTTTGGCTCCTGGCCTGTTAGGGTAAGCCTCTAGTGGGCCTGGACGTTTTGTTTACCTGGAGCGTTCACAGGCACTGAGACCCTCAGCTCCCTGTGGCCACGGTTCGCCGTTCCCAGCCAATGGGAGCTGCAGGAAGTGGCGCGCCACTTCCTTCAGCTCCCATTGGCTGGGAACGGCAAACCGTGGCCACTGGGAGCTGAGGGGCTCCATGCCTGCAGACCCTTCAAGTAAACAAAACGACAATGTATTAGATATTCAATTCCATGATTCCATAGAGTTTAAAATCATCAAATTTTGGTGTAGACCTGTTTATAAGCCAATCCCCACTCTTTGATGCATCACTTTTTTACAAAAAATATTTGGCTTATGAACAAGTATATACGGTATTTGAAAATGTAGAAAACATCCAAAATATTTAAATAAATGGTATTCTATTATTGTTTAACAGTGTGATTAAAACTGCCATTAATCACAAATATGTTTTGATAGTTTGACAGCCCTACTTAAATTCTTTCTTAGGCTTAGGGTTAGAGAATGTTCACAAAGAATAAGAACTATTTGTGTAGAGCATTTCATTAACTCAAACTGTAATAGAATTCTCTTTTTACTAATGAGGAGATGATTTTAAAGTCAAAGAAACAACACTCACAGGCAAATATTCAAAGACAGCATCTTATTTTAGCACTACAGTTGATCATAAGTGCAAGTGTTAGAATTTATTCATAAATTATAAATCCAGAAGGGAGTGTTGTGATCATCTTGTCTGACCTCTTATATAACACAGGCCATAAGACTTCCCTAAATTAATTCATGTGTGAACTAGAGCATCTCTCTTAGAAAAACATCCAATCTTGATTTATAGATTTCCAGTGATGGAGAATCCACCACAACCATTGGTAAGTTGTCAAATGGTTAATTATTACCCTTTTTGTTAAAAGTTTTGACTTATTTTGAATCAGAATTTGTCTGACTTCAGCTTCCAGATATTGAACCTTGTTATAACTTTGTCTGTTAGTTTGAAGAGCTCTCTATTATCAAATTTCTGCTCCCTATGTAGGTTATTTATGGATTGTGATCAAGTCACCTCTTTAGACATCTACCTGCCTAATTTCTGTCTTCAAATCAAGAAAGCATACACTTAAATTCTTAAATTTGCCTTCTAATGATAACGACTGAAATTGCTGGTTCTTTCTAATAGCAGATGTAAAATTAGATACTGACCTTGTAATTGACTCCACATGGGCAGATCATCATTGAAGCAAATAGGGCTTCATACAGTATAATCATCCTGCTAGTGAAGGCAGGGGGCTGGACTCGATGACCTTTCAAGGTCCCTTCCAGTTCTAGGAGATAGGATATCTCCATTAATTGGGGGAGGGGGGCAGGGATAGCTCAGTGGTTTGAGCATTGGCTTCCTTAAACCCAGGGTTGTGAGTTCAATCCTTGAGGGGGCCACTTAGAGATCTGGGGCAAAAACAGTACTTGGTCCTGCTAGTGAAGGCAGGGGGCTGGGCTGGGCTCAACTCAACTCAACTCAATGACCCTTCAGGGTCCTTTCCAGTTCTATGAGATAGGTATATCTCCATATATCCTCCAGCACCCAAGTTGCAAAATCAGCATGTTGGGAATAACTTTTTCTAAAGAGTCCAACTCCTATTTTCAGAAGTGTTTTGGATACTTAGGAGCCTAGGTCTCACTGAAAGTCCATGGGATTTAGGCTCCTAGATTACTAAAATGCTTTTTTAAAACGTTACTCTTAAAAGCCAGATTGAAGCATATTAAAAAGGAGTGCTGAGAGTGAAGGCTTCTATTTCAAACATAATTTACATATAATATTAGTCTCAGATGATTCTGTAACATTTTATTTTAATCTGTGAAAAATTTTAATTGTATGTCTAACATTATAATATGTTCTGTGTGTGCTATAACAGACTCAACAACTGGGCAAGTTAAGGACTGAGCTGAAGTACTGTACCAGGGTAGCTGGCCTCTTAACATGAAATTGGGTCCAGCTCTCCTGTTCCAATCTAGGTGTGTGCTGGTTTAATAGAATGAAGAGGTTCAGTCTGTTTCTGAGAGTTATAAATAGAAGTTCAGAATCCTGAGGGAGACCTCAGAACCCAGAGTTTAGAAAAGAAAGAGAGTCCAAAATCCTGAGAGTAAAGAAAGCTTAGAGGACGAGGAAAGTTGGTTTGAGAGCATCCGGGTGAGGATGTCTCTGAAGGAGGGAGCAGTGGAGCCAGATCCGACTGGTAAAAACAGAAGGCAGGTCAGCAGTTGGGGGTGGGGGGGGCACCTACAATCTTCCCCAAGCCACAAAGCCACAGCCGGAGAGGGACGAAGGCTGAGCACAGCACAGGGAGATGCCTGCTGGGCCTCTGAGCTGCAGTCTGGGGGATGATGGATGGGGGAGGTCGCTGATGTCTCCAGGAAAGTGCTAGAACCCTATCTGGGAAGGAAACAGGGTTAGAGGAGATGGGTTGAGGCATGGGGAGAAATGCTGGAGCTGAGCTAAGGTGTAGTGAGAGACAACATAACCATACTTGGTGTGGACTATTGGGATGAATGTACTGTTTGGACTGCACTGGGGGGGATTCTGGTATATGGTAGTGGAACTTTCAGCAATAAATTAACCCTACAAAAACAGCCATTTATATATTCCAAAGACTGTACTGAGCTTGAGGAATCAAGAGGGGAACTGAGGCAATGGACGGCTTGTAGAAATGCCATGAAGACACATGTTTACAAGCACTAATATAAAATATCTTTGCTATTGTAAATTTAAAAGGCAAAGACTTAACACAGTTTTAATGCAATGTTTAAAACTTTTTTTTGTTTCCTTTGTTTACAAAATGGAAAGAGAGAAGCACAAATAGTTGCCCATGACAGTCCTATACACAGCCATTAATGATTTAGTGCATCACTGTGTAGCTAAAAGCCCTAACTGCATTTCCCAATAACAATAATAGTGTTTTCAGAACTATTAGGAACTCTTGTATCAATACATATTTAAGGACCAGCTCAGCTGATGCTGTCATTTTAATTTTAACTGACTTTGTATTGTGCACTATACTTAGGGCCTTTCGTTTTCAGTTTTTATTTTAATTTTCCCTGGGAATTTATCATTGTTTATTGCCACAACAAAAACCAGGTGAAAATCAGTGCAAAAACTTAACTATACTGTATATTCATTAAGTAGGCATACTAAAATTATGATAAATGATTTTATATTAAAATGAATAACCAAGTTTTAAAAGATTTATATTGTAAAAGACCTGTGACCATCCAGAACTACATGCTTGCTACCATGCTGCTCACTGTGGTCATTCAGCAATCTACTATGACAGATCTTCCTCCTCCAAAAGTACAGGCCTTTATCAAGGACTTGTCCAAACCCAAACGTTTTGCCACTTTAATTATACTGGGGTTAAAGCAATAAAACATCCCTAGGGTGGATGCAGTTATATCAATGTAACAGTGCTTTATACTTATATAGCTATTCCCATATGGGAAAAAGGAGGTGCCAGTATAACTATTTCAATAAAATATCACACTCCTAACCAAAATAGTTAAATCAGTACAAAAAAATCACGTGTAGACAAGTGAGATAAAGAAGAAAGTCCATCAGGGCCGGATAATGACATTTTGAGGCCCTAAGCCATGTCAAGTGTAAGAGGGCCCATACCATAAAAAAAAAAAATTTCACAGAAAGGACATTGAATATATGAACACAAAAGCTTTATATTTGCATATATACAAAGGCAAAGTTGTAAAAATAGAATAATAATCTAACTAAAACACATCTTGCAATATGCCTGTTTGCATTCTAAAATAGTTTCCAATTAATATATTTCTGTCTATGATTTCTTAATTAGTAGATATGAAAACTTTACATTTTCAGCAACGCAAAAGCAGTTACAGTTACACAGACCAGCTTACTTAATGGAAGCAGTGCAGCCTGCAGTATGTCTGTTTGCACATCACGTTAATTTTAACACTGAAATTTAAAACATTTTCTTTTGTGATTTTTGGAGAGAAAAGTCATTGACGATGTCTTCAAATGATAAGCTACGGTGTTTGCACAGAATGGTTAGGGCAAATAGCTTTTCTTGCTGCTTTTTCTGGGCAGAGATCACTTCTCTATCCTCTGTCTCCCCCAGGACCAATAATTAATCTCGAGTAAACACCTCAGACGCACAGACTGACAACAAGCTATATGCACAAAAGAGAGAGAAAGAATTTACCAGAAAAAAGCCTGGGAATCTCTAGACAGGCATTGAGAAAGTGAGAAAGCCTATATTCAACACAAATTTATCCTCCTCAAGATCCACTCGACCCAAGTCCATAAGACGATCACCTGCAAACTCAATCATGTGAAGCATGGATAGTGCATGAAGCAGAAATCGGCATGCACACTGAAATATACAATTGTATGTATGTACAGATCAAAAGAAGAAAGAACGCAGTGACACTTAAGAAAACAAAGAAAAACAGGAGCAAAGGCACTATACGATTGAGAGTGCTGGACCGTAAACAAAAGATGGCAGCCTTCCGGCTATTACCAGCCAAGGGGAACGCTATACATGACATCACTCCTAGGAGGAGTCCCGTACGAGTAAGAGCTTGGCAGGATTGCTTCATGACACTGCCATCTCCAACCGCACATTTTTCTCGATTTTATCAGCAGTGAGATTATTTATTTAAATAAGTTATCAAGGCATGGTCAGAATTTTACCAGTAGCAGCTGACCAACAAAACACTACCTTAGGAGACTCATAGCAGACTTATTCGTAGAAATACTAATTTTACAAGTGTAATTATCTTTTTTTTTCTCAACCCTAGCCTCCCGCCTGTCAATAATGAACAATTAATGAAGGGTAAGGGTATTTGTGTAGCCAGATGTGTATATTATTGTCATATTTGAACAAAAATGTCTATATTTAGAAAGAATCTTTTTTTCCCATATCTCCTTTGTTTATCAACCAATTTTGATAAAATTTGAAATGGAGTCAGTTTTTTTCTTTTTTAGAGGCCCCTCATATTGTGACGCCCTAAACTGTAGCTTAGTTAGTTTAGTTTATGCCTTAATCCGGCCGTGATGTCCTTTACCTGCTAGGGTCTATGGCAGGTAGCTGGAACAGTAGCAAAATAAAAGTATATAAAGTAACACAACACTTAATGAAATGTACAGTTCATGTAATGGAAGTACAGTATGTACTGGAATGAAAAGATAAAGGATGTAAGACACAGTCAAGTGCAAATTTTTCATAAGAAATTTTTGGGTACACTATTGTAAGATTTTAATTAGAGGAAGTAATTTAAGACAAGGAGACAAGGATTCAAATGTGTTTTTAGGATATTTAGGGATTTAGAAACAAATTATTTCAAGAATTAGTTGGACACATTTATTTTCCCCTCTAGGAAACCATTCTTTCTGATACTAAATCATATGTGTAGTGTGTGTTGAAAACAATGAGACTATATGCTCGAGTGTTTGCAGGATCAGGCCCTACAAAGAAGAAAGATAGACACATACATATACACTCTCAAAAGCTTACATTGACAGCACAAAAATCACAGCAGGTACATGTTTATTAGTATTGTGTATGCTAAATGTAATATTTACAATTTTGCAAAGTAATAGTCTACTGGGGTTCAAACTTGCACCCAAACCTCTCACCGAAGCCAGTGAGAATTTTGAATGTGCAAAGAATCCAGGATCAGACCCTTTCTGCATAGAAAAAACATTACAAATTAAAAGTCATGACTTGAAGTGTACCCGCTTTACAAAGGCCTATGATATCAAACAGTGGAGGCTAACAGAGGGAATTTGCCTGGGATCTGTCCGAGAGGAGGTACGCTAAGTGCTGCATTAGCGGGGCTGTGTTGGTGAGTATCTGAGTGTCTCTTGTGGGGACAGTTTGTCAGTTTGACTGTGTGCTTGATTGTTTGAAAAGTGTGAATTGGGAGTGCTTTGTTCCAGGTGGGCCTTGAGTAGGCCTGACTGTTCTAAAAAGGCAGTCAGCAGCGAACCAGCTGAGCAGCGAATAGCGGAGGCTAACAGAGGGAGTTTGTTGGGAGTTCGCCTAGGGAGAATGTACTGAGGCTTTCATCTTGCAGGCTTCTCTGAGTAGTTACCACAACAGCTGAGGAAGCTCTTAGAAGGAAGGAAATATGGATGGTAAGCGTTCAGCTGTTGTTACCTGCACAGGATGTGCTATGTTTGTCTTTCTTCCACAGGACAGAAGCAACTTTGTCTGTACAAATTGCAAACTGGTCTCCATATTGGAAGAGAAGGTTCGAGGTCTGGAGAAACAAGTATCGACCCTGCGTTACAAAAGAGAAAATGAAGATTTCCTGGACAGACATCAGCATATGCTTCTACGGGTACAACATTCTGAAGACTCAAAGCAGGCTGAGCAGTGGGGACAGAAGGACGGTGAAGAAATTAGACAGCATGTGACCTCCAGAAGAAGAAAGAGGAGCGTCCATGTACCAGCAATGCAGATACAGCAACAGTTTTCATGTTCTCTCCACAGGTACTAATGCGGAGAGTGGACAAGATGATACATCTGAGGGAAGGGAGCAGAAGGAGACTCCACAGATTGGAAGGCATGAGATGCACTGTCCTAGGGATGGGGGTTCCATGACCACCGCTCCCAAGAGAAGGAGGTGGGTGGTGTTGGTCGGGACTCCCTCCTCAGTCGGACTGAGTCATCTATCTGCCGCCCCGACCAGGAAAACCGAGAGGTCTGCTGCTTGCCAGGACCTAGGATTCAAGCCCTCGGATCGCTACCCCTTCCTGCTTTTCCACATGGGCACCAATGATGCTGACAAGAATGACCTTGAGTGGATCACTGCAGACTGTGTGGCTCTGGGAAGAAGGATAAAGGAGTTTGAGGCACAAGTGGTGTTCTCGTCCATCCTCCCTGTGGAAGGAAAAGGCCCGGGTAGAGATCGTTGAGCCGTGGCAGTCAACGAATGGCTATGCAGGTGGTGTAGGAGAGAAAGCTTTGACCATGGGATGATGTTCCATGAAGGAGGAGTGCTAGGCAGAGATGGGCTCCACTAATGAAGAGAGCGAAGAGCATCATTACAAGTAGCCTGGCTAACCTAGCGAGGAGGGCTTTAAAGTAGGTTCACCGGGGGAAGGAGACCAATGCCCTGAGGTAAGTGAGGGAAATGGGATACCGAGAGGAAGCACGAGCAGGAGAGCACAAGAGGGGAGGACTCCGGTCTCATACTGAGAAAGCGGGACGATCAGCGAGTTATCTTAAGTGCCTATACACAAGTGCAAGAAGCCTGGGAAACAAGCAGGGAGACTGGAAGTCCTGGCACAGTCAAGGAATTATGATGTGACTGGAGTAACAGAGACTTGGTGGGATAACTCACATGACTGGAGTACTGTCATGGGTGGATATAGTCTGTTCAGGAAGGACAGGCAGGGCAGAAGAGGTGGGGGAGTTGAATTGTATGTAAGAGAGCAGTATGACTGCTCAGAGCTCCAGTATGAAACTGCAGAAAAACCTGAGCGTTTCTGGATTAATTGTAGAAGTGTGAAAAACAAAGGTGATGTGTGGTGGGAGTCTGCTATAGACCATCAGACCAGGGGGATGAGGTGGACGAGGCTTTCTTCTGGCAGCTAACAGAAGTTACTAGATCACGCGGCCTGGTTCTCATGGGAGACTTCAATCACCCTGATATCTGCTGGGAGAGCAATACAGTGGTGCACAGACAATCCAGGAAGTTTTTGTAAAGTGTAGGGACAATTTCCTGGTTCGAGTGCTGGAGGAACCAACGAGGGGTAGAGCTCTTCTTGATGTGCTGCTTACAAACCAGGAAGAATTAGTAGGGAACGCAAAAGTGAATGGGAACCTGGGAGGCAGTGACCATGAGCTGGTCAAGTTCAGGATCCTGACACAAGGAAGAAAGGAGAACATCAGAATACGGACCCTGGACTGCAGGGAACTGATGGGCAGGATCCCCTGGAAGAATAACATGAGGGGGAAAGGAGTCCAGGAGAGCTGGCTGTATTTTAAAGAATCCTTATTGAGGTTGCAGGAGCAAACCATCCCGCTGTGTAGAAAGAATAGTAAATATGGCAGGCGACCAGCTTGGCTTAACAGTGAAATCCTTGCTGATTTTAAACACACAAAAAAAGCTTACAAGAAGTGGAACAAGGACAAATGACCAGAGAGGAGTATAAAAATATTGCTCAGGCATTCAGGAGTGAAATCAGGAAGGCCAAATCACACTTGGAGTTGCAGCTAGCAAGGGATGTTAAGAGTAACAAGAAAGGTTTCTTTAGGTATGTTAGCAACAAGAAGAAAGTGTGGGCCCCTTACTGAATGAGGGAGGCAGCCTAGTGACAGAGTACAAGGGTGTTAAAGGAGTTGGCGGACGTGATTGCAGAGCCATTGGCCATTACCTTTGAAAACTCATGGCAATCCGGGGAGGTCCCGGATGACTGGAAAAAGGCTAATGTAGTGCCCATCTTTAAAAAAGAGAAGGAGGAGGATCTGGGGAACTACAGGCCAGTCAGCCTCACCTCATTCCCTGGAAAAAAACATGGAGCAGCAAAGCTTTTGATATGGTCCCCACAGTATTCTTCCCAGCAAGTTAAAGAACTATGGGCTGGATGAATGGACTATAAGATGGATAGAAAGCTGGCTAGATCATTGGGCTCAACAGGTACTGATCAATGGCTCCATGTCTAGTTGGCAGCCGGTATGAAGTGGAGTGCCCCAAGGGTCGGTCCTGGGGCCAGTTTTGTTCAATATCTTCATTAATGATCTGGAGGATGGCGTGGACTGCACCATCAGCAAGTTTGCAGATGACACTAAACTGGGAGGAGTGGTAGATTCACTGGAGGGTAGGGATAGCATACAGAGGGACCTAGACAAATTAGAGGATTGGGCCAAAAGAAATCTGATGAGGTTCAACAAGGACAAGTGCAGAGTCCTGCACTTAGGACGGAAGAATCCCATGCACTGCTACAGACTAGGGACCGAATGGCTAGGCAGCAGTTCTGCAGAAAAGGACCTAGGGGTTACAGTGGACGAGAAGCTGGATATGAGTCAACAGTGTGCCCTTGTTGCCAAGAAGGCTAATGACATTTTGGTCTGTATAAGTAGGGGCATTGCCAGCAGATTGAGGAACGTGATCATTCCCCTCTATTCAACATTGGTGAGGCCTCATCTGGAGTCCTGTGTCTAGTTTTGGGCCCCACACTACAAGAAGGATGTGGAAAAATTGGAAAGAGTCCAGCAGAGGGCAACAAAAATGATTAGGGGGCTGGAGCACATGACATATGAGGAGAAGCGGAGGGAACTGTGATTATTTAGTCTGCAGAAGAGAAGAATGAAGGGGGATTTGATAGCTGCTTTCAACTACCTGAAAGGGGGTTCCAAAGAGGATGGATCTAGACTGTTCTCAGTGGTAGCAGATAACAGAACAAGGAGTAATGGTCTCTAGTTGCAGTGGGAGAGGTTTAGGTTGGATATTAGGAAAAACATTTTCATTAGGAGGGCGGTGAAGCACTGGAATGGGTTACCTAGGGAGGTGGTGGAATCTCCTTCCTTAGAGGTTTTTAAGGTCAGGCTTGACAAAGCCCTCACTGGGATGATTTAGTTGGGGATTGGTCCTGCTTTGAGCAGGGGGTTGGACTAGATGACCTCCTGAGGTCCCTTCCAACCCTGATATTCTATGATCGGTACTGATGATTTTAATTGTTATTTTCATGAAGGTCAAAACTTTCTTTTCTGAAGCCAGTAAGTCCAAGCCTCCCCTGCAAAAGCGTTAACAATCATTTGCCATCTATTGATACTTAGAGATGGAAAACCCCACATGAATGGGATTTTGCATTTCATTACCATGCATTCCTTGTGTACATCAGAATAGATTATTTATTTCTTGTTCATAAACTGGTAGGCATAGTATTGTTTACTCAAATTGGTGATATAACACCAATAGGTCATGCATTCATATATCTTGTTATGGTAACAGGCAAGAATTGCCTGCTTCCTAGACAGTGACTGTAAAAATATGTTTTTAAATTATCTTGCTCAAAAGCAAATTCAAGACTATTTTGAATAAAATGAAACAGACAATAGCTTGTGCTCTGGAAGGTTACTGTATAAACATGTTCTCTGAAATTTTGTAACCTTATTACTAAATAAAGGAAAAGGGGAAATTCAGAAAAGCAAATAGAATAAGAAACTAAACTACACTATTTGGGAAATTTTTATAATTAAAAAAAAAAAACTAAACCAAAACTGGAGTCACTGAAAAAATAGAAAAAAAAGTGGGTTTTTTTTTTTTTTTTGCATGTCAAAAGATGAAATATTACGATACTGCAAAATCGGAAGGGTTTAGAATAAAAAATAATCAAATTATAAATCTTAAACATAACACAGCTATATATTAATAAAAGCAGGTGACATGTTCAAATAGTTTCAAAATTACTGTTAATAATTATATATCTACTTTTTTATTAATAAAAGCTCATACACGTTAACTGCAAAAAGTAGATAATATCCAGAGCAGCTCAAAATATTAGCCCTGGGAAATCCAAATCAAAATACTAGCCTCCAGTATTACCCCAGCTCAAAGCATGGTTTTTTGTTAATTAGTTTAATTTAATTCAGACAATCCAGATTTTCTATGCAGTGTGACCTGAACCAGTAATACCTGATTGAAAAAGTATATTATTGTCCATAATATGTTTTTCTTGGGCAATAAGGGCCTAATTCTGCAATCTTTTCTCAATCTTTACTGAGTAATCCTTAGTCACACAAATAGCATTTTTGAAATCAGGTAAGGATTACTCTCAATCTAGCTAGTAAGATTTGCAGGATCATGTCCCAAATTCATTGTTTTATTTCTGAAATGGTTTGATAATGTGACTGATTGCTCTGGGTGGTACACATGTTAAGTGCTTTGTTTTGGCAATTGATTGCTTCATTTAAAAATGTGTGTTTTCGCATTGTTATTCTGTTTGGAGGAAGGTGTGAGAGGGCAAGTTAGAGCCAGCTGTTATCCTGTTGTGCTTCATATTTCACCATTAGCTTTGTTTCATTTTTTTTCCATTTTAATTTATATATATATCTTTCCTTCATTTTGTTTCTCTTGTGTTTTGTATTATTGAATACTATTTATACTAACTGACTGTTAAGGGATTTGCTAGTGCCTTTATGGAACAGAGGAGAATTATCGTTTGCTGTTAAAATATTCATTGTACTGTATAATGTAAGACTGTACTCTCTTTATATTGTTATAGAACTTTCTCTACAGTTGTTGCCTTTAAAATAGTTACAATTTTGCCTTTTTAAGTATATAGCTTTGCTGTATATAGCTTTCCTATGCCTAGTATAGGAATATCTGTGGTAGGTAATATTACAGTGAAATTACTGTGATAATAATTCCTTGCATAGTTATTTGTAAAGATTTAAATAGAGACCACTGTTTGTGAGAGGAATAGCCCAAGTGAGAATTTTGGGTTGGTATAAACTTTTTTTATATATTAAATGGAATTATATTGATAATAAATAAAGGCAGCTCTTTGTTTTTAGCTCAAAAGTTACTGTATATAAGTTAAAAGAATGAGAGGTACTTGTGGCACCTTAGAGACTAACAAATGTATTTGGGCATAAGCCCACAAAAGCTTATGTCCAAATAAATTTGTTAGTCTCTAAGGTGCCACAAGTACCTCTCGTTCTTTTTGCTGATACAGACTAACACGGCTACCACTCTGAAACCTGTATAAAAGTTGTATACCTCTACCTAGTTGAGGAGCCATAAGTAACTTCCCTAATTTTCTTGCTTATTGCAAGAAAGTGACAGCCTGTAATAAGCTATTTAAATTTATTTCCAGAATGCTTAAAGCATGTGTATGAGTGAGAACGTGGGTGTGACTAGGTGTAATAGTGCACACTCACCACCAGAGTGCCCCCTTGTGCCAAGGTGCCATGTTGCACGGGTTTTCATCTCCAGTGTCTCCTGCAGGGTTTCAATCTTTGCACACCATTCAGACCTCCAGCTGAGAATTAGCTAGTCCAAACCCTCTTCCGGGTAAGAAACAAAAATTCCAGGAGCAGTTCAAAGTACAAAAAGAATCAACCTGTCCTCTCGGCCCTGTGCTCAGCCATTTCCTCCCTGTCATGGCCTTTCCCTGCCTATGGCATCAAGCACTGTCCTGACAAACCTATGTCATCCTGAGGCCTCTAGCCTCCAACAGTCTCTGGTGTTGTCAGCCCTTCACAGGGGCCCACCCTCCTATCTGCTCCCTGTGGTTTCTCCCTTGACTGAAATCTCTCTATTTCTAGGACCCAGGTTTCGGATGAGTTATTATCTGATCCTTCTTTAGTCCCACCTTCCCTGGATGACAAGTAACTATGTACTTACTGTCCAGGTGAAGTGACTGTGACTAATGGACCTTTAAGTCTTTCTTGCCCATGATGCCGGTTTCACCCCATCACACCAGGTTGTTAGTTTTTTAAAAGAAATGACTTATGCCATAATGGAGGCCGATGCCCTATGGCCCCCAGACATTTGCAGCAGATGGAAAGCTGGAGGTAGCTTCATATAAAGTAGGCCCCTCACAACTCTTAGTTTTGTGTTGTGAGGGACCATATAGCATATGGTTGCAGTAGCAGATATTTTTCCAGACAACAGTTATGCTGAATGTGGCTTTCTGCCATGGCATTAGATCGAAGTCTGCCCATTCTGATGAGGACTTTGCCATGTTGACTGTATGCAGAATATATGGATGACCCAATTGGCCCCAAAGATACAAAGGTGGTGTCTAAGGTGGTCTCCCTCTATAAGGGTCAAGGCCAGGCAGAAGGCCAGTGTGCTCTTTCCTTTCATCTAAAAGAAGTGCCCCTCACTTCCCTGGGCAGGCCACCCGGGGAAGAAGAGAAGACTTTGGTCATCAGATATGTTAGCCTGACTGGTTTGCTGCTGCCCAAGAGACCCATTCTGGCATCAAACACTCTCACCGAGCATCTCCATTGCTTGTTTCCAGTAACTGCAGTCACAGTCCTGCAGTGTGGGAGAGAAAGATCACCAATCCATGAAGCAAAAGATGTTCAAACACCCGTTTTTCCTCTTAAGTAGTTCATTTTTCCATTTTCTCTGTGTTCTCTTCTTATTTTTGCGGGGAGAGACATCTTCTTGTTCTATTGGGGTGCGAACTCTGTATGTGTGTGCACACGCACTGTCAAGGTTCCTTGCCCACTCTGAACTTTAGAGTACAGATATGGGGACCTGCATGTAAACTTCTAAGCTTAACTACCAGCTTAGATCTGGTTTTGCTGCCACCACGCCCAAGTGCTAACTCCCTTCCTTGGGTAGCCTTGAGAGACTCCTCCACCAATTCCCTGGTGAACACCGATCCAAAAACCCTTGGATCTTAAAACAAGGAAAAATCAATCAGGTTCTTAAAAAGAAGGCTTTTAATTAAAGAAAGAAAGGTAAAAATCATCTCTGTAAAATCAGGATGGAAAATAACTTTACAGGGTAATCAGATTCAAAGAGCCCAGAGGAACCCCCTCTAGCATTAAGTTCAAAGCTACAGCAAACAGAGATAAACACTCTAGCAAAAGGAACATTTACAAGTTGAGAAAACAAAGATAAACCTAACACGCCTTGCCTGGCTGTTACTTACAAGTTTGAAATATGAGAGACTTGTTCAGAAGATTTGGAGAGCATGGATTGATGTCCGGTCCCTCTTAGTCCCAAGAGCGAACAACCCCCAAAACAAAAAGCACAAACAAAAGCCTTCCCCCCACCAAGATTTGAAAGTATCTTGTCCCCTTATTGGTCCTTTGGGTCAGGTGTCAGCCAGGTTACCTGAGCTTCTTAACCCTTTACAGGTAAAAGGATTTTGGAGTCTCTGGCCAGGAGGAATTGTATAGTATTGTACACAGGAGGGCTGTTACCCTTCCCTTTATAGTTATGACATGCGCGCACGCATGTTTCTTTTTGGGAAACAGCTGCACCGTAATGAGCTCTTAATCTAAATTCTGCCCTTGAATCTTTAAAATGTTTTCACAGTTAAGGAAGAGTTTTATCCAGAGCTGCTATCGCATAAGCTGTAAGCATTGTTCAGTGAAGCTTCCTCTATTCTGAAATAACATAGTAAGCTTGAAAGATCTGCGGGTGGGAGAATAAGAAGAGGAGAGTGTTAGTTACCATAACAAGAAGATTTAAGGAGGCAGTGTGGAGTAGCATTGAGGGGTAACTTAAGAAACCACTTTGGTCTCTTTAGCTTAGTTAAATTGATTTTACTCCTTCATGTGATATCTCTTGGTTGGAGTCTAAAACCAAAATGGTCATCTACATCCTACAAGAGCTAGGTCAACTCCGCTGTTCTGGATAGGATTTTTAGGGTATTTTTGTTTGTTTGTTTGTTTGTTTGTTTTTGTGGGAGGAGGAGTTAGATAATAGCAAAACATATGCCTCATTCAGTCTCCTAAAGATAATTAATAAAAGGTGATTCATTGTTATATTTAGAGCTGGTCAGAAATTTTCCAACAAAACTGCAATTTTTTAAGAAAGGAATTTTTCCCATTGGGGCAAAATTGGCCAAGGCCTGCTTCTTAGTGTTTTTTTTTTTTTTTGGCATAGCATCATGGAGACACAGTTAGGTTAAATAGGAATAGGATTTAGAATTTTATTATTTGGAATTGTCTGAATATTTAGTTCATTGCCACTTGCGGCTGGTGTCCACAGTGAATAAGGGGCCCAAAGGGCCAGAAATAAGAGACCTTGGATTTTGCTGGTGGATCTTGGGTTTAGGGGAAAAGGGGAGACCTAAAGTCTTTGCAGACCAAAGCCCCTCTTTGTTACCTTCTGTCCCATTCACAGGGAAGAGGGTCAGAGGATTCAGCAGAGCATGCTGAATTCTAGGGGTATGCGGTGGAGAATCTTCCCTGATTTTTGACCTGTATGATAGATGGCCTGTAAACCCACACTAGACCCACATGAAAGCCTCCATTGTTAAGTTTAATAAAGTAGCAGCCTGCTATTTAAAACTCATCCCTGTGTCTGTCTGTCTGTCTCCTTCACTTGTGGGTCCTGATCAATTAGTTTAGTGAAATTGGTAATAGTTTTAGCCTTTAGCGATATGTTTGTTTACTGTTTGATTATTCTTTTTAATAAAACTCATAAAGGTATGCAGGACTGGTTTATTTTTTCAAATAGCAACATGGTAAAGGTAAATAAGGAATAAGGTAAATAAGTTGAGTTACCTGAGGAGTGGTTGGCCCTCTCCGTAAATTAAAACCTTTATCCCTCACAAGTGTATTGCTCAAATGATGCATTTTATTTACATAATTACATTTGCTCTAAACTTTTAGCTTCTCTTGGACTGTTGCTTGACTATGGTGAGGAGAGAAGGATAGGACCTATTTATAGAGCTTAGTCTACCAGTTAGTGAGGAGAAGAAATGCTTTGGGGGAAGAAGCATGGGCCCATGTGTTAAGGGAAAACAAGAAGCCCAGCTTTCTGAGGATAGGGAGATCACTAGACACTTGAAATATTTTCATAGCAATCTCTAAGGACAGTTTCACTTCTCCCACTAGAGCAGGATTATGCGGACAAACTCTCAGTGGGGAAACAAATGAATAATAAAACCATCGCTCAGTTCCTTACTCACCTTCACAGAATGCCCCAAGACAGATGAATGCAGAAAAGACTAGGGTGTAGATATGTGCTGGTTCCTCTAGGCATGCACAGATAACCCTCCCCTCCTAACTCCAAACAGAATTCTTCCTTCTTACAGGATGAAGGCCAGAAGACCAACATCAGAGTTACAAAATCAAATAGTAACATATGTGTATATATTTTAAAAAGCCCACCAAAACAAACAAACAAAAATAAAACCACCGGAAGATACACTCCATCAGGAAAGGGGATATGGAATCTGCAGCTTCCCTAGACAAGGTATAGTTAATATATTCCTCCATGTGTAAAGGCAAAGGTGTAATAGGAGGATTGGGATTTCCTGCCACACCTAACAGTTTGAGACAATATTTATCTGTCATCCCCAGTTGTTGCTGTGGATCACCACAACCTAATCTCCAGGTATTGTTCCCAGTTTCTGCTGCAGGTTGCCCAAACCTCATCCTCTACTCCCCCTCCGTCACTCTCCCCAGCAGATATCTACGGAGAGACAAGAGGGACAACAGTCCAGGTGTAGAAGAACCTGCAAGCAATAAGGGGCCCTCACAACCTAAAAATTGCATGTGCTAAGGGCTTCTCCCTATGGTGGATAGTGGGTTTCAAATCTGTTTCATGTAGGTATATGGGGCTTTGGTCCTTGGGATCAGGTATTTAGACAAATCAGTTCCCAGCTATCTTAGTGGTTCACTGGAAAACTTTGTGGGATGACTTTCAAAGCAATCAGAAAATTCATCTTACAGACCTGGCTCAAGACAGACTTTATAGAAAGGAATACAGGTCATATGGCAAATTGAAGCAGTCTGTGAAGTACAACAGGAGAAAATGCCTCTGTGCAAGTGGTAGCTAGGACAAGTGCAGAGTCGATATCTGCCTTCTATGGCCTCAGAGTGATCTGCAGTTTTCCCAACTGTTCCTATTTAGAATTAGGTTCCTGACTTGTGCCAGACTCTCTCTGTTTGGGAATAGAAGGGTTACCTACAAATTAGGTCACTGGCAGGGCTGGCTCTAGGTTTTTTGCCGCCCCAACCAAAAAAAAAGGGGGGGGGGGGGGTGGGGTGCCGCTGCGTAAGGAAAAAAAAAAAAAAAAGCCAGAGTGCCGCCGCCCCTTGAAAAGGGCCACCCCAAGCACATGCTTTGAACGCTGGTGCCTAGAGCCGGCCCTGGTCACTGGACATTTTGCAGAGGGAAAGCTGTGAAGCTGTGCAAGAATTTCAGAAATAGATTTGTTTCATTCCCAGTCTCAGTAACCCATGGGAGGCCAGGACATGAATGGAATAATTCATCTTCTACTTCAGATTGGAGCCCGAGAGAACTGGGGACAAGCAGAGAAGGGCCTGTCTGAAATATCTAAATAAGTTCCTAATGCAGGCTTGTCCTAAAAGCATTCCCATTTTTACCATCCTCAGACAATTCTTATGTTTTGTAGATGGATGGAAGCCTTTTTCTTTTCCAGCTTTGATTACTACCATTTGATCTTACATGTGCTTCCCAGGGTCTCTCTAGGATCATGGAAGCAATAATATTGGCTTTTTGGAAAAAATAAATGTATGTATCTCTTCCTGGACAATTTCTCTGATCCTGGTTCCAGACAGAGAGAAAGGTAAGGCAAACATTAGAGTTGCGTGCTATCTAAAGTATATTTGATTCAGGACAAACACAGAGACATGGTGCCAGGGAAGTCAATCATAGGCCTGGCTGAGGAAAGCTATCAGGTACAAGGTCTCATCTCAGAAAAATCTGAACAAAAGATGAAGATGGCCCTTATGGAAAACAAGTGGTATCACAGAAACAAAAATCCAACTCTTACAGGAGCCTATGGGAAATGCTGATCTCATACACAGGCATACATCAGTGATCCAGATTTTGTATACCTATTCAGTACTTTTGGGTACCCCCTCTGCATCTCACCCTACAATCAGATTGTTTCTTAAGGGATCTTACTGACTCAGTTCAGGGAATAGTATCAGAAAGAGAGAACATAGCAACCACCACCTGGAACACAATGATTCAACTGAGGTCTCAAAGCACAGCTCCTTCCACAGATAATAGATCAGATCTGGTCATGACTGTCAATATGTCTGATAGGGTTTTCATAGCAACTGGGAAAAACATTCCTCTGTCTTGGATAGAACAAAGTTTCCTGTCTCTATCTGTAATGCCCACCAATTGGAGATGAAGACTGTAAAAAAGATAGGCTATAAGACAAAACTTAGTTAAGCAAACTTCTTAACTGATTACACATACCAGCTTTCTTAGGGTCCTTTGGATTTTTATTGCTTAACTAAAGAAAAGGACTTGAGTCTAATTTAATTTTATAAAGTTTATTAACTTTCCTTAACAATGGAAATTAATAGTATGTGATAAGACAAGGCAAAAATAGTATTGGACTATGATTTTGCTAACATAAATTAGAAAATTAGTCAATCCGATAACTATTCCTGTTTTCAGAATCAAATAACACAGGCATAATAGAAAATAACATGTATACTGAATCATTACCTTTGACAGGTGACTGTTTTGATTTTTGCCTAAGAGAACCTCAGAACAGGGCATCATTTGTGCCAAGTGGTTATCAATTCCGGTGCTGCTAACAGAACAGAAGAAAAACAATCCACAGCTAAAGCATAGACAATTTACTCAATTACTTACATGCCAGTTCACAAGGTCTTCTTCCCAATGGATCTATTGTAGTGACCCCTTTTAATCTACTTCCCCATGAATTATGTTAGCCATGAGCTAACACTCCTAACTATCTAACATGGACTCCTACATTTATGACAAAATGTATAGGCTGAGTACAGTTCAGGAGTCCAGCCCTCTCCTGGAACACCTAGAACGTTAAAGGTAGTATGAAACTTTTAAGCTTAGTAGACACATATACAGTGTTTCACAATCCTAGTTAACAGTCATTTTAACGAGACAGGGTAGATAAGGTAGGTAATATCTTTCATTGGACAATCTTTTGTTGGTGGAAGGTACAAGTTTCCAAACTTCAGTGAGCTCTTCTTCCTTACAGGTCCCGGGAAAGAAATCAGAGTGTCTAAGTGTGATGCAGAGGCCCACTGGTGGTTCACTACTCTTTGTCAGCAGCTCTTGTCAGGCCTGACATACTCAATACACCTAAAACACTATTGTCAATCTGCATCTAAAAGGTGTAATGTAAGGTATCATATACAAACTGGTAATATACTGGTCCCAAAAATCACTGCATAGTGTACATGATGCATACAAATAGTTATAAATATGTGCTAACATTGTTCTTACAATATGTTTGACAGGCAATACACAAGTCCAGTCTGTGTTAGACAGTGGAGTGTGTTTTGCTTGTCTGGCAAGCCTGATTGCCAGGCAGAAACAATGAAGGTACATTTATCTGTACGGTAAACAAAGCTATCAAGTTAACAAGCAGAGGCGAAGACAACATGGCATTTACACCCCAGCAGGAGAGAGAAACTTTATCTGGGGATACACTTAAGAAGAATACACTTAAGAGGTTTACTAGGCTATAAACACAGGGTGTCTGAACCTCAAATGAAAAATAATTGAATTGACTGTATACAATATTATTGTAAAAGTATATTGAGTATGGTTACCTGTTTCCAATGTAAATTAAGTATTCTGGAATCAAAACAATAGACATCCTGTTTATATATGAGTCAGCAAGGGATGGGAAATCAACAGGAAGGGAAAAACACCAGGAAGCGTTCCTGCCTCTTGTAACAGGGTCAATGAAGTTTGGGAGACATAAATGAAAACAGAAAGCCTTTTTGGTATCCATCATTTGGGCAATAAAAGTTGCCAGAGTTCCTGAAATCACAGAACATTGGAGTCTTCAACCAAAGGGATTTAAGTCTGTGGAATTGAGTTTAGGAGAGAAACCAGTTTAGTCAAAGATTGTAACTTGCTAATATTAAGTTTTAGTCTTGGAAGTGTACTTTTACATTTGTTTGCTTATGACCCTCTCTATCTTTATTCCTTTCACTTGGTATCACTTAATCCTATGTCCTTTTCTTGAATAAACTTATTTTACTTTACCTATAAACCAAATCAGTGCTGTGATTGAAATAAGAGTGCTTGTCAAACCCCAGATAAATTAGTGAGCTGCAGTATATCTTTAAAGGAACAACAAACTTAGTAACATCTATAAGGGCTTGTCTACACTTACCGGAGGGTCTGGCGGCAGGCAATCGGTTTTCTGGGATCGACTTATCACGTCTAGTGAAGACGCGATAAAATCGATCCCTGATCGCTCTGCCGTCGACTCCGGAAATCCACCGCGGCAAGAGGCGGCAGCGGAGTCGACGGCAGCGCGGCAGCGGTCGACTTTCCCCCGTCCTCACAGCCAGGTAAGTCGACCTAAAATACGCAACTTCAGCTACGGTATTCACGTAGCTGAAGTTGCGTATCTTAGGTCGGACCCCCGCTGTAGTGTAGACCTAGCCTAAGTGTTCCAGGAGAGGGCTGGACACTGCAGGGAAGTGTCTCTGGGGAACTCAGGAGTTGGAGTTCACAGATTGTTACCTGCAGGGCAAAGTTTGGACTGTCAGAGTCCTAAAGAGTTTACTGGTAAGGCAAATAAGGTAGTCTGTTAGTGAGCAGCTTAGCAGTAGCAAAACTCTCACTTGCTGAGGCTGAGAGTGGTAACACAGTAACTCTCAATTCTGGGAACCCCAGCAGATCATCATACCAAGCTAAATGTAAGTTGGGACAGGTAGATAAGCATGAGAAGAAACATATATTGTAGGAAGTCACTTGAGATGGAGTGAGCAATAAGAGTTAGATTGTTATGCAAATAGGGTTTGAAGTGGGCAGTTAAAGGTTAGCAAGCATGTGTGTGTTACAGATTGTTGTAAAGATCCAGGAAACCAGTATGCCGGTTAAGTCCATGGTTTTTAGAGTCTAGCACCATTATGAATTTATGTTCCTAGGCTTACCTTCTGAAGGTGTTGTCCAGGTTTTCTTTGCGGACGAGTATTGAAAGATCAGATATGGCGTGATCACTGTGAAAAATGTTTCCCCCAAGAGTGCTATGGTGTATCTCAGGTGTATTATTGGTTTCACGGTGTGTTTTCCTTCAAAATTTTCCTCCATGAAGAAGTAGCATATTGAGGAGCCATTCTAGTACCTGGGGCTGTCCCATGGACAAAGTGTTTGCTAAATGTGAAGTTGTTGTGGGTGAGGATGAAATGGATGAGTTTGGTGCTGTGTTTAGGATGGATTTCTGAGCATTGTACATTATCTTGTAGGTGTTTGAGGCAGACAGCAGTGTCCTCATGGTGTAGGATGTTAGTCTATAGTAAGGTGACATCTATGGTGACAAGGATGGTGTTCTGCGGGAGGGTGTTGCAGAATTTCTGGAGGAAGTTGGTAGTGCCATTTAGGAAGCTGGCCCTTTACATGGTGAGTGGTTTGAGGATGGTTTCTAGGGCTCCTGATATTCCTTCAGTCAGAGTGCCATGGACAGGTATGTTGGATTTGCCAGATTTCCCTTGTTTCTGTATCTTGGGAAGCATGCAGAAAGTCCCTGGGGTGGGTTTGTGGGGGATAAAGTTGTAGAATTTTTATTGGAGTTGTCTGGGAAAAGATTTGACAGCATCTTTAAATTCCCATGTGAATTATGGTGTAGGGTCATCTTTTATTCCTTTATAATAACCTCATGGGGTTAAGATTACATAAACAAGTAGTGCAGGTGTTTCTCCAATCACATTGAATGTGCCACTGAAAATTTTCTTCCCATCCACTTGTGATCTTTGGAAAATTAGAGTGGACTTGCTCCCCAAACCTCACTCCAAACCTGAAAAAGGATAGCAGGAGAGGGGAAAAATCCTCACTCCTTGTATGCACTGCATGTTCCATACCAGGCTTCTCTTAAAGATCCTGCTGCAAAGAGTGGCCATCAGTACCCACCCCATTCCTCCCTGCTGGAAGACCCAGGTGAGACTTCTGAAGTCAAATGGCAGTCGGGGCAGATCATTGATCCTCCTTGAAGACATTCAATTTGGAGTTGCACAGCACGGGGGAGAGGGTGACAATTGTGGTGGTGTGTGTGGGGGGGTGAATGGGTGGATTCTTGTTGTGCAGGTTTATGTGGAAAGTGAACTTCTAGAGAACAGATAGGCATTTTTCTGATCCACTATCTCTGTATTAAGCCATGCAAATTCTCATTTGTGTGAATTACATAAACTGGAGATTGCAGGGTATGCAGATCTCAAACAGGGAGTTTCTATACACTTTACTTTGGGAATTATACCATTTAATATTTAAAAAAAAATCCAAACTGTTTTGACATTTTAGACTGGAAAGTGTTAACATGGATTTATAGAATATATGTTTTATAACGTTTTTTATACTGAAGTTGGGCTTGGTCCATACCTATATTTGTGATAAATAAGTTTCTGTGTCAATTTGCCTGTTTTAGGGGTGTCACTTCATAGAATGTTTACACATTTCTGTTTCTTTTCACAGATCTCTTTGTGTGGATTTGGCTAAGGCAGGATTTTCATAGCCATTCTTCTGGCAAATATTGTCAATACTTAGCTCATATGAATGATCAGCTGTAGGTTTCTAATTATTATATTTTGTTTATCCTGTGATTTGGTCTGGTCGTTGACTCTAGTTCAAGTTTCCTACCCATTTCTTTTCTTGTATTACTTAAAAATATATTATTATTAATAAATGTGTTCTAATTTTATATCCAGTATAACATTGTTGGAAATGCAATGCAGTCATATATCACATGCAATATTTTGTACTTGACCAATATACAGTGCAATATTTTGCAGTTAGTTTAGAGCATTTAATGACATTTAACATACATCTCAGTTAAATGATGGGCATATGAGAAGCTGTTGCTGGGGGGAGGAAGGCGGGGTTTGCTGTGACATAGTGCTTAGATTTTGCTATGCCTTGGTCAACAAGTCAGAGATGGTGACACCTTCAATTTCACTGAGATGTGTGCCATATGTCATAAACTGCTGGATTCCTTTTCTCATTTTATATAAACAATTTGCATTAATTTATGTTGTCTGAAATGCTGCAGTCTGAAATAATTACAAGAAATAAAATATATTTACACGATATTGTGCTAACTTATATTATCTATTATTTGGCATAACTATTAAATAATGATGATTATTCATACTATGTGTGCCACAGATTTTCCACCTTCAGCCCTGGCTCCTTCCATCAACTACCTTGCATATTATCAGTCCTGCTAATGACATTAAGGGAATTCAGCCATCTTTCTGATGATGGACTAAGGTTAAACCATTTTGCTGGTTTGTTAGATGTCAGCAACCTTTGATACAGTTGGTAAATTACTGATGTAGTTCTCTGACAGACAAACTTCCATGGGTCTTTTCCTTCCCTTAGAAATATTCCAGCTGGCGGTAATGAGAATTTGCTGTTCTTTCCCAAGGGCATTTGTTTGTGGGGTTCCACAGGGTTTAGTGTTGTCACTGATCTTTTTCAATTTATGTGTGCAGCCACTATGGGCGATAGGAAGATGATATGGTGTGTAATCCCTCCAGTATTAGGATTATAATTAGAGCTGCATTTTCTTTATGTCAAACCTGGATGATGCAGTTTCCCAGTGTCTCATGTAGGTGAAGAAGTGGATAGGAATTAGCTGGCACAGATGTTTGTAATCCAGATTAAATGGGAGCGATGTCTTTTTGCCTCTGTAGTTAGAATCTATATAAACTTTACATGGTCCAAGACTCAGGGCTGGTCTACACTGCCGCGCTAGTTCGGCGGCTGGGGATCGAAGTTCCGAGTTCGATTTATCGCGTCTGGTCTGGACGCGATAAATTGAACCAGGAAGTGATCCCCGTCGACTGCGGTACTCCAGCTCAACGAGAGGAGTACCGCGGAGTCGACGGGGAGCCTGCCTGCCGCGTGTGGACCGCGTCTGAACCGCGGTAAGTTCGAAGTAAGGTATGTCGAATTCAGCTACGTTATTCACGTAGCTGAATTTGCGTACCTTACTTCGACTTGGGGGGTAAGTGTAGACCAAGCCTCAGTTGTCTCAGATAGCGCCTCTTACTTTGTCTGTATTGGAAGTTGATCTGTATTGGGTTTCTCTTGCTACCTGTCCCTGGAGCTAAATTCCTCAGAGTTGGTAACAGAGTTTTCTCAGCAGTGAAATTTCTGGATCTCTGGAGTACACTCTCTCTCTCCCTCCAGGGTTCAAGTTGCATGTAATGTAAGATTTAACTATTTAATTTAGCCTCTGAAGGATATTTTGTTTTGTTAAATAGTGAGGATTTAGGATTGGTTTTATAGTAGAGCAATGTGAAGAGAGTGTTCACTAGTGGCCTCTGAATTCAAAAGTTGTTTTTATTATTTTATGATCTTTTGTTTTTATTAGTGGAAGATGCCAGGCGGGTGCCAATGAAAAATTCAAAATAAATAAAAAAAGATGAGTCTGTTCATTCATTTTAGTCTATTCATTGGTTTTAGGATAAAAAGGTCTCCAGAAAGTGTCACAAACCCACATAGTTTCCCTGAGTGATGAAATTTGCATTGGGTCTCCAATTTAGATGACAGCTACAGTATATTTAGTCACATGTAGGCAGATAACTCCCTATTGACTACATATATTAGGAGGCTTATATGGGGTTTTTTATTCTAGCAAATCTATAAAATCTTTTTTGTTCCTGAACTTTATTGATCTTATGCTAGGTTCTGAGCTGTAGTATATAGATAATTACCAGTTAGGGGTAGAAACTGCCATTTTTGGTCACATTATGCCCCTTAGTCTTTATCTTTTTCTGCACAGGCAGACTTCAGTAGCCTGGCAAGGTTTCTTAGAAATCTGTTGAATTTCAAATTGCTTAGGCAAAAACTCAAGACTTCTAACAATTTGATGTATTTTTATTCAAAGTAGAATCTATATTTAAATAAAAAATTACAGAATGTAAAATAAAGATGGCTGTCAGATAGTGCTTGCAAAGTTAAATGAATGAACTGTTCTTTTATTTGGTTTTGATGGACTGCTGATTGACTTGGTTCACTCTTCTAAAAGCTAATATAGACCAATCTACATTCAATTCTTTGTTCATATGAAATACTGAGGTGGTCAATCAGAATATGAATTGTACTTTATATGCCTTTTCACAGACTAATGAGAAAACAGAGCATGTTTCTTTAGAATTTTTTATTTGCAATTGCCTACCATTGCTGTGGATTTCGTTTCAAGACTGCAAGGTCTGTGGATCTTTACATGCAAAAGTTTTGGAATGTCCAGTTGCACTTTTAGAATTGCAGAAGTTTAAGAAACAAATCAACATATTCTTGGAACATCTTTTTTTCCCCTAGGGTCTCCTGTTTTGCCATATACAACTGTATGGCTTTAGCAAAACTTCCAGGAGGCCAGTTGCTTATTATAAGTATCCTCCTTTGCTAACTTTGAACCCTTTGTTGTTTCTCCTGATACTGCAGTGTTCTGTCTTTGCAAAGACCATTTTGAATTTGTCTGGGGTCTTCATGGAAAGTACTTCCACATTCTGTATTTTTTAATATATTTATGTATTTAGTGTATTATACATAAATATGAAAATTACTTGAGCCAACTGTTTCTCCAACAAGCTTGCTTGAATGCTAGCAAGATGAAACAACTATGTAAATCTTTAATCTTTGCATCAGATTCTTTTTATTCCTTCTTCACTTTGAGCTGTACAGTATTTAAATTTCACATTTCATCTTTTCTCATTATCTCTTAAGTATTTTCATTAACCAACATTCCTTATTTAAAATTAAAACATGCATTACCATGACACTTGGTGATTACAGTTTCCTAGCAACTGCACTTCTTCTTAAACTGCCTTTTGTAAACTCAAAGGGTCTGTATAAAGTTGACACCACCTTTCTATGGACTTAAGCTAGAATTCTTAATTATATCCTTTTTTAACCTTGAGGATGGCACCAGGAAAGAGAACTGTGAGTTCTGTTAGGGCTGATAGTCTTTATTTGGCTAGCCACTAGAATGCAACATAATCACTCTTAAGCAAGCCAGGCATTCCATATAATACATGGCAATGGAACAGTGTGTAGATTAAGGCCAGGTCTGAAAAGGTGTGTTGGAATAGCTATTCTGGTTTTGCAAATGTTGCTTATTTTGTTTGCCGAATCAGCATAAACTATGCTGGCAAAAGCACATTTTTGCCCTGTTAAACTGTTTACACTAAAGCTTTTGCTGGTAGAGAAATGTTACAAAAAGCCAGACCCCTGACTTGCATTGCTTGCTAGAAAATTTTCTACTATAACCCTGGCCTAAGATAAAAGGTTTGTTGATATGAATGTATTAGCTAACACTTTTGAAAAGTGTAGTCTAGAGTAGGGATAACACTGTTAAAACAAGCTAAACTAGCCCATTTAAAGCCTAGATCAGAATCTCAGGTTTAACTCTGCCAGTTTGTCCTGTGTTATTGTTATTTGTATTGCAGTAACACCTAGGACTCCATTTGCTAGGTGCTGTACAAACATAGAGGAAAAAAATGTTCCCTGTGCCAGAGAGCTAACAATCTAAGTATAAAACAAGACAACAAGTGTGCACAGAGAGATGGGTGGGGACCACAAGAATACAAACAATATTGGTCAGCATGATAGGCAGCGGTTTCAGCAAACCAGGTGTCTAACTGTTGTCAAGTTTTGTAGACATCACAAGTAAGAATAGTTTGAGAGAGGATAATGAGTTTGTTTTGCAGTTATTTAAGGGAGCTACTCCTAAGCCTGAGGGGCAATATAGGAGAAAGCATACGGATGAGTATTTGGAAATTTTACCAATGGGAGATAAAAGCTGGTGTCGTTGGCTGATTGGATGTGGGAGTTGACATGTCAAAAGTGAATGAGAGATGGTAAGTAGGGGGAGGATGGGACATGAAAGGCGTTGAAAGATAATATCTTTTCTTGATGCAATGGAGAAAGGGGAGCCAGTGCAGGGATACAAAGAGAGGGCTGATATTGTCAAAACAATGAGCTAGGAAAATGATCTTTGCAGGTGCATTTTGAATGGATATGAGCAGGGCAAGAAAAGAGGTTAGAAAAGAACATGTTGCAGTAAATAGCAAGAAGGGTGACCAGTAAGTGCCTGGTATTAAATGAGGGTATTGATATAATAGGTATCACAGAAACTTGATGGCACAAAGATAATCAATGTGACATGGTAATACCCGGGTTTAAAATATATAGGAATGGTGGAGTAGGTCATGCTGGTTGGGGAGTGGCACTATATGTTAAAGAAAGCATAGTCAAATATAGTAAAAATCTTAAATGAATAAAACTGTACCATAGAATCTATGCATAGAAATGCCATGCTTGAATAATAAGAATATAGCATTAGGAATATACTACTGACCACCTGACTAGGGTGGTGAAGGTGATTGTAAAATGCTCAGGGAGATTAGACAGGATACAAAAATAGAAAACTCAGTAATAATGGGGGATTACAACTAGCCCCATATTGACTGGGTACATGTCACCTCAGGTTAGGATGCAGGGATAGTTTCTTAGCACCATTTCTCAGCACCATTAATGACTGCTAGTCCTAGTACCCACAAGGGAAGAGGCAATTCTTGATTGTTCTAAGTGGTGCACAGGATCTGCTCCAAGAGGGGAATATAGTTGAATCATTCAGCAATAGTGACCATAATGTAATTAAATTTAACATCCTAGGGCAGGGGTTGGCAACCTCTGGCCGATTGCGGCTCCCACAGGCCGCGGTTCGCCGTCCCAGGCCAATGGGGGCAGCGGGAGGCGGCACGCGCCAAGGGATGTGCTGGCCACGGCTTCCCGCCACCCCCATTGGTCTGGAGCGGCGAACCACGGCCAGTGGGAGCCGCGATCGGCCAAACTTGCCAACGCGGCAGGTAAACAAACGGGCCCGGCCCGCCAGGGTACTTACCTTGGTGAGCCGCGTGCAAGAGGTTGCCGACCCCTGTCCTTGGGAGTGTGTGTGTGTGTGTGTGGGGGGGAATACCAAAGAAGCTCACCACAGTAGCATTTAACTTCATCAAGGAGAAATACAAAAAATGAGGAAGCTATTTAAATGGTTATCAAAAAGCACAGTAGCAAGAGTGACAAGGCTTTCAAGCTGTATAGAAACTTTTAAAAAACACCATAATAGAGGCTCAAATTAAATGTATACCAAAAATTAGAAGAAATGGTTACAGACAAAAAGGCATTCTTTAAAAATTGAAAGTTGAATAAATCCCACTGAGGAAAATAGAAAGGAACTCTGGCAAATCTAGTGTAAAAGTATAATTAGGCTGCCAAAAAAGAACTAAAAGAGCAACTAGCAAAAAGCACAAAAATGAACAGCAATTTTTTAAAATACAGTGGAACCCCGCTATAATGCAATAATTGGGGTCCAAAAAATTCGATCACGGTAAATGCAGGGTTGGGTTATAGCGGGGTTCCACTGTACTTGTGTTCAGCTTCCAGTTTCAACTTACAACTATTAAGGAAGTTTTGTCCAAGGCAGGAGGAGCAGGACGGCAAGAAAAAAAAAAAAGGGCAGCCGGAGCGGCGAAGCAAAACAACAACAACAACAACAAAACAGGGCACAAACTTTTGTTGCCACTTACTTGGCGGCTTGAGGCTGCCTCCTCTGGCCGCGCTGGCGAGCCTCTGGGCGGGCGGTGGCTGCACTCTGGCTAGCGGGACTCCCTGCCCTGCAGACATGCCCCGGGCAGCAGAGTACGTGCCCCGACTAGCAGGAGGGAGGGAGCGGGGGGGAAGAAAGAAGGGGGACGGCCAGGGCTTCCTTCAGCCGGGGTGCTCACCACTCGGTCTCTCCTGCCACGCCGCCTGCCGGGAGGGCTCTGCACCACTCCCGCCTGCAGGTGAATTGAAAGTCGTCGGTCAGCGGGGAGGGAAGGATGCGGGCTGCCGGGCTTGCTGCAGACCTGGCACTGGCTGGGGCAGGCAGAGCGCACATCCCGCTCCCAGCAGGGCGCTCCCCTCCTCCGTGCTGCCACCCCCTACAGTGGCGCACTGAAAGTCATCGGTCGGCGGGGAGGGAAGGACGCGGGCTGCGGGTTGGAGCCAGCCCTGGGGTGAGTACCCTGGGGGCGCTCAGGGGCTACAGGGAGAGTCGTTCCTGCTAGCCGCCGGGGCATGGATCACAAATGCCCAGTGCCCACCGGACACACCCCACGCCCGCTGCAGCCGCCAGGGCCAGACTCGCCCTCTGTTATAACCGAATTTGCATTATCGCGGGGTGAGTTATAGCGGGGTTCCACTGTACATTGGAAGCAGAAACCTATCAAACTCTCAGTGTGGCCCCTGGATAATTGAGGTGCTAAAGGAGCACTTAGGAAGACAAGGCCATTGTGGAGAAGCTTAAATGAATTCTTTGCATTGGTCTTCACTGCAGAGGATATGAGGGAGTTTCCCACACCTAAGCCATTCTTTTTAGGTGACAAATCTGAGGAACTGTCCCAGATTGAATTGTCAATAGAGGATGTTTTGCAAGCATAATGGATAAATTAAACAGTAATAAGTCATCCAGACCAGATGGTATTAACCCAAGAGTTCTGAAATTGCAGGACTACTAACTGTGGTATGTAACTTATTGCTTAAATCAGCTTCTGTGCCAGGTGACTGGAGTATAGCTAATGTGATGCAGATTTTTAAAAAGGCTCCAGAGGCAATCCTGGCAATTACATGCTGGTAAGCCTAACTTTAGTAAAGAACAGAATGTTCAGACACATGGATGAACATGATTTGTTGGGGAAGAGACAACATGGCTTTTGTAAAGGGAAATTACGTCTCACCAATTTATTAGAATTCTTTAGGGGGCAACAAACTTGGACAAGGGTGATCCAATGATCAGTGGATATAGTGTACTTGGACTTTCAGAAAGCTTTTGATGAGGTCTCTCACCAGAAGCTCGTAAGCAAAGTAAGAAGACATGGGATAAGATTTATTAATTCCTTTATTTTTATCCACCCTGTCCCATGCAGAATATTTGCATGCACACAATCAAATTAGGCACCTATCTGGCCACTTGCATACATAAACACCTGACTTGTGCAGGCATTTGGGGTTAATTTGTTTGCATAAATTAAGCATACATACAAATATATGCAACTAGTGGCCCTATCTATTTTTGAGAATCTGATCATACAATAAATGCACAACAGCGAGCTCATTGCAAAGTTTACTTGCAAATAGGGATGTGGGTGAAATTTTATGGCTTCACAAAAAATGGCAGAATTATAATTATAGCTAAACATTTATGAAATAAATCAGAGACAAGAGATCATTCAACAAAGGCTCAAGTTAAAATCTGAACTCAAAATTACACTTTCAAGCCTTGCAGCACATATATTTTACAGGGGCAGAAAACTAAAACAAAATATGTTGAAAATATGCATCATATAAGAACAATTAATTTGAACAGCAACATTTCAGGGTTATGTACAATATTATGTAACATATTAGAGAGGATAGAGAAGAAAAGATCAAACAATAATTCATAGCCCATCTGCTCCAAATATATCATAAATATAAAAACCTCCCATCAGATATTACCAATATGTGGCAGACAAAATAAAGGTACCAGCACTGTAGAAGTTCAGCTTACCTCATCAGTTTATACAACAGTTGCCTAGAGACTGGAGGCAAATGAATTTGACGCTGACATTTTAACATCAGGGAATGACAGCTGAACTTGTCTATACTTGGGAAGCTTTTATTTATCAATTATGGTCAGAATAGAAGAATACTTGGACAAATAGACAGTGGTCAAAAACAGCTAACATAGTTTAATAAAAGCCAGGTCCCATTTAATTAATCTGATTAACTTATTTGAAGAGGTAATAATGAGAGGTGACTGGGTCTAGACAGACACATAATCTACTTAGATTTCTAGAAACCTTTATAAACAGTACAGTATTAAAGCCTAGACTATTAGGTATAATGTTAATAATTCTAAATTGGTAAAATATTATCTTAGAAACTGGTGTCAGAGAGTAGTATTATATCAAACATTGTAGATTATGTAGGAAAGAATGGTAAGTGGGGTGCTACATTTATCAGTGGTAAATCCAATGATCTTATACTATGACCCGGAGGAAGAAAAAACTAACAAGGAATTTGCAGAAAACACTAAATTGGTTGGAGTATTCAATACTGAAGGGGATAGAGATTGATTTCCAAGAGACTAGGAAAAATAGGACACAGACTAAGTAGGAGTTCCTGCAGATTAACATGAAAAAAAGTAAAGTAGGTGTGCCTTAAATGGCAAAAGTCTACAAAACACTGATCAGAAAAATAAAAGGGGATAGGGTAAACGTAAAGCTTTTAGCCCAATGTCTGGCATCGCTTAAAACAAATATGCTGCCTACTAGAAGGGAAATTTAGGCACACACACAATTAGAAGTCACCATAAATACAGTTTTATAAGAAGAGCAGCAACAGGCAACAGCCCATGTATGCTAAGAGCTCTTGCATTGAGCTTCACTCACGTCAGGGCTGGAGTTCCCAGGTTACAACAGTATGCTACGCTTAGTGGAACACACCATTACAGACAGATTAAACACAAGGTTTGTTCAAAGAGGCTGGTGAGACAAAACCCGAAGTTATTGTGAACACTTTGAATGTCAATGGAAAGATAAAAGGGTATTGGAATATGTGTGAAGATGGCAAAACTTGCATGAGTAAAAGCAATAGAGTATGACAACAAAAAGAGATTAGGAAATCTTGGGCTGTTAGGGATGCGATGGTTCTTCAATTTGATACAGATAAAAATTCTGGTATTTTGCTGGTATTTGTATTTCAGCAGTTATGGGGTGAGGGGAGAAAATGGACATGGATCAGTGGAGAAATGCCTGCCATCAAATCACACCTATCATTTCAGTTTTACTTCCAAGAGCTGGATATGGCTCCAGTTGATCCTGAAATATTTCTCTCATACCTACCAAGTTTTGGAGGCCTGGATTCATCAACTATCATGACCACTTCTACCACTGTTCAGATTCATACTAGTCTGTAGCCAGTTCTCTGCCTCCAAACAAAAAACTTAGCTCTCTTGAATTCTGAGTTTGTATTAACTAAAAAGGTAACTAAGAAGAGACATTATTTTTCTGTATTGAGAGCTGAGACATGTAAATGATGGATGTCACAAAACTGTTTGAGAGGATAAGAGGCTCAAACATAAGAGGACGTGAACTAAAAAATAACAAATTGATGTACTTCATGGGAGTTTAGAAGAAGGTCCTTTATAAAGAAGAAGAAGAAGAATAGAAGGTGCATACAAAAACATACTAGCTAAATATTGTCAGTGGGTAGCCTTAAAGGAACATATGACCTCCTTCCATCATGATTTTTTTGTTGGCAGTTAAATAGAAATAAAAGTTTTACATTTCATGTCAGCTCCTGCTTTATAGCTGCCATTGTTTTCTCTCTGGAAAGAGTTTCATGCCAGGCTGGTTTAACAAGGTAACGATATATTTGAAAGTCAACTTTGTCAACAAAAAAAAATAGAAAGAAATAAAACACTTTTAATAAAATCTATTTTTGTAGGAAATAGCTAGAACTTGCATAACAATCCTAAAAATGGTAAACTAAGTAATGAAATTTTTTTTCTATTTAATAAAACTGCAAATTTGGTGGCCTTTAAGCCTGAAAACTATTTTGATGGATGAATGTTAAGACATTTTAATTATCTGTTTTTGGGACAGTGTCTCTTTGGTCTTTTCATCTTGATTCAATGTTTGCCACCATTCATGCATTTTTTTGATCTGTGTGCCATGTTTATCCAATCTGTACATGCTGTCACTGGTAGTGTTATCATTCCTGAAAGATGTGGTTTTATCTTGTTTTCTACTCCAGATTGAAATGTAAATGAAACTTCTACTTGTCTTCTATTCACACTTTCACTCTGTGCATATTTTATGCGCTAAAGTCTTATCAGACTTATTTGCAAATTGGTAGCCCCCAGTGCCCACCTTGGATTTCATCTCAGGATTTGGTCTGTTGGCTAGGTCACTGATAGTTGAAGCATGACAGACTTGGGGATTGAATTTAAAAGAGAATCAAAGAGGTGAGAAGATGGGGTTTGGTTCAATAATATTATATAAATATTCATTTCCTTTTATTTTATCCCAGGTGAATACAACTGAGACCAGTTTTAATGATTTAACGTTGTCATCATCATCTTCTTCAGTGCTTAGCTGAATGGTTGGCTGTAGTGATTGTTCGCCATTCGGTCCATTTCTGTGTGGCCACAAGGGTTTGATAGGCCGAAAGTCAAACGTTGGAACAGACCTGATGCATCCATGCAATAGGGGGTCTGCCTTTGGGCTGCCTCTGTTCCTCGGTTGGTGGAATTTTATCCCCGGAGAACGGCGCTCATTGGAACATCTTGCAGTGTTCTGGCAACATGTTTGAAAAGCATAAAATGCCGGCTGTGGACAATGGCCCCAGTAGATTGTAAACGTCTGTGTTACGAATGAAGTCGTTCCACTTTATGCCCTATATACAATGTTGGCATGTTGTGTGAAAAGCCTCCCACTTTGCCCAGTCTCAGCAGCATAGTGTCCATGTTTTGCAACTGTAACACAGTGTGGAGAGGACACAGCTTGAATAGATCCTGAACTCAGATGTCATGCCAGGATTATGTTGATTCCAGATTTTTCGTAAACGACCCATGGCAGACCCTGCAATGCCAATCTGGTGAAGAACCTCCATATGAGAGTTGGAGGGCCTGGTGAGTATAGAACCCAAATAGCAAAAGCTGGAGACTGCTTTGACAGTTTCATTATTCAAAGAGATTGGAGTCGTGGGTGAACCTGATCCTAGGTTTTGTAACTTTGTCTTTGACCACAAAACACGAAAGCCAACCTTGTCTAATATAATTAAAGTAAAATGAGGGCTTTAGCAATGCAGTAAAGTGTTTAATATTTATTCTATAGGACTTGGAGAGGTTTTTTTTAAATTTGAAAATTTGTGACATTAGAAGATACTTTTGTTCTATTTATTTAAAGGGATCTCCTGGGGGGGGGAGTATGTTGCTGTTATTCATGGCTTGATTTTGACATGTGCTGAAAAACAGCATGTAGTGTTCTTAAAGCAATACAATCTTGGGTTGCAGTGAAATGTCTTTCTTTAACTATTATATGAGCAACATAATGGATGAAACTTAATTTGGGGTCTGACTCAGAAAATCTGTAAACTCTATGTCTTCATGTCTCTCTAGGGAACAATTCACATTGAAATCAGTTGACTAAAGTCTTTTCCCTTTGGGACATTTGTTCTAGTTAATGACAGGTGGATGTCAAGTATTCTGGAGGTTCAGTTTGTATAAGTCACTAAAAGTTTGGATAATTACTGAAAATGGATCACAGTTTAGCTGAACATTTAAGGACATCTCTCCTCCCTTCATGGCATCCCATCTCTCTTCCCCCTCCCCCCTTCATTTTAATCCATGCAGGTCCTCTTTCCTTCTTTTTGCCATCCCACGGTTCCTTTCCTTTCATCCTTAATGTACTTCCATTTCTCAGAGTGCAATCAGCTCTTCATCTAATTCCCACCTAGAGTTGGTTCACTGGGCCAACTTAACCATGAAGTGAGTGAGTGCATCTCCCTCAAAGTCTCTGGGTAATATTCAGAACTCATTCATAAAGAGTGATATTATTTTGAAAAGAGTATATCTTGCACTGATAAGTTATTCAGGAAGTGTGCAAAATAAGTGTAACACCCATAATAAAGATGTGGCAGAGGTTGTATCAGGAAAAGCAGCCGCAGCCAGCAGGAGGATGTAAGATAAAACAGGCTCTAGCAACTTTAACTTGTATTGCTCCATCCCCCACGTTTACGGGAACCAATTCATTCCTGGGGTGAGTGGATGCCACTCCCATTGATTTTAACAGGAGTTGTGTCCACTTATTTTGAATGCTCTGTTTAGTCCTTAGAGAATACAAAAGTTGTTGAATTGCATTCATTTAGCTCCCTGATGGATAGGGATTTTTTTTTTTTTTTTGAAAATCCACGGCAGTGTCATGTGTAAAGTTATGATTTTAATGGCCTATGCATGGAATTCAGTTAGCAAAAGTTCATTGATACATTCCTTTGCATAAAACTATCTTCTGAGTCTCTCTCACTGCCCAATAAAAAATAAACAAAAAACCCTGCTGAGATTTACTCTGGCAGCTGCAGTCTTTCTCCTTCCTCTCTTTCTTCCTCCCACTCAGTGCTTCTCTGCCCACCATACTGGCTCACCTGCTGCAGACCTGGTGTCCAGTTTTATGCAAGACAGCACCATTGTCACTTGAGACATGAGCAACCCACGCAGTCTCTGTACCTGCCACTGAGTCTCCCCCAAACTGCTGCAATTTTCCCAACAGCATAGAGGTGGAAGTGGCATACCCCAGTTTTGTACTTTGTGCGGCTCGAAGAAGTGCAGCAGTGTCATGTTGGGATAGCAGTTTGGGGAAGACTAGGCGGCCGATGAGTGCTTCCATTTCCTTTCTGAGATTGCAGCTGCTCGTGTTCAAGTGCCAGTGGCACTGTCTTACATAAAACCGGCCACCAAGTGCACAGCAGGTGAGCCAGCTTGGAGGACAGGTGGGCACCAAGAGGGAGAGAAAAGGCTGCAGGTGCTAGAATAAATCACAGCAGTTCGGGAAGGAACTTGGTGGCCAGTTACATGATCTCCTGGCTATGAGCTACAAGTCGCATTGAGCATGAGATTGGCAAGCACAGATTTCCACTTCCAGCTCCCTGCTATTGGAAAAACCATGGTATTGAGCTAATTTTGTGATGTACACGCACACCCACCATGAAATTGTGATTTTTCTCAGTTCCCTACTCACAGAACGCAAAACCTGTACTATTGACACTGTTTTACCACTTAATCCCTTTTTCTGATTCATTTACACCAGACATGTAACTCGTAGCACTATTTAAATAGCTGTTGTAGTTGGCCTTCTGAGCCCGTTCCTTCATCAATATGTGCTTTAGTCTTGAGAGAAAACAATAAATTAAATGAAAATAGAATCATCCCCATTTTTGAGAGATATCATGAACATAGTTTAGAAAAAAACCTGCAGTTCATATAATATTAAATTAGAACAAAAAGGAACCACAATTTAATTTGTAACTAGTTCTCCTGACTTGCTTTTCTATACACCGCTATAACCCCATTGAACTCACTAGTATTAGTGAAATCAGAAATTGACCTGTTATGTGAGAATCTGGTGGTAAAGATTAAACTTTATTTATCCCCAAAGTTTGCTTGATTCCACTAGAAAAATAAACAAACAAAAATGTCCCTGATAAAAATCCCTACTGATTTGTTTCCTTCATTAAACAACATTCACTCTGAACTTCTTCATTTTATACATTTTGCATCAATAATTTTCCTGTGACATTATGTCCGATAATAGCACACACATTTTTCTGTCTTCCCCATACACCACTCTGTAATTAATTAAAAAAACTGCTTAAAATGTATTATGCAGAACTGTTTTACAAAACAGGCCTAGTCTTCCCGATGGTCACAAAAACATTTTCTAGTGGTCTTCAGATTGTATCCTACAAGGCTGACCTGTTCCTGGCTGACCTTCCTTGCCACATTCCTATTTGGTTGACAGCCAGCCAATACAGAGATTGTAAAGGAACCTATCCACAGATTGAAATCTAAGTAGATGTCAGGTGTTTTCCCATTTCCAGTGATTAGTTATTACTTAAATACCACTTCAGACATATGGGGATGATCATTTTGTATTCAGTTTTTCTGATGAGCCACTCTTCACTGGGCTGGCTGCTATATAGGCTAGCTAATGTAACATGAAGATGGTAATACTTGTATATTGCAAATAAGCAACCTTTTCATAAACTTGAATTAACAGCTTTCATTTAGGATTACCATCCTCAAGTCAAAGTATTTTTATCTTTATTTTATGATAATTTTGTTGTTCCCCACCAAAACCATGCTGAAGCAGCATCTTTTTTTTTTTTTCCTTAGCAGTGATTCTTTTAGTTTCCTTCTGACTTTTGGAACCTGTAAAATCAAAGTTGTCCCTCTGGGAGAGGGGAGAAGGGCAATTAGCCTTACTCATACATTCTGCTGAGGCAGATAGATCCAACCCTAAGCTACTACTTCTGTTGCCAGTTAAAAAAAAAAATCATCTTTGAAGCAGAACTTGGCATGTTAGATCAAACCTCCTTGTGACTTGAGGAGGAGTCTGTAGCATCTTTCAATGTTATTTTATAAAATGATCTATCAGTCAATAACAATCATCTACAACAACCATTCTCTGTGTCTTGAAAACTCTTTTGATCTTTTGGTGTTGTAGGTATTCATACTGGAGGAGTGAAAAGCAAACCACAACACTTCTACACCCCACACAAGTTTTTATCTGTGAATGGTTCATGTTTCGGACCACTTGACCATTTTTCACCTTGAGCAGGTCTAGTCAGATCACTGAGCCTTTTAAATGCCCCTTGAGCATCGGAAAAAAAACGGTCAAAATTGTTAGGCCATAAAACTGACCTGTCTTAACAGTGGCACTGTTTCTAAGTCTTTACTTTCATGAGTGTATCCTGGCTTTGTAATCTTTGTTGTTTAATGTTAAATCATTTTTATTTCAAGACAGTCTGCGGTAATCACAGAAGGCTGTTAATGCACAGGGCTGCATGACTGTTACACAGTAAAAGGCAATATAAATTACCTCTTCAGAGGAATTTCAAATAAGGGTTGCAACTAAAGAGATAATATTCAATAATGTAAGGAGCCAATGTTGGTAGATGATTTCTTGACCATGATGTCTTTCTCAACATAACTGAAAAATGGGATCCATGTGCCCAAATATTTGTATGAAAATCATTCTTGAAGTTTGTTGTTTTTCTCAATTAATAACAATGTAAACACACAAAGATAAAATGTATGCAGTCCTCCCTTTTTCACAGAGATAGAACAATGATGAGTGTTTGTAATGATTGATTTTGGGGGAAAGAATAAGAAAGTTCTTCTGAAGATACAAGGGAACAAATTTAACAAAGGGACCACTGACAATGTAATTAGATATTTTGTATTAACCACAATGCCATTTGACTTTTAAGAGTCAGTTCCAAAATTAGAAAGTCTTTGGACATACCATTTAGTCATTTAATATTACATATTCTGGAAGTAGTATGCACTTAAAAAGTCACAAGGATATATTTAAAATGTGAAAAAGAGGTTTAGCCAATACTAAAGTGACACAGCCACTGTTGACCATGACATACGAACTCATCCTTGGATACTCATCTCCAGAGTAAGTTGTTCTCCCTTCATTTTCCATGAGGATGGGCATAATTATTCACTAACAAGAAGACAAGTAATTCTGTGCTGGATGCATTTGGAGATATTTCATGTTGTAGTGACTAGAAGTAATGTTGAAATCGAGAAGGTTATGGTCTTTGTGGAAGAACTATCTCTGTTGTAGCCATTCAAACATATTGTTTCACAGGGGATGTATATTCAGATAGGGCAGATGGCAACATTTCTCGAAACATCTGTTGCTCATCATTCTTCTGCACAGCAAGCCAGATGCTGTTGACAACTTGTATGTAAATCATGTTGACAATTTGTTCAATGTCTTTCCTGCTGAGACTGAGGTTGTCCTGGTCATATCATTTATCAGATAAAGGAGATACTATAGTCCCGCAAGAATGGTTCCAAATGTTTTGTTGGCCAATGAACAATAGCAGTCATTAAATCAATGAAACAATTTATCTACCTTGAATTTATCTCTGTTTTACAGCAGGGATTATTACCCCTTCTCTCCCTGGTGCTGTGTGAAGATGAACATTGATATTAAATGTTTTCCAGAATAGAAAAATGCTAAATTGCTTCCTGTGATTGTTCTTAGCCTTCGCCTTGTATTATTTATTTATTCATTTATTTATTTATTTTTAGTGACATTGGCAGATATTTCTGTGACCTTGCATTTTTAAATTACTTTCATCTCAAGAATGTGACATATGAGAGGGAAATTATGCATGTATTACTATATAAATGTCAGGCTTTTTAGTTTGCAAATGCCTTCTATAAAATATTCACGTTACAGGAGGTTGATTTACAACCCATTTCAGACTAGGATCTAGCTAAGTCTAATTTTATACTCTAGATGCAGCAACTTCTTGATACTGTTGGGGGTGGGGTGGGGCTGGGTCTTATTTTTTCTTTAATTAACCTAGCAACCCAAGTACTAAACTGAAATTATTGGCATTTAATAGATTATTATAGCATTGCTAAACAACCTTAATTGGAGAGCATGGTGTTGTAAAGACCAAAAAGAATTGTATTTACACACAATGACATCACAGTATATAAGTATTAAGAGTTAGATAAGTGCTACCCTTACTAATACAACTCGTGTGAGCAAGTGCCACTAACCCGAGTAAATGTAGCACAATATAGCTCCAAGATTCAGATCTGGGAAGGACTTTACTGTATTAAAGTAAAATCCTGCAAGATGCTGAGCCCTTCCTGGTAGGTGCTGAGAATACTCAACTTTAATGAACTTAAATGAGAGAGAGAGAAACTCTGATTATCTTGCATGAGGGGCTTATTACTTCATAAGTTTGGGTTTTTCTGTTGTATATGTTGTGCACAGAAAACTCCAAATCTTTTGTTACATTTAAATTTTTAAAATAATCAATATTTTATTTCTTCAAACTAAAAAAAAAGAAGCACATACAAATCCAAACAAAGCCAAGAAATACAATGTGCAAATAGATGGTACATCCAGTAAACAAGATCTTACTCTTGTTGCCCCTGTGAATGGTCATGCTGACTTCATTGGAACTACTTTTGTGATTAAGGTCAGCAGTATTTGGTCCACCTTCTAAAACAGTTCTATACACAGAACTTGGAAAGCTTGGTCATACTTGGAAAGCTTTGGGAAGATCTGTGGCTCCCTATGCTGACAGGAGGCACAGATGAACACGTGATCCCATTGAGAGCAATGGGAGAAGGCAGCCATTTTTAAAGAGAGAAGTTCTTTATGGAATTCTCTATAGAAGAACATTAAACTTCCAGTTATGAGAAATAACAGAATAAAATTGCCATTAACCCTAAAAAATCTGGAAATGTTGCCTACACATAATACTTCAGTGAGTTTAAACTACATGGGAAGTCTGAAGCTTCTATGTTAGTCTTTCATTCAGGACAAAAAGGTGTCTGATGCTGGGTGCTGAATTTCTTAAGGGACCAATTTTTAAATTAATTGTAACGCCTAAACTAATTAGCAGATTTTCTTGTAGATTCTGGGAAAATCAATTTTTTACTCAAAGGCTGAAGCCCTGCATTAAGTGCAAAACTGAACTCAACTTTTATGGAGCTGAAACTGGTGCCTTCAGTCTTTCCCCATTTCTATCTATTCTAAAGCAACAATGCATGCCTCCATAAAGCTTTTCACGTGACTGATTGCCATTTTCAAAGTAATTTCCTTGTGTTTTATGGAAAAAAATGTAGGAATGAACTTAAATATTCTAATTTTCTTCTTAAAATATAACATGTTAAAATCCAGGTAAGATTCGGTAATCCCCGAACATGCAAAACTCCCATGTAGAGTCTCTTGAAAGAAGTTTTGGATGCATAAATAATACTGGGTCGTGCAAACTTAAAATTATCTTGCTGATAAATAGTATAAAGTACTGCCAGTTTCTCTCTCTTTCCACTCTCCTCCCTCATGTCCAAGTGTGTGTTTCTAATATTTTTTAAAGGAGGTTAGTTTGCCGAGGGAGTACTTACCAAGATGATACCCACTCAATGAAAATTAAATCTGTTTTCTCCTGGGGTGGAAAGGTTGAATGGAGGAAGCTTAACTGAATACTAAACCTGGCACAAGCTGAAGTGTCAGTAGGCTTCCATAAATACAAGATTAACTTTAGAAGTTCAGCAGGAGAGAGTAGTTCAAACCAATCATTTGGGGGCATACATTACATTTTATGAAAAGGTGGAACATATTTTAATTCATTCTGTCTCAACAAGGATTAAGAATCAGAAAGTACAAGGCAAATGGTACCTCAGCCTTTGTTAGCACAGTAGATGCTGCTGGCATGGCTTTAAAAATAGCCCATGTTAGGGCTTATCAAGGCCCACAATGAAAGTCCAAGATCTTTCTTCATTTTTGTATTTAAATTATTATACCATATAACTAATTTTGCCTTACAGTTGAAATATTATGGCTGCTTAATGGAGCTGTTTTATATTTAAATAAAATAACATTTTATTCTGTTCTATGAGAATCTCAATGCTTACCAAAGATAATGCACTATTACCATAGATTTATGATATTTTAAACCCAGGAGTCAGTTCTTAGAACACATGATTAGAAATAAAATAGTGGTCATATGGACCACAAGTTAGGGCCTTGATCCTGCAAACATGCACATAAGTAACTATACACATGTAAGTAGTCTCTTTGAAATTCAGTGGAGCTACTGGTGTGTAAATGTTTACAGATGATATGTCAACATATTTCAGTTTTCGCCAAAGAGATTTCTTCTGCCATCATTGTGTGAATAGATTATATTCAGCATAATAGGAGCTATACACATGCATCAATAAGAAATTAACCACCTCAACTGCATTTTGTCCACATACATATTTGTGCAACCCCATGGAACTGAGAGGTCACAGAGGTGTAACTAAGGCTAGAAATGTCTAGTGAAGTTTAAAATATTCCTTCAGTCTCCTCACTAAAATACAACACCCATGTTTAAATGAAGAATAAGCTAAATAAAACTCACTCAATTATTCATTGTGTAGGCTATGGTACAAAAGTAATCTTTTCACAAAACAGATACTGAATATTTTTTATAATCCAGTAATTGAATTCATTCAGTCTCTCTGCCATCTCATCTTGCTTGTATTCAATAGGCTTAGTCTCATTCTGCCCATTCCATAACTTTTTAAAAGTTTGCTGTTTTTCCCACTGTTGTTCAAGATTTTATATTTGAAGAGGGTCTAAAATGTTCATTTATCTATCTAGAATTTATGAAAAGTTCTTCTTTGAATAGTGGTTGCTGTGCATATTCCACTGTGGGTATGCATGTGCTCTAGGTGCCTGAGATTGGAGAATGGTTGCAAGCAGTGTCCATTGGTCCATGCCTGCACCTCTGCTCTCTTCAGACTCTGCACCAAGAGTATAAAGGGTGGAGTGGACCAATCATCTCTTCAGTTCCTTCTTACTGCCACATGGCCTGAATTGGAACCTCCAGTGTGCAGAGTTTCTTCTTTTTTCTCCAGCCTTGTGTTCAAACCTGTAAATATTTCGAAGTTTGTCAGTTTTATCTTTCATTTTAGTGTAAATATTTTTTTAAATAATATAATTAGTGCTGGTTCCCAATGTGGGAATTGGATAATGGCCAGAACACCTGGCTTTAAAAACTGTCTCTCCTGTCCTCACTCCTTCTCTGTCAGTGATGACTACCAGTGCTGCCTATACTTCCTCAGGGAAGCGAATATATCTGCCAGATGAATTATCTGTTCTCCCCTTCCCTAGCTGTGAGGCATGGAAATCTGGCTTAAAAAATACCTCACAGAAAAAGCTGTGAGGCCCAGTCAGATGTCTGCTGTGGAATCTCGCCCTATATATCAGCCAAAGTCAGCGAGGAATGTGCCTCCTAGAACAAAGCCTGACTCAGGAGCAAGGGAGCTCACACTTGGAGACCCTCTATCAGGGTTTCGTCCAGAGACTAAGGAATGCTCTCATAAGCGAAAGAGGAGATCCTCCCCTAATTCCACTCCGAAGAGGATAGATCCAACCCTGGCCAAGTCTTCGGGCTCTACCACCAAAGACTTTAAAACATCATAAGTCCCAGGGCAATGACAAAAAGGCTCATAAGAGCATGACTGCATTGGTACAGACTCTGCACTGGTAATGATGACACTGGTACCATCCAAGTCGAAAGACCATGAACTAGAGAAATGTACCTGTCGGGAAACTCAGCCACCAGCGGTAGCAGCACAACCCTTATGGACCCACCAAGCCAGGTGAAGCCTGACACATGTAAAACTAAGCTAGCTAAAATATGTACCACAGGAAGCAACCTGTTTTAGCAGTGAAATGACCACCTAGCTGGAGTTTTTTTGTTTGTTTGGTTTTTTTTTTTGGTCTCTAACATCATGATTTACTCATGGTTTCCACTATTGCTTGAAACTAAATTCCACACTTGGTTTTTCTACTTCAGGTCAATTTTTGCTGTCTTCACATTGCTCAGTTTCACTTTCAGGCTTTATATATTTGTTGAATCCTGTATTCTGTACTTACTTTCATTTAAACTTGTTTCCCACTTTAACAACACTCAGAAAAAAAGATCGGTCTTGCACCTTATTGGCCTTATTTAATTTATCTTATTCTACAAAGTATTCATGATTCTCGGTAATGACTCTCATTTCTTGTAACAATTATCTGGACATCTTTTACAGTAATACTGTTTGTTCATCTTTGCAATGAATATTTCTCTAGGTAAACTTATCAGATCACCCCCTTTACTTTTTTCCACAAAAGTATTGAAAGGAGTTGGAAAGCCATCATAAGTAGCCAAATAACTGTCATAAGGAAGTTAATTGAGTCTAAGTAGCATCACTTTCTCTCCTAGATCTTGCAGAAGGGTGTTGTGGGACTAAGGTATTGCTGGCCAGGTAGAGACATAACTGGGGGAGAGTTGTTCAATGAAAATTATCATCCCCAACACAGTTACGGAACTTGTTAAGGCAAAGAATTTAGCAAGATTTAAAGAGGGATTGGACTTTTATATTGATAAAAATATCCAGAGTTGTAATAGTTAATGCTAACAAAGAAGGAAGATAAAATCTCTTGTTTAAGGGCTTACACCAGTATTTAATAGGGGTTAGGCTAAAACCTTCATGGGTGTAGAATATTCCACATCTGCTTCCTAGGGAGGTTTTTGCACCTTCCTCTGAAGCATCTGATGCTGACCATAGTTGGAGACAGAATACTGGATTAGATGAGCCACAGGTCTGACCTAGTCTGGCAGTTCCTATGTACTGGGAAATACACATCGGAAATAGTGGAATGGCCAGCATGAAATCTTACGGATTTTTTGTTCCAGCAATCTTGAGGAGTGGTGGGGGTAGGGAGGCAGGTTGGAATTTGTGGGTGAAGTTAGGTAGGAATGCACTGGCAACATGGTTTCTAATGAGCTCATGTTGCCAGGGGGTTGGAGTGCAAAGAGTGCTGCAGATGTCCCAGAACTTTGCTCCTGCCACTAGATGCAAAGGATTTTACATCTTACCTTCTTTGGCTTTCTTGCTACCATAGGAGATGATGTGGTGAAAACTGCAAGACCTCAGTGCCATGGAGTTAACAGCACAAATTTGGCCCTCTCATGAGATTTTATTTAGGAGGAAAAAATCTGCTCCTCTATACTAAAGCTGTAAGCGGTAGCAGGATAAGCATGTCAACATGGATTCACTTCAGGTGATGTGGAAAAGCGTTCTAAGAGGTGAGTTATGGGATGGCATGAGTCTTAGATTTGTAGCAGTCCTCTTACTCTTGGCTTTCTTCTCTCATATGCACAGCGCCACTGAAAATAACAGAAGCCTCCCATTCATTTATTGCATTTGGAATTTGTGGTTCATTTCAGCTGGGCTCCAAACAGCTATCCTAGCTGAGTCGCTTACTCTGCAGCCTGTGGATATGTTTTGTATCCACAGGTAGATAATTGGATAAAGGTTTACATTTCTTTATCTAAGTTTCTATTTCAAATTGTTTCAGACTGATTTCTATTGGGAGCTTTGTGCCCTTTTCATATCTTTATCACAGGGATCCTTACAGAATCAATATTGCCAAATAAGCCGCCTTCTGCTGTTAGGTTTGTTCTAGGATTGGTTTGTCTCCTAACTTGGATCCTTCTATTGTTGGATTATTCCTAGTTGAGAATCCTTCATAATAGCTATGGTTATTTTTAGTGGGGCATTTGGAGTCTTAAATTGTTTACCAGTGGAAATTGTAGACGTTTCTGGCTGTTTACACTTAACAGAAATAGCCAATAGCTGAATAGTTACCAACTGTCATCATTCCAACTCCTTGTCCTTTTAAATGGAAGAATTTCCCAATGGTAATTATTACAACCTGGGAATTTTCTAAGAAGGAGTACAAGAAACATTCATATCTTAGAAATTACCTAAGACTCAATGAAATTCAATGGAGATGATCATCCATGTCAAAATTACCTAAATTATTAAATGCAGTACGACTCATGATGGTTGGCAACACTCTTGTCCTTGAGCATAAAAGGCTTGGGGCTCATGTTTATTGTTTGTGCTACAGTGCAGTAGGAGGGGAGAGTAATGCTCAGTGTCCATCTTGAATAGCTAACTTTCTAGGTGAAAGTTAAGGATCTCATGGTACTTTGAACAAGTCCCGTAGGTGATAAACTCATATGGCCAATATGACCCATCTCAGTAAAAATAAATCTCATGCATAACCTGTTACAAAGCTCCTAATGGCTAATGTGATTATCTGCATAACAGTGGGGCTAGAGTTTATTTATTTATTATGGGTTACCCTGCACTGGGAGTTAAGCAGATTCTTACTGCCCCTGGGTTACACTAGAGTTATTCTACATGCATGCAAAACCAGCCGCATACATTCTCTTTGGAGCATTCCTGTGCAAGCGAGAGATATTAACACCTGCATGAGAGATTTTAGAATTTGTGCATATCCATTTGTCCAAATGTGTGTTGTGCCTGCAAATTCAGAACCTGTGCTCGTATGTGTTACTGCTTGAAAAAAGTGCACAAAGGTTCAGGCACACAAAGTGAGTTAATAGTTTGGAAATTTGCCCAAGAATTAATTTTACCTATTTGTTCTTTTGCTTTTTGAGCAATCCTCCCAGTGAACGTGTTTGCTAGAATATGCACAAAAAGCAAGTGCAAAAGTAGAAAGAACACAGATGGAACAATTCAACTTCATTTTGAGCTAGTGTTTCCATGGGGAGTTGTTTGAGGTATTTGCCCTGCCTGATTATAAATATGTAACAACTTTCAGGTAGCATCATATTTTAATTCAGCTGCTAGATACTTTAGACTGTATGTGGATTCAAAAAGAAGTTTCTTTGGAGAAATTTTAACATATTGGGCCCCTGACATGGTTCTTTGACTAGGCAGCTGAAGGATTCACCTACTCTGAGGGAAACCCCAGGTGGCATAGAGCTGGCATAGGTATAGTGGGAACGGGCTTGACCAGATGGCTTTCTATGCTCTGGTGATCCACAGCAGGTGTGATGGCCTCCTGGGAAGACATTACAAGCTGATACTAGCCCTAAGTGTGCATTAACTAGCCATGTGGACTAAACTAGCCTTAGGGTTTGGGACAAGGAGGTGTGAAGACTGCTTAAAACCTCCTTCCAATACCCCCCAACTCCCAGAGCCCTAAACACAGCCCAGCCAGAAAATGTATTGGGGCCCATTTAAATACAAATAATTCTCTTCTCTTCTAAAAACAATTTTCACTCATTCACACACCCACACTGATTTTGTTTTTGTTTTTTTTGTTTTGTTTTTTTGTATATAGATGCACAATTCTCGGGGTATTTCAGGGTACTGGTTTTCAGTCAAATGAGGGAACTGACAGCAGATCCCCTTCCAGAAACAGGACGATTTACAAAAGAGCTTTTGGACATGTCTTTTCTAGGGAGTTTATTATACCTGAACAAAAGTTTGTGTATTCTGTGTTAAAATGATTTCAAACAGTTTCCTCTGGAAATTTAACTGAAACTGAATGCTCTTATTTTCAAGTATTTAAAAAACCACCAGTATTCAAGTTTAAATAATCTCATTCCTTACAAGGACAAATCATTCTTAAATAATAGAGGATGTGTGTGTGCTTTATAAGGGTAAATCATATATTTAGTATGGAATATTACTAAAGTCAGAAATTTAAGAATGTCAGCTGGAAGTGCTCAATACACCTCTGTATACAGCATTAACCTAATATGAAACAGAAATAGGAACAGTTTGAAAACAAACATGTGCAAGGATCTTCTCATTACTGTTGCTGGGGTATTCAACAAATTGCGTTATAACAATTTGTCAAAAGAAATTTTTGTTTTCCTTGCATGAATGATTTGTTTCAGTTACTGCAGGTTTTACATTTCCCTGCTTTGTCAAAATCAAGCATTTAAATTCAACTTTATTACTCATAGACTCATAGACTCATAGACTTTAAGGTCAGAAGGGACCAATATGGTCATCTAGTCTGACCCCCCGCATGATGCAGGCCACAAAAGCTGACCCCCCCACTTTCCCTTAACTCTGCTGTTGAAGTCTCCAGATCGTGATCTAAAGACTTCAAGTCGCAGAGAATCTTCCAGCTTGCGACCCCTGCCCTATGCTGCGGAGGAAGGCGAAAAACCTCCAGGGCCACTGCCAATCTACCCTGGAGGAAAATTCCTTCCCGACCCCAAATATGGCGATCAGCAGAACCCCGAGCATACAGGCAAGATTCTCTAGCCAGACCCTCATTTTACCAGCGATGGCCGTGTCATAACTATGAAGGGAAGGGTAACAGCTCTCTGTGTACAGAGACTCCAAATCCTTTTACCTGTAAAGGGTTAAGAAGCTCGGGTAACCTGGCTGACACCTGACCCCAAGGACCAATAAGGAGACAAGATACTTTCAAATCTTGGGGGGGGAAAGGTTTGTGTGTGTGCTCTTTGTTTTAAGGGGTGGTTCGCTCTTGGGACTGAGAGGGACCAGACATCAATCCAGGTTCTCCCCATCTTTCTAAACAAGTCTCTCCTATTTCAAACTAGTAAGTAAAAAGACAGCAAGGCGTCTTAGATTTACTTTGTTTTCTCAACTTGTAAATGTACCTTTTTACCAGAGTGTGTATCTTTGTTTGCTGTACTTTGAACCTAAGACAGAGGGGGGTCCTCTGAGCTCTTTAAGTTTGATTACCCTGTAAAGTATTTTCCATACTGATTTTACAGAGATGATTTTTACCTTTTTCTTTAATTAAAAGCCTTCTTTTTTAAGAACCAGATTGATTTCTCCTTGTTTTAAGATCCAAGGGGGTTTGGATCTGTATTCACCAGAAGTTGGTGAAAGAAGGGTGGGAGGAAGGAGGGGGGATGGTTAATTTCTCCTTGTTTTAAGATCCAAGGGGGTTTGGATCTGTGTTCACCAGGGAATTGGTGAAAGGTTTCTCAAGGCTTCCCAGGGAGGGAATTCTTGTGATGGTGGCAGCGGACCAAAGCTAAGCTGGTAGATAAGCTTAGAAGTTTTTATGCAGGCCCCTACATTTGAACCCTAAAGTTCAAAGTGGGGATACAGCCTTGACAGGCCGTTATTGCCTAATTGATTAGAATCACGTAATCCCATCAAACCATTCCCTCCATAAACTTATCTAGCCTAATCTTGAAGCCAGAGAGGTCTTTCGCCCCCACCGTTTCCCTCGGAAGGCTGTTCCAAAATTTCACCCCTCTGACGGTTAGAAACCTTCGTCTAATTTCAAGCCTAAATTTCCCCACGGCCAGTTTATATCCATTCGTTCTCGTCTCCACATTAGCACTGAGCTGAAATAATTCCTCTCCCTCCCTGGTATTTATCCCTTTGATATATTTAAAGAGAGCAATCATATCCCCCCTCAGCCTTCTTTTGGTTAGGCTAAACAAACCAAGCTCCTCGAGTCTCCTTTCATAGGAAAGGTTTTCCATTCCTCGGATCATCCTAGTTGCCCTTCTCTGTACCCGTTCCAGTTTCAGTTCATCCCTTTTAAACATAGGAGACCAGAACTGCACACAGTACTCCAAGTGAGGTCTCACCAGCGCCTTGTATAACGGAAGCAGCACCTCCCTGTCCCTACTAGAAATACCTCGCCTTATGCAACCCAAGATCGCATTAGCTTTTTTCACAGCCACGTCGCATTGCCGACTCATAGTCATCCTGCGATCAACCAGGACTCCGAGGTCCTTCTCCTCCTCAGTCACTTCTAACCTATGTGTCCCTAGCTTATAACTGAAATTCTTATTAGTCATCCCTAAATGCATCACCTTACACTTCTCACTATTAAATCTCATCCTATTACTATTACTCCAATTTACAAGGTCATCCAAGTCTCCCTGCAGAATATCCCGATCCTTCTCCGAGTTGGCAATGCCTCCCAACTTTGTGTCATCCGCAAACTTTATCAGCCCACTCCTACATTTGGTTCCGAGGTCAGTAATGAATAGATTAAATAAAATCGGACCCAGAACTGAACCTTGAGGAACCCCACTGGTGACCTCCCTCCAATCTGACAGTTCACCTTTCAGTACTACCCGCTGCAGTCTCCCCTTTAACCAGTTCCTTATCCACCTCTGGATTTTCCTATCGATCCCCATCTTATCCAATTTAACCAATAATTCCTCATGCGGAACGGTATCAAACGCTTTACTAAAATCGAGGCCCTGTTATCACCCAACACGACACCACACATCCAACTGAACTACCTGAATGCTTTACTTAAGTCAGTGCTTCTCAAAGCCGGTCCGCCGCTTGTTCAGGGAAGGGCGGCCAGCACATCCCTCGGCCCGCACCACTTCCCGCAGCCCCCATTGGCCTGGAGTGGTGAACTGCAGCCAGTGGGAGCCGTTATCGGCCGAACCTGTGGACGTGGCAGGCAGGGCCGGTTCTGGCTTTTTGGCCGCCCCAAGCAAAAAAACAAAAAACAAAAACGGGGCGGCCGGAGCGCGGGTGCAGGGGGACCGGCTGGGGGGCGAGGGGGAGGAAGCAGGCGGGAGAGAGAGAGAAGGGGGCGGCCAGGGCTACAGCAGGGGCGCTGCCACGCAGCCCCTCCCACTTCACCGCCTCCTGCGGCCTGCCGCGAGGGCTCCGCTCCGGTCGGCGGGGAGGGAAGGAAGAGGACTGCCCTGCAGGGCGCTCTGGTTCTCCGCGCCGCCACCCCCTACAGGGCGGCCGGAGCGGAACAAGAACAAAAAAAAAAAAAAAGTGTCCATGCCGCCCTAGGATTGGGTAGAATGCCGCCTCCAACAATCTGCCGCCCCAAGCACCAGCGGCAGGTAAACAAACCGGCCCGGACCGCCAGGGGCTTTCCCTGAACAAGCGGCGGACCGGCTTTGAGAAGCACTGACTTAAGCCACTCAAAGATAGACAGGATATAACAGCCAATTCCCCAGCTCCTCAGCCTGCGACCTTGCTGGAGTATAAACCCAGAATTATACCATCTTGCACTGCACAGATGATCTGTACAATGTAAGCTCATTAATATATTCACTTCCACCTTGATGTGGGAAAGATATCCAACAGCCTTTGTTCACAGAGCTGAGATTTTCCCAGACACTTTACTCAGAGCACACTGGTTAAGATAAAGCATAAAACAAGTTTATTAACTACAGGAAGATAGATTTAAGTGATTATAAGTGAGAGCATACATACCAAAGCAGATTACATAGTAAATAAACAAAACTGCAAACTAAACCTAAAATACCAGATAGGATTTCAATCAGTAATCTCTCACCCTGACTTTTGATACAGGCAGGCTTGCAGATTCTTAAGGCACAAACTGCATTTGCTTTGCAGCTTGGGTTCCCCTCCCCTGTTCCAAGTCCTTTGTCTTTCAGAGTTTCTTTCAGGTGTTGAGTTGTGGGGCAGTAAAGACAAATTATGATGTCACTCCCCACTTTATATAGTCCCTCCCTATATTTTAAAACCCTTTGTTTTAAGACAAGTTTCCCGCCCAGTTTGTGGGAAAATACAGGTACCAAAATGGAGTTCAATGTCATGTGGTTTGGTCACATGCCCTTGCATGCCTTGCTAGGTCAGGGCAGCTATTACTCAGAAGCTGGGTGGAAAGCTTTTCCACGGTCCATTGTCTTTGTTGATGAGCCAGTAGCACTGTCTAGCTCAGTGTTTCTCAAAATGGGGCTGCCACTTGTGTAGGGAAAGCCCCTGGTGGGCCGGGCCCATTTGTTTACCTGCCCCGTCTGCAGGTCCGGCCAATCGCGGCTCCCCCTGGCCGTGGTTCGCCACGCCAGACCAATGGGGGCTTCTGGAAGTGATGCGGGCCGGCACCCCCATTGGTCTGGCGTGGCGAACCGTGGCCAGGGGGAGCCGCGATCGGCCGGACCTGCGGACGAGGCAGGTAAACAAACCGCTCGGCCCGCCAGGGGCTTTCCCCACACAAGCGGCGGCCCCAGTTTGAGAAACACTGGTCTAGCTTCTTCATTGTTGTATCTGAAAGGCTAGTTGTGGTTGTTACCCAGAGTAAGCACATTTGAAACACAGATACATAGTCAATATCCATAACTCCAGATAAAAAAATGATACATGAATACAAATAGGATAATCACATTCAGCAAATCATAACTTTTTCATAGAAACCTCACAAGACATATCTTGTACAAGATACAGCATAATTATATCATAATCATATCATAATCATACCACTATGATGAATATGGGGGAGGGCAGTGTCACAGTAATCTCTCTCAAATGTCCCTCATGGAGTAGGAATTCCCACATTTAGGCCATTTTTCTGGCCTCATCCTGCCCGACTATCCGATAGCATGATGGAAGTCCAAGCGGACTAGAGACAGCAGACCAAAATCAAATCTGGGCTTAAGAAGTGAGTTGAGTGAGATAAATGACCTCTTACATCAGGGCTGAACTTGACCCAGCACTTACAGCACTCTGAACCAGACATGCTTTATCTACACACTGCACATGTGCTGCTTCAATACATGAATAAAATGTATTTAGGGATCCACTTTATGCAAAATGAACTAAGGGCCAGATTTTTAAAATTATTTGCACCTATGCATTTTAAAAATCTCTGTAGGCACTTACTTACATCTTTGTGAAATGCTGTTGAGTGCAGATGGAAAGAATGCTGCACAATGCTCTGCTAATCTAATAGGAATACAAGGTCTTTCAAAAGGGCAAGATAAAGGAGTATCTAAAGAGTAGTAAAAAGTCTTTTAGAAAACTTTTTCTTCCAAGAAGACTTTGAGGTGTCAACATTTCACCAGTTCCATCTTGAAAATCTAATCAGGTGTTAATATTTAACATATTTTTCCTTTGGCCAATTAAATTAGTGAAATTTCAGAAAACATTGTGACAATTTCACTGTTAATATGGAATCAAGAAATGAAACAAAAATTGAGAGGAAGATCCTAAATAATTCAGAGACCAGCTGAGGATTTGCCACTGAGAGTTTCATACCTTGTTTTCCTCTATATTCCTCATGTTTCCTTTTCCTCTCTTTCTCTCTGCCCCTTCCCTTCCTCTGGAAGAGCTGAAAATCTGATGTCAGAGTTTTTTATATTTGTAGTTCCCTCTGTGGAGGAAAGACTACATTAGTGATATCCAGCTCTAACCAGCTGAGCTACTCTATTTCAGAGAGCATTGAAGGAAGCAGTTTGAGTGTCACTGGGAAAGAAATTAAAGATTAGAGGAGAAAGAAAAATAGACTTACCATGTTCATGGGCTATTAGTTTTAGATTCAGATGATGATGTGTGGTCTGGTTCAATTCTGTGACAAGCACGTTTCTTCACATGGAGCCAATTCTGCCCTGTATAACACTGGATTAAATCCATAATAATCATATTGAAGTCAGTAGCATTACTCCAAATTTACACAGGTAAAAAAGCATTGCCTTGTGAGTAAGAGACTGCACTGGAATCCAAGCTCTCTGGATTTTATCCCCAGCTCTGTCACAGGCTTCCTGTGTGTTCTTGGGAAAGTCACTACTGTTTAGATTTTTAAAGGTATTTCGGCACCTAAAGAGGCAGATAGGTGCCTAAGTCCACCACTGGTACTTTTAAAACTGCCGCCTCGCTGGTTCCTAAGTCCCCCTAGGCACCTACTTTCCTGCCCATTAATGCCAAATGTTAAACCTCAGCATCCCAAGCTCTGCTGCTACCCCAGCCTTGAGAAATGGGGCTGATACCTAGGGACAGTCACAGACTTACCTAGCAGTACTTCTGCACAATTACATCTGCCACCTCCTGGCGCTCTTGTTGATATGGAGGTGCCTAAGCAACTAAGTAGCATTTTTAAATCAGGTGGGGGAATGCCCTAACATGCTGTCCGGGGCCATCACATAGACCTGCTCACGTCACGCTTAACACATGGCATTTGGTAGGGCCCAACAGCGGGACTGTGATCCTGTGGGTCCCACAGGACCCGCTACCACAATAGCGGGAATGGGTAAAATGTACTTTGTTGTGGATGAGATTGGGTGACCAAAAAAACCAGACTGTGGTAATTTGTGGGAAAACACTTTCTAAAAAAAATAATAAAGGTTTTAATACTTACATTTAAGTGAGGGATAGAAAGAGATTTGATGTCTATGTTAACAGGAGTTAAAGTCTTTTTTGCAAGGTTTAAGCAAGATTTGTTTTATTCTTTTAGTGGTAAAAATTATGTCCAAATTCTGTTTATATAATATAGTAACCAACTTTTTTTTTTTTTAAGTAGCATGAGGGAAATCTGTTTATCTTGCAGGATCTAAGGTTTTTATGGGTGCGAGTGGAATAAAAATGCAAGAAACAATGTGGGAGTGGGTAGGAGTGGGTATTGTGGAGCAGGACGGAAGTGGGATTAAAAAAGTCCCGCACAGGACTCTAGCATCTGGTATAGACCACACCTGATAAGTAACAGCAAAAAGCAGTGCTCAAAAGGTGGCAGTGGAAATAAATGTCAGGTGAGCATGACATAGTGATTGAGCATGAGCCAGCCAGACAGAAACGTGAGTTGGTAGAAAATTTTCAGTTAGACAGAGATAGGTTGTAGGATAGCTGAGCAGGGATGGGTATTGGGGAATAAAACCTTTTTCTCTCATCCAGCATTGCAGTAAGTAGTGGAAATGTCCTTGTAAAATGTAATGGCTGCAAAAGTTAAAGCTGTTTATGGTTTGTGGAGCTGTTGTTTCAGAGACACAGTTGTTTGTAGGGGCTGGCCAGGTTGCTGTGTGCAGGTTGCTGTGCCTGGGTAAAATGTCCATTTAGGCACAGTGGCACTCATCCTGGCTTTTAAAAATCCCATATATAGGCACTTGCATGGTCCCCATGAGTGAATGGGGTTATTGGTATTTAATTGGCACTTGCCCCAGCTTTAAAGTTCTGCTAAGCAATAGGTCACTGAAGAAGTTCAGCCATGTGCACTGACTGGGACAGCGCCTAAATACCTTTAAAAATCTAGGCCTTGATCTTTCTATACCTCCATTTTTCATTTGTTAAATAGGGATAATATAATATCCTACCCTTTTTTCTGCTTGTCTATTTAGATTGTAAGCCTTTGGGACACTGGCTATTTTAGACAGACAAGTAATTCTGAAATAAACAAGCAAAATTAAGAACAAGCATTTATAGAAACCATAATTTGTTTTAAGGTACGAATCTTACATAACTTCTGCATTATCTGTTTGTATTCATGTTTTGTGTCTCATCTTACATTGTAAGCATTAGTGCAAGGACTGTGTGCCTGGAGTCTCTTAGCACTGCCTCAGTACAAGTAATACATAATAATAATAATAGCTTTCTCTGCAGTTTTGTTGTGTACTGCACTTAAAATCTTTGTCACACATTTCAGTTATGCAGGGTTGGGAGCTGAAAGTTCTGCCACATTATTCAAGTCATACACTTTAGATAACTGAGAGCATGAATCTCAAAATAGATCCCTTTACTTCAGTACCTTGACTGTATACTAGTCTTCAGCTGGTTTTTATGTTGTTGATTTGTTTTCTATTATTTCCCCACTCATAATTTCCCAATGGTATCTTTCTGGGATTTTTGGTTGCTTTTTTGCTCAAGGCATATCGCACCTAGCAGTGAGGCTTGATTTGAGGGAATTTTATTGCTTAGCTAAATTGTACCTACAAATAGTGGTTTCCTACATGGAATATTTTAAAAATAGTACCCTATGGGAGTTGATAATACATATATAACTTCAGCATTTGTGAAATCACTATAGTACTCTGCTTTATAACTCTCACTATTGTGTCTTACAGTGTGCGTTGTAACAGCTTGTTCTGTGATCAAGTATTTAATAATCGTACATCTTATAAAAGTATTCTATCCATCTTATTAAAATAGCAATAACCATTAAAAAGTGCTGTGTATATCTTTTTAATATTGCAGTAACCATTAGAAAGATGATCTATATATCTTATTAATATAACTATAACCATTAAACTATTTTAATATTAATAAAAGTGTGTAAAATAAATGTCAGCCTTATATACAGCAGTAATGGCTTTTGTGTATACAGTACATCTACTTTAATGTTATCATAAAAAAGGAAATATTGTTCAATAAATATAGAAAAAAGGACATTTTTATACAGTGTGAAAGTAGTTAAAAAAGCCCACAAAAATCCAGCCAGAAAAAAAAACAAGTGTGTGTACAGAAGAATACTGTAGTTATTATAAATATCTACCACAGTTATGCTAGTGACATCAGTGTGATAAATAGAAAACTTGTGTGTTGAATTGCATCTATCTTGCAAAACTGACACTTTCACCTGCACTCTGTCAACTAATCCATCTCCACTGGAATTGATACTAACACTGAAAAATCTCTGATCAGCTTCAAATATGCACTATTTAAATATTGGGACTTGAAGGAGGAGGAGAACGGCCAGAAAAGTTTCCTTTTTTCACTCCCATGTGTGGAACTTCACCCCCCCCAAAATTATGATAGCCCATGGCCTTGGAGTTCCAATGTGCAGTTCTGCACCTCTGAAGGGCTTAAATTCTGATGTCTCACAAGTCCCAGCTTTCCAGCAAGACAAGCACTTGGTTCTTCTAGCCTTGGAAAATTCAAAATATCAGACTCTGAAATGGTAGCATTGTTAGAGATGGAAAAGCTATTTAAAATGTGTTTAGAAGTTTATAAATTGTATTAGTTATGTTTCCCCCCTTGTCCACATAGATCTATATAGTTGGACTAGTGTTATGAAAGGAGCGTTATTATTTCAAGTGGATAGATACAGAAAATAAAGTACCAATTAAAACATATCTAAAATTAATCCTGAAATATTTTTTGTTAGTTAATGCACAACCTATGATTATGTAGGCCCTTATACAAACTCTTATATGCATGCTTAATTTTACTTCTGTAAACTTCTCATTATAGTAAACTTCAGCACATGTGCACATATCTGTAGGGTCAGAGATGATTGTCTGCCTAGAAATTGTATAGCCTTTTTTTGCTGGATGATTTGCAGCACTCACTCATAGCTTTACTGATTAATAGACATATGTGTGTTATATAGGTATATATATACCAAAAAATAGTATTATTGAAGAAAATTAAGAATTTGAAAATAAAATTTTACAGGGAGATGAATATTAAAATATCCTCAGAGTTCATAAGATGTCTTAAATATATGGACATGTGTAAAATATCACATTGCCTTTTCCAAAAAGGACCTTACTTTTCAGCAAGATTATCTCCCACCAAGTGTGACCTTGGGGAAAAGTGCAGAAAGGAACCAGCCAGAGAACGCAGCCTGTTGGAGCAGCTGCAGAAGCTGCTTTGGACATTCAGAGAACTTTCTACAGTTTTGACTGGACTTATCTTTGCTTTGTGCTCATTGGCTGTTTACTCCAACCCTCTCCATCCCACACAGCCTCTTACTCGGAGCTTGTGTATGCGAAGAGTTTAGTGCATGGTAAGTTGGGATGTCAATCTACACTGCTCTAGCCTGCCGCACACTAGGTCGCCATGTGGATCCTGCTACCGTGCACTAAAAATTCCTTAGTGCTCTTTGAAATAGTGCTCTTTGGAACAGGGACTGTCAGCTACTCTGGGTTTGTGCAGTGCCAAGTGCAATGGGGCCCCGTTCTTGGTTGGTCTTTAGGTACTACCATAACAAACATAATTGTAATAATAATAATATCTGCACATCTCCAGTCTCCTATTGATTACCATAGAGTTCTGGGTGCACTAGAAATGCAGATTTGAGCCCGAAGTAAGCGTATGTGTTTTAATGTTGATATGATTTGCTGATTAACCTTTTCTTTTCCTTTTCCTCTTTATTTTGCTATCAATATTAACAGTATTTTCCCATAATATTATTTAGTTTTTGTCTCTAAGAAGTTATCTAATAAATCATTTGGCAGCATATGACCCTTTGACGCTTGTCTGTTTAATTGATTAATATTTATTATTTTTGGTGTGTTACTTGCAGTATCAGGTTAATGAAATCATTTTGAGTCCTGGACAGACAATTTACTTTATATCAGGGGGTAGCCATGTTAGTCTGTATCCACAAAAACAACAAGGAGTCCGGTGGCACCTTAAAGACTAAAAGATTTATTTGGGCATAAGCTTTTGTGAGTAAAAAACCTCACTTTTTCAGATGCATGGAGTGACTTCAATTTACTTTATGTGTACTGTAACTGAGTTTAGTTTTGAATAGAAATTATTTTTACTCAAGGAAATATATACAGTATAAAACCCTTACTTTGTCTTTACCACATTCCTCAGACTAAGTTTAAATGGGGTGGGGGACAGAGGTCCAGACTTCCACAGTGTTCATGCCTGACTTCAGAAAAAAAACAGGAGAGGATCACATTTTAATTTAAAATTAATCACTGCCTCTAGAGCTGAACATGTTTACAGTTAATGAAGGGAAAGAATGGCCATAGGAATTGTGTGTAACTTTCTGTGCAATACAATGAATAAACAAGTATATATATGCTATAGAATGGGATAAATATTTCAATAAATTAATACTTTTTTGATAAATGAAATAGTTTCAGCGGAAAGAGAGAAACCGATGCTGAGTATTTTATACTGCAATCTGAAAAAGCAGCTGTAATTCTCTGTGTCATGGAATTTTGGAATCCAATTCACAGTGACAAAAAGGTTAAAAATGGTGTAATGATATGTGCTGGTTCAGTTTCACTATGGTATATGGAAATGAAAAAAAGAAGAAAGGTGGACTTATGTAGATACATATTTATTTATAGTAGAATAATGTATGTTAATGTGAACTGCTCTAATATGGAGTCAGAAGTATACTTGTCAATGTTTAAGAAGAAAAGCACATGATACTTTAATAATATGCCAAACAACAGATAACTGCCCTAACATTAAGTTGAACGAGACCTCAATTAATATTTTGGCAAAGCCTAGCAACATATCACTCAGTTGTACTTGTCACAGGTGTGACTGATGTTTAATTATACCAGCTTGACGAAGATGAAAATGCCAAAATCCCATCAGAATAATGATTTATGCACTCTACATATAACAGTTTCGTCTGTTCTGACAAGGTTTCAGTCCACACTGGTACCTTCAATATAAGGAGGAAAAAGCAGTTTGAGAGATGAAAGCAACTTTAAATGTGCAAAGTGCCAAATGGAGTATCATACTAGTGAAGGGGTATTGCTGTATATTACTTAAGAACACCAGTTTGTCACATAGCAATTACGGTCTCTTTCAAGAGCATGTTCACAATGGAAATACATCAATTGAGAAAATGGGGAAACAGCAACTGTAGCTGTGGCCAGACCATTGATCTTGAGTTTATGGATTTAAAAAGAAATGTAACCCATTAGCTTCTCACTCAAGAGCTAGGGCCGGATTGTGATGGCTCTTGTGGGGGAGCAGGTGAGAAGCATCTCCCCCCTGCCCATCTTGTGTGGCTGCACAAGGGCCACTCACAGTAGCAGTCCCTGTGTGTTCAGGCACTGCTTACTGCTGCCCTTTCTTGAGTGGGAGCAGAATGCCAAATAGCAGAGGGAGAAGGAGGAGGTAGGGCCATGACTCTCACCTAACTCCTGCACTGGCTAGGGGAGCAGGGCCAACTTGTTGGGGGACCAATCTGCAACATGTGCATGGAGTGGGTCTAGGAGATGTCATGCCTGCCCAAGGCACTATCTTTCTATTGCTTATACTCTGTTGGAGCAGTTCTGCATCACCCCATAGTCAGGATTGTGGCATAAATGCTATATTCTAGCATCTAATATTTACCTGTATTTCATGGCAACTGAATGATTACCATCACTTAGTTGTTTAGATAGCACGTTGCACTGTTTAAGTGAAATAAAGTATGGATAAATGGATAAAGTGAGTTAACATCATATCTCAGGATCAGGATCATTTCAGCACCTTTTTTTCAAGATAGGTTCCAGGTTTGCTGCCCTCCTGTATAGTCCTTATGACAATCGATTCTCAGGATTCACTCTAGTGGCCAGCCCTCTCTGCTGTAAATAGAATGCATGTGGTTCACAACTGTTATGCTTTTAGTACTTTAGTGTTGGCACTTTGCACAGTAAATTGAATAGTAATCCGCTATAGTCTAACCTTAAAGTGAAACAACTCCATTGTTGCAGTCCTCCAGGTGCTGTCAGTTGGCTTATGACTAATTGAAAGTTCCTTTTGTTAGCTGTTTCTGTTTCAGTGAACCTATAGATACTTTGAAACACCATTTGAACGCGCATTTTTGATCAAAGACTAATGTCTCTTTCTTTCTCACTGTGTTAGTGTTTTGGGGGTTTCTCCCTCTATTCTCCACTGGGCACTTTTTAATAGAATTTGCAGCATTTCATTTCTTATACACCTCTACCCCGATATAACGCTGTCCTTGGGAGCCAAAAAATCTTACCACGTTATAGGTGAAACTGTGTTATATCAAACTTGCTTTGATCCACCGGAGTTCGCAGCCCCGCCCCCCCGGAGCACTGCTTTACCGCGTTATATCTGAATTTGTGTTATATCAGGTTGCATTATATTGGGGTAGAGGTGTAGTAGATGACACTGCATTCTTTCTCTTAAATGATAATCCATCACATTCAGTACACTCCTCTCTGAAATCATTGTACTCTAATCATGTGTGTTGCTTTCTTTTTAGCTATCCCTAATTCACGTTGTTACGTTTACAAAGTAAGGTCTTTTGTCAACTGCATCTTACATGTAAACAGCATTTTTGGGTACTGCATTTTCAGGCCACTGAAAATATTTTCTCAGAAAATACATCCACTATATCAATGTTCTTTGGTTTACCAATTTTCATTTTATATTTTTATGCAATAAGCCAGAATTGATTCACTAGTCCTAGGGTTAACTTTATCTACAGTAAAGCTTCCAATAAATACCAATATATTGTTACTTGTTTGTAACAATGCTGCATCAAACACCTGTTTAAATTTGTATGTGGAAAAATCCTGTATCACGTAGGGTTTTTTTGTTGTTCGTGCCTGTACTGTGTGCATGTTGTTTATAATAATCTCAAACCAAAAATCTCATGGCCAAAATGTCCAAAGCAGCCTACAGCTGAGTAAATATGATCTTAGGTTTCTAGATATATGCATGCTGCAGTCACACTTTATATTAAGTTTATATTTAAAAATACCTCATAAAAGGGTTAATAAATTATTAATATATGGTTTAATGAATGGGTAATTAATTGTTATAGAGTCTAACAGATCATTATGTTGCTTTTAACCATGGCCTAAAACCATCTGTAACACCTTCTACTGATATGCTTATAAATATATGTAACATATATATACTACTCGTGTCTTAAAGATCCTTAAGGCAGTTATTAATCATGTATTAATGCTTTGAAAGCATAACCTTTATATAATATGTGATCCATGCTACTGTAAGTAGATATCTGCCCATGTTACATGTGTATTTTCCTGTGTAGCATACCTGTAAATAAGTGTAAAAAAGCAAAACTCTTTTTGCTGAGTATCTACTATTTTCATTGTTTAGAGGTGATATTTTATGGCCAAGAAGCATTGAGCTATTCAAGATCATTTTAAATAACTGTGAATAGAAAGTTCTAGAAAGAAAAAAAAATCAGGGGAACAGTACATGTGATAAAGGGTCTATTAACGAAAAACTCAAAGGGTGTGACTTTTCTGTCACACCAGTTTTACACTAGCATTTCTTAATCTCAGTAGAGTTAATCCTGTTTTACACTAGTGTATGAAGGAGCAGAATCATACCCTGTCTCTTTAGATATGGTTTCAGAGAATAGCTTGATATAGTTACACTCCAGCACACTTAGCTTCAAGCAGTTAAGGATTTGGAAAATAAACTAGAATCTCAAATGGCAAAAAAAGATTGGATGCATTTAAAAGGGAAATTAAAATGAATTCTCACTAATCTAATGTGTATCAGTCAGAAGCAAGGAATCCTTTTTCATAGTGAGGTGAACATTTTAGAAAATCCTCAGAAGATGCTAATCTTCAGGGTTTGGGTTCTAACTGAGGAACTGAAGGTCCTTATCCATAAAATAATCTTTTGGCTATTCTTAAATCTTCATTGGTTATAAAGGGCCAGATTGTGGCTTTGAGGCAGGGCCTGCACCTGAGAGATGGGTGGTGGTACTGTGCTGGAATTGGAGCCTCAGAAGGAGTTGCGTTATTCACACAGATGGCATGACTCTATTCACTGAAATTGCCTTTAAAAATTGTTTTTAAAAGCATGGTAAATTATGTGTAGACAGGGCTTAAAGGATATCTTAAAGATCTGTGACTAGATTTAACTTCTACTACTTTTTCTTGTAAGTGGAAATGACATTTTTCACTGCCAAACTAGAGGGGACTGTCTTTTGGGGCTTATTTCTTCCATGTACAGATTGATCATCCAAAAACATGAAAAAATGTGTCCTGTTTCACATGGCTGAGGCTATAATTTTGGCATAGAAATTGTTAGTAAATTTCAAGGCAGAGGTTCAGGAAAAAATGACGAGTCACGGCAATGCCACTCAGGTTTGACCTGTCCACCCCTCCATAGATGAAGTTAGAGGGGTGGACAAGCCAAACTTGAGTGGCACTGTAACCCCCTACTCCAGATCACAGCACCACTTGGTTTCATAGACCGCATTGAAATTCACAATTTCCATGACAAAATGTAGCTGTGGTGATGGTTGACCTAGTAGTTAAGTGAAGACATGCCACTCAGAATGGTCTTCCTCTCTTTCACAATCACAGTTCATCCAGTCTAGTTCATACACTTTTTTAGTCTTATATTTCTTACTGAAAGTTTGCGTCCTGTCAGTAGTCTGGAATTCACTGTTTTTATATTTCATTGTATGCTAGTCTAGGTTGTTCTTTTACTCAGATGTTTTTTTGCATTTGAATTTTAATTGTTGTAATGGTTTAACATTCATATTGCTCAACCAAGTATCTTAAAAGTCTATCTTGGATGTCATCTGATTATCACAGTGAGAAATTCTGACTTTGGTAAGTGATTTCTATATAATTGTCTGTCTGTCCACATGTCTGCATCAACAATCTGATTTCCTCGCATGCTGGTCTGTAATTTCAGTACTCCTGTGTGAATGGGTAGTAACTTTTGACTTTGAATTGTTATATCTATTTTTGAGACTTGCCATACTGCTCAGACTTCATAGGGTATGTCCAGTTTGTCCTTTAGTTCATCTGTAAGTGGGAAGGTATTAAAAACAGCTGAAGTCTCCTTGATCAGACACATGAACAATTAATTCAACACTTTCTGACTGCCTCCATTAGTAACACTAAAGAGATTTTAAATCTGATCTCTTTCGCCTCAGTTGATTGTCATGAACATTCCTCTGAAAGTTTAACGTTCCTGTAGGTTCAAACTGATTTATTTTTAGCACAAAAAAATAGGGTACACCCTCTATTGTGGAATAATATTGTACCAGGAAGTACTTCAAGTCATAAAGTCTGAGGTTTAGAAAAGCTCAGTTTTACCATTTTTCCTAACTATTCTTTATTTCTGTGAGACTCTAAACTACCTGGTTCTGGCTGAGACCAAAGGCAGAATAAGTGCCAAAATAATGGGGAGGGATAGCGATTCTCCTGTTTCTGATCCAAGTGGCAGCAGAAGTCCCAGAAAACTCATGAGAAAACCTAGTCTCATAAAGTTTATAGCCCAATTTTATAGCCTTGGATTGGGATAAGGATTAAATACAAACTCCCGGCCAGATTTTCAAAGGTATTTAGTTGCCTAAAGATGCAGTTGGATGCCAAGTGGGATTTACAAATGCACCCAAGCAGGTTAGGTGCCTACCTCCTATTGATTTAAATGAGAATGAAGTGCCTAATCTGATTAGGAATTTATGAAAATTCTGCTAGGTACCTATGTGCATTTTCAGGCACCTAAATTCCTTTGAACATCTGGCCCTCAATCATTTGAGTGTGTATGCAAACTACACTATACTGCCAAACTTTGTTGTGAAAGAACTGTGAAACTTCTGTGTTGGTTTACACTCTCTAAGTTTGAGCGTATGTAGTCAGTCCATCTTCAGATTTGTAGCTACTAGAAGCCATTGTAAGGCTATTAGGTTATACATATTCTTTGACTCCACTGGGAAACCCAGTTGAAAATTATTGTGCTGCTGATCTTTGATACAGCAAGTCCAGTTTTTATGACTGAGGAGCTCCTCTGTTGGAGAGCAGCTACCTTGTCTCACTTCCAGAATGTTAAATTTTCTCTGGATGCACGGGAGGGTTAATCACTTAAGGAAAGCTACTGCCATATTTGTTTAGATGGGCTATATGCTGTGTCTGTTTCCTCCACAAATATTGTACCCACCATCAACAGGGCAACTGTTTGCTGTGCCCAAAGTGGATGAAGCTTTGGAAGGGGGAGGAAAGAGAGAGAGTGTCCTGGCTGATTTTCATTCTTTCCTACTGCCTCACAGCTTCTAATTGTCAGTAGTTATCGTAGCTGGTTCTCAGATTCTGTCTATGTATATCTCTCTTGCTTATAATTAGAGAGGAGTTAGGAGGGCAGGTAACAGGCTGTAGATATAAAACATAGCAGCATTTCCATCCACTGGGCTGCTATTCAAGACAGTTTTGTCACAGGCACCAAAAATGCTATCTCCTGAAGTTAGTTTCCTTTGTTTCTCAGGGCTTGTCTACACTTACTAGGGGATCGACAAGCGCGATCGATGCATCGGCAGTTGATTTAGCGGATCTAGCGAAGACCTGCTAAATTGACCACAGGTCGCTCTCCTGGCGACTCCTGTACTCCATTGGATCGAGAAGAGTAGGGAGAGTTGACGGGAAAGCATCTCCCGTCGACATTGCATAGTGCAGACCCCGCGGTAAGTAGATCTAAGTTATGTTGATTCAAGTTACGCTATTCACATAACTCAAATTGCATAGCTTAGATCGAATTTCCCCTGTAGTGTAGACAAAACCTCAGAAGCAGGCTCTGCTAATAACCAACTGAGGTTATTACTAAATAAATTGTGTATCATATGTCCCTCTGTTCTGGTGTCTAACCACACTATTACTAGAGGTTTCTTGTTACTGGTAACCATCTTGCTCTCTCTTTTGTTCGTTCCATTTATTCAATTATGTCACCATAAGGTTTTCTTTCTTACCACATTTGACTGTGTCCATCTCTTGCTTAGATGGGAAACATTAATTAAATGTAGTGTCCCATTGTCATCCTGTCATTTTTCTTTATGGGAGACACTAGTATTATGGGTGGCCAGGGCCAGGTACAACTAAGGTAGGAGGCTTAGGTTGTATTTCTGACCTTGCAGTTAACCTGATTCTGATGTTAGATATTTTTCATATGTGCACATGAAAGGTGACTGATACTGTACTACCCCTTCTTATTCAACTAAAAAAAATGGCAAGAAAGGCATGTTTTTTTCAGGGAACTCATACTACTATACAAAAGTGGGGGTGGAGTATAGAGACTCCCACAGGTCTATCCCCAACACATCGCTCACTTTCAGTACTTGGCTACAGTATTTGTTGTTTTTGTATGTTAGAATCTGAATCCAGTCTGGAATTGGATTACCAGTGCCACATGCATTATCAATGATGATTGAAATAGTAGACAGCTAGACACTTCTGACTGGGAATCTGGCTCTGAAGCAAACCATAACAGAGGTGCACATGTGGCCTCTTAGTCACTTCAGTTCTTGCCCATCTGTGTGGATGTCCTTATGCTCACTCACAAGTTAGTCAGGCTTGCACTAGGGTCCTGCAAAATATTTTTGAAACTGGCAGTTTGCATTATACAAGTGCCAGTTCTGCAGGTAATCCTCCTTACATTTGATCACATCTGTTCAGTTATGAGCCAAAACATAATAATGAACAGTAGAAAAAAGCAATAGTTTACAGGCACTCAACCCTTGCTCAAGACAGTTTGCATAGCAGGTGGTATTTGAGAGTGCTATGCAGAGGACTTGCGGTGTCAACTTGAATGCAATAGAAAAGAGCTGACTACATCCACTCTGTAAGAGGGAGCAACACCATGCTGTATAAGGATAGATAAACAGGAGGCAAAGTAAACCACAGGAAAGTCAGCGCCCACAAGCTTTCTTGTTTGTCATGAAAAGTGAGGAAGCAATTAAAGGGACATTACATCTGCTGATCAACAACTTGGTGTTAAATGACCTCTCATGTGGGACAAAGGGATTGTATTTAGAGAGAACTCTTATATATGTGTGGTGCATTGAAAACTGTATTAACATTGTAAGCTATCACTTTAGATGCTCAGGGTTTTTCCTGGTGCTGCTTGCTCTGTAAGGAAGCATGCCATCTGGCTCTAACTGGCAGCACTCACTCTGCAAAGATCCAGCCTAGGTCAAATTGTAGTGAGATGTATCTGTTCTGCATTAGGGAGCAGCCTGCTTTTTCTCTCTGTTTTTGATAACTGTATGTTAGAGTTCTGAATTTTAAGACATACAATAGTGTTACCTTGCAATCTTCCTGAAAAAGCATTTTATGTTTTTAATCTAATGTCTCCGTTTGTATGCCATGAACATAACAATATGTAGATCATTTTAATCTCTCTCTTACCCAGTTTCAGTGTAAAAAGTATATCACCAAGGGCAAGTTCTACTCTCTGCTAGTTACCTGCCATGCCCACTGAAATCAGAGGACCAGATCTAGATTTCTGTTACACCTGTGCAAATCCAGAGCAATTGCACAGAAACCAATGAAGTTACTTCCAATTTACCCAGGTGAAAATGAGATCAGATTCTGGCCCAATCGGAGTTGCATGCATATAACTGAAGATAAAGCTGATCTTGAAATATTTAGCAAATAATGTAATTTTCCCCTAAAACTTCCTCTTCCCCCAATAATCCGACCATAGTGCATAAGTGGTTCCAAGGGCTTTGCATAAGCCCTGCACAATTGGGTGAATTTATTGACCTTCTGTCATGACATATATATTCTTCTTTCTTTCCATAGATGCAACTCCCTTTAATGTCAGTGGAAGCTCCTAGATGCTTGCCCAACAAGTATATGGCATATATTTTCACCAGTGAGGTTGCCTTGTCCCCTGGTTGTAATACTAACACCTCAAATCTCCAATGATTAGCATTCCTTATTTGTATGTTTTTGATTTAATATAAATATATTGAGATTTAAAAAAACAAAAACTGGTCATCACCCCACATACAATTATAATTTTACCTATTTGGATGGCGTACAATGACATTGAATGTGACACATTGCCCTCGGAAGCTCATAATTACAGTAATAATCTTCAACTCCTTCATCCTACTTTGGGAAAAATACCTAATAATCTTTTAACTACCTTAAGGAGCTTTACGAACTTTTTCCAACTAGAAGCTTCTTAATCTGAGTTTTATATAACAAATCATCCTTTTTTAATTGTCTTAATCTCTATTCTGCCCAGTGAGAGCAGACATGTCAATCAGTCATTATATCCATTTATAAAATAGACATTATGAAAGGAAAAACTTAATTGACTTTATCAGGTATTCATCCCCATATTTTTCAAAGGCACTTTATAAAGGTTAGAATGATACCAGACAGCAAGTTTCTCTCATAGGAAACCTATACTTCACAGCCTTCTGCAGGAGTTGATCTAGTTTCCCTGAACAGCAGCCATGAGGTCTGAGAGCATCCAGTAGACTCTTGGGACATTCCAAAGCCTGCAGTCAGTGGAAAGCCCGAACAAAAGGTTTCTTTTGTGCAGCTATAAAAGTGACCAGGTTTCAGCAGGGTCAAACATCCTTACCTTAGTTTTTCTTAGTGCACAATGTGGCTGACCATATTTTAGCTAACTGATTCTTCTGAGTGGTTTTCTATGTAGCGCATGGTACAGTATTCGTAGTCTCAAGGTAACAAAGGTGGAGAACAGCAGTGATAAGATTTGCCTGTAAAAGGAACAGGCAGGGTTTCACAGTCATCTGAAAATGAATGAAGGCAGTTCTGGGACACTTGTAATTGAAGCATGTCTCAATCTTTTAAACCTGGCAGAGTTATTAGAGAGGGCTGCATACAGTGTGATCTGGAGGTGGGAGGGGAAAGGGGCAGTTTGCCCTGATCCCCCCCATTTGAGAGCCCCCCTCCCCCCAAAACTGAGTGGACTTGTGACCTAGTGCCTGGGATCGCAGTGCCACTGAGGTTTGGCCCAGCTGATGGATGGGGGGTGGTCAGACCAAATTTGAGTGGTGTTGCAACTTGATGCAAACTTGAGTGGCATTGCAACCCTGTGCACCAGGTCTCAATGCCACTCACTCAGATTTGGCCCGTCTGTCCCTCCGTTATGATGGAGAGGCAATCAGGACAAACCTAAGTGGAGCTATGACCCTGTGCACCAAGTTTCAATGTCCAGAGCAAGGACCGTTCCTGAAGGACAAAACCCACGACTGCAGGGTTAGTGCATGACAGGCCCGCTCTCCAACTTCACCCCTTCCAAGACTTTCCCTCAGCGGGAATTTTTTTGGAAGAATGGCAGGGTCTCAGTTTCAGATCTTGCCCAGGGCCAAGTGTGGACCGCAGCTGAATATTTGTCACCATTATTATATCTAATAGTCTTGGAGCCTCTTGTAGAATTGTGGGAGTTGCAATGTAGGGAGTCAAACATAAGGCATTTTAGATTATAGCATTTTAGTGCTAACTAGCTCAGTAAAATCAACAGATTATTTTATGTAACTTTTTAATGAGCTTTTATTGAAACATAAATTTACAAAAAAAAAAAAAAAAATGAAGCACTCCCCTTGTCTCAATTCTTCCCTAATACCTTACTACATAAATAAAATTTCTTATATCTACCACAGGGCATGGAGTGCTTGGGTATATTGTTAAACAAAGGACTAAATATATAGTTAAAGACAATATCATTCCAGTAGTCCAACCACCCATATGGAGTAAATTAATGCTCAATTGTGGGGTTGAACCCAAACTGTCAAAGTGATAGCAGTTCTGCAGCTGAATTACTTACTTAGTATGCTTCACTTAAAATTTCACTGACTGACTTTAAAATAACTCAGCACATGATCAAACCTTTTTATGGGAAAGGAAAAGTTAAAATAGAAAGATCAGAAGCTCATAAAACAAAAGGTGGCTCTAGGCTTCTAAATATAGCAGTGTATTGTATTGCAAATTGCCTCCCTGTCTTGTACCTACTGAGTCACTTCTTACCTAGATACATTTAAAAGGTCTAGACATTTTAAATTTTAATCCAGTCCTGGTTAGTTGCCCCAAAGAAGAAAATACTAAGCTTAATGTTAAAGTACAGATAAGATGCTTGGGTGAGTGCATATATGTTGATATACATTTTGCCCAGAACTAACCTATTGTTCCACCTAAAACAATGCTAAAATAAAATTGCAGGATAAGTTAATTAATTGGGAATTGGTTGGGATTACTCACGCATTTATATCTGGAGGATTTATCAGCTGTCATTTTAGAATGAGTTCAAGTTGTCTTGCTTGTCAAAAGCACAGGAGCCATCTTCTAGGGCTCTTTCAATACCAATTTTTATCTTTCTCTCAGGTAGCCACAAAATTGTATGCAATGTTTTTTGGGCTACTTCTACTTGTGAATCTCATTCTCTTAAAACAGAGGTGGGAGTGTGAATTTACTGTGCTTTAATGAGAGATCATGGCTATTCCAAAATATTGGAAAATGTTACAAGATCTGCTTGAGAATCTAAAATCAATCTATTATACTCTGTCCCCATTTTTCAAATGTGGTGTATTGAAATATGATGTTACTAGAAGTGTGGGAATCAAAGTGGTAAATTTATCACAGATTATTGGCAATATCCTAATAAAAAATTGGTCACATATTATAGAAATGGCATGGCATTATCATTTGCCAGTAGCCAGCACATTTTTTCTTCAGTGAACTGGTCTACCAAGAATTTAAAAAAAAAAAAAAAACCCACCAAAAACGCAAGAACCAACCAAAAAACAAAAACAAAAACAAAAAACCTGCAGTTGCCCTGGACTGTGTAAGGAGATTGATCCTTAGGGGATCAAAAAGGAAAAGCACTTTTTGTCCACTGTTTAAAAAGTGGCATATTGAATGGTGGAGATAAATATAGCTGAACTGCTTGGTAATAACAACCAGAATGTAATTAAATTTAACATCCTTGTAGGGATGGGGGAAATATCAAAGAAGCCTGCCACAGTAGCATTTAAGTTCAAAAGGGGGAACTACGCAAAGATGAGGAGGCTAGCTAAATGGAAATTAAAATGAACAGTCACAAGAAAGAAATGCCTGCAAGCTGATTGAAAATTATTTAAGAACACCATAACAGAGGCTTAAATTATATGTATATCCCAAATACAAAACAAACTAAAACAATTAAGAGGACCAAAATCCATTTCCCAATAGCTAAACAACAAAGTAAAAGAGGCAGATAGAGACAAAAAAGACATCCTTTAAAAACTGGAAGTCAAATCCTACTGAGGAAAATAGAATGGAACATAAACTCTGGTAAGTCAAGTGTAAAAGTATAATTAGGAAGGCTAAAACAGTTTTTTGTGTATTTTGCTAGTTGCTCTTGAAATTCTAACAGCATCTTTTAAGTATATCAGAAGCAGGAAGCCTACCGAAACAATCAGTGGGGTCACCGGACGATCGAGGTGCTAAAGGAGCACCCAAGTAAGACCAGGCTGTTGCGGAGAAGCCAGATCAATTCTTTTCATTGCTCTTCAATGCAGGGGATGAGAGACAGAGTCCCACACCTGGGTCAGTCTTTTCAGGTAAGAAATCTGAGGAACTGTCCCAGATTGAGGTGTTAATAGAGGAGGTTTTGGAACTACTCAATAAATTAAATAGTAATAAGTCACCAGGACCATATGGTATTCACCCAAGAGTTCTGAAGGAACTTAAATATGAAACCGCAGAACTACTAACTGTGGTATGTAACCTACTGCTGAAATTAGCCTCTACCCGATGATGGCAGATAGCTAATGTAATGCTGCTATTTAAAAACTGTTCCAGAGGCGGTTCTGGCAATTACAGGCTGGTAAGCCTAACTTCAGTACCAAATTGGTTGAAACTATAATATAGAACAAAATTATCAGAGACATAGATGAACATGATACGTTGGTGAGGCGTCAACACAGCTTTTGTAAAGGGAAATCATGCTTCAACAATCCTTTTAGAATTCTTTGAGGGTGCCGGGTGGGGGGGTCAATAAATGTGTAGACAAGGGTGATCCAGTCAACATTGTGTACTTGAACTTCCAGAAAGCCTCACCAAAGGTACTTAAGCAAAGTAAGGAGATATGTGGTAAGAGGGAAGGTCCTCTCATGGATCAGTAAGTGGTGAGAAGATGGGAAATAAAGGGTAGGAATAAATGGCCACAGTGGATGGAGGTAAATGGGGGTTCCCTAAAGATTTGTGCTGGGACCATTGCTGTTTAACGTATTCATAAATGATCTGGATAAAAGGGTAAACAGTTAGCTGGCAAAATATGCAGATGATACAATATTACTCAAGATAGTTAAGTCCAAAGCAGACCATGAAGGGATCTCACAAAACCGGGTGATTGGGCAAGAAAATGACAGATGAATTTCAATATTGAGAAATACAAAGTAATGCACATTGGGAAACATATCCCAACTATACATGCAAAAGAAAGAGATCTTGAAGTTAGTTTGGGTAGTTCTTTTAAAACATTGCTCAATGTGCAGCAGCAGACAAAAAAGTGAACAAAATGTTAGAAACCCTTAGGAAAGGTATAGATAATGAGACAGAAAAATCATAATGCCACTATATAAATCCATGGTACTCCCACACCTTGAATACTGTGTGCAGTTCTGGTTGTCCCATCTCAGAAAAGATACATTAGAATTAATGTTATTTACTCCTGCTCATAACACAAGAACTAGGGGTCACCAAATGAAATTAATAGACAGCAGGTTTAAAACAAACAAAAGGAAGTATTTTTTTCACACAACGCACAGTCAACCTGTGGAACTCCTTGCCATAGGATGTTGTGAAGGCCAAGACTATAGCAGGGTTCAAAAAAGAACTAGATAAATTCATGGAGTATAGGTCCATCAATGGTTATTAGCCAAGATGGACAGGGATGGTGCCCCTAGCCTCTATTTGCCAGAAGCTGGGAATGGGCAACAGGGGATGGATTACTTGATGATTACCTGTTCTGTTCATTCCCTCTGGGGCACCTGGAATTGGCCACTGTCAGAAGACAGGATACTGGGCTAGATGGACCTTTGGTCTGACCCATTATGGCTGCTCTTATGTTCTAAAAATACAGAGAAGGCAATCGAAGTGATTAGGGCTATGGAACAGCTTCTGTATGAGGAGAGGTTAAAAACATTTGGACTGTTCAGCTTGGAAAAGAGAAAACTAAAGGGGGATATGATAGAGGTCTATAAAATCATGAATGGTGTGTTATTCATCCCTTCACATAACACATGAATCAGGGGTCCCCCAATTAAATTAATAGGCAGCAGGTTTAAAATAAACAAAAGGAAGTACTTCTTCACACAACCTATGGACCTAATTGCCAGGGGATGTTGTGAAGGCCAAAAGATTTTTTTTTTAAAGAGTTGTATAAGTTCATGGAGGATATGTCCATCAATGGCTATTAGCCAAGATGGTCAGGGACGCAAGCCCATGCTCTGGGTCTCCCTAAACCTCTGACTGCTAAAAGCTAGGACTGAATGGCAGTAGATGGATCACTAGATATATTGCTCTGTTCTGTTCACTCCCTCTGAAGCATCTGGCACTAGCCACTGTTGGAAGATAGGAAACTGGGCTAGATGGACCATTGGTCTTACCCAGTATGGCCATTCTTATGTTCTTATAAAGACATAAAATACAATTCCTAACCAAATTGTTATAATTGCAAACTTTCCATGCTACAACCTGAAGGAGGCAGGAAGGAAATTCTACATGCCCCTCCCATCCTCCTTTGGTTTCTGGCCTAAAGGAGAGAGCAAGTGTCATGAGCTTCCAAATACCCTCTGGGACAGAGTAGCTGTAAGGAAAGCAAGCTCTAAGGCCATGGTTATTAGGGAATCTTCACAAAGGGACGGCCACTCTGTGCTGCTGCCGCCTGCAGTATGGCAGTATGATTCCTTGGGAAGTTTATGTTATGATCTCTTTCTCATTCCTGTGCCATTCCTGTTCTGCATGGGGGCGGGGAGATGCCATTAAGGTAAATTAATACTGTTTCCAGTGTTATTTACTATCCCACAGAATTCCTTTTGGAATTTCACTGAGGTTTGATGATAGCATACCCCATAGAGCAACTGCTTCCAGTTCTGTCCTCCTCCTGCCCTGACATACTCTCTCTCTCCCCCCTCAAAGCTGCAGATCTGCAAATATGTGATGTAAGCTCAGGAAGAGATTGAACAATCAACAGATCATCTGCTCTTTTGTTTTGCTGCTAAGACATTTCCACCACTTGCTAGTCTCCTCTACTCACCTCTGGGCTGTGAAGCAAAATGGGGAACATCTGGCTCTCAGGATGGGTGAACTCATTAAGGATAAAAGTAAGAACTATCTTACTTAATCTTCACCCCAAACCTGGACATTATTGAGGTCTGAAACATTTTATTAGGTTCTGTCATAAACAGATAGTTAAGGGTTAATACCTCTTTTACCTGTAAAGGGTTAAGAAGTTCACCTAGCCTAGCTGACACCTGACCAGAGGAACCAATGGGGGAACAAAATGTTTCAAAAGGAAGGAGGGAAGTTCCCTTTGTCTGGGTCAGTTTCACTTTTGATGGAGTGGGAAAGCTCCAGAATTCAGCCTCTTATCAAGTAGTGAGTATTAGTGAAGGGAAGAAATAGGTTTATGTTTATTTTTGTTTGTAACTTGTCTTGTGCATTAGGGTAATAATCAAATTGGGTATTCTTTTGTGTAACTAAGTTTTGCCCAGGGGAACATCCTCTGTGTTTGGAATCTGTTGTCTGTGAGAGTAGCTGGTATGCTAATCTCTCCCAGAGGTTTGTCTTTCACCTTTCTTTTCTTTAATTAAAAGCCTTCTTTTTAAGAACCTGATTGATTTTTCCCTGTTTTTAAGATCCAAGGGGATTGTGTCTGGACTCACCAGGGATTGGTGGGGGGAAAGAAGGGGGATGGTTAAATTCTCCTTGTGTTAAGATCCAAGGCGTTTGGATCGGTGTTCACCAGGGAATTGGTGGAGGAGTCTCTCAAGGCTACCCAGGGAGGGAAAGGTTTTTTGGGGGAAGACAGAGTTTCCTAAATAACTCATAAATCATTTGGGTGGTGGCAGCCAGACCAGATCTAAGCTGTTAATTGAGCTTAGGGGTTCACATGCAGGTCCCCACATCGGTACCCTAAAGTTCAGAGTGGGGGTGAAACCTATGACAGGTTCTAATTGTTGTTTGTTTATTTTTATGTTTGCCTGCCTCTGTACTTCCTGGATTTGGACGAGATCAAAAGCTTAAGGCTTGTGAGTGAAATGCTAAACTGAGATATCACAAGAGAGCTAGTTCTGTTGGCATTTCTGACCCAACTAAAAACAGATACTATGGGAAATCACCTGAAAGTCAGATCTCTTGATATTTCCAATCTGCTTTCCAGACTTAGGGCCCTATTTTCTTCGATTTATTCAGTGGAATTTCAAAGCACAGAAAAACTGCAGGATTAGGCCCAAAAGAGGTTCAGATAAGCTGCAAATGTAATCATTCACACTTTTCTGTGCTTATCAAAACTGAACTGAACATTTGAACTGTTTGAGGTTCACCCTTCACTAACGTGGAAGAAATGAAATCAGCCTGGCAATGAAAGAAGCCATCTGCCACCTCAGTCAGTAATGCTACATGACCTTCCATTGTTATATTATTCTCCATGTAGATTTATATTTTAATATTTCATATGGCAACAGCACTGCACAAAGAGTCAGTGGAATTCATTAGTCAGCTTGTATAATTTTGTAAAAAGAATAATTTTAAATTTAAACTCCACTTGCAGCTTGAATTCCTGCTCATTCCTGTCACAGGGTTTAAGCACTAGGAGAAAACTACAGTGCTGCATGCTCCTGTCAGACAAGTACTGTATGCCATATTCTTTCTAAATAAAGAATCGTTTTTCATTTAATAAATGGCAAAGGTCAGTATTTTGTGCGGTAAATGGCTTAAAATGTAAGAATAGCTGATAGTGATTTAAGACGACCAGTAATTGCAGTTGATTATAGGGCAGCATCAGTTCCCCTCTAGTTAAGGTTGAGAAACCCTTTCTTTTTAAAGGATGACTCTTTTAAGTGTTCTAAAATTAGCAGGGCTACTCAAAGTGCCATGAAACTTGATGTGCTCAAGAAGGTGTAGGGTAGGGCTAGTGATCCAAATTTGAGGTCATTGGGGTTTCTGAGATACAGCCCCACAGCAAAGCAAAATAATAATAATAATGCATAATCCGCCTTTTGTTAAGTTTGAGTTTCTACCAATGTGTTTTGCACACACCTGGGCAGTGGTGCTAGAACAATTTGTATAGTGGCGGTGCGGGCAGCCATTGAACCAAACTATAAACCCTGCATATGATAGAAACCACTTCAAGCCAGGGGGTATGGCAGCACCGCCAGCACCTGTAGTTCCAGCACCTATCCACCTGGGGCTTAAACTATGGCTCTTATTGGGCCTAAAGCTAGTGTATGGCATTCACTACCTCTTTGGGAATGCAATATTGAAAATGTTATTTAATAAACAATAAAGCTGTACAAATTGGCTTGAGCCTAATGCCCAGACTCCAAGTGGATTACAGTGTGCATGTGCAGCAGAATACCCAAGAGGGTTGCTAGCCAAGCAGTTTTTACATGAACTGGATAGTGTAAAAGTTATGTAAGTGGGTTACTCATTTGCATAAATCTGAGACTAGATGAATGGAATAATATGCATTAGCTGGGGAAGTAGCGAGGATCTTTATTTTGTCTGATACTAGTGTTCTTTTTTTTGACATCCCTGTTCCAGTCCTGTCACCCTAATTACTGAAAAAAATTATCCTGTGAGGTTTAAGGGCTTCTCCCACTTAGACCAAATTGCCTTTTATATAAGAGTAAGTAAAAATGTTGCATTGTGTCACTGTATTTAATATGTCTGCAGTAACAAATCTAAAAGCATTTTGCAAATTCAAAATATAATGCCAAGTCCCTTGCCCACACAATATTCCTTTTTACTCTTTTAAATTGTTTCGTGATTTTGTGTTTATATAAGGTCACAGATTGTACTTCTGGGGGAATTCTGTACCACTGTGCATGTGCTGAATTCATGCCCCCCACAGATTTCTTTGCTTCCCTGCAGAAAAATGATTTTCTGACAGGAAAGCAAAGGGAAACCGCAAGAGTTGTCATGTGCTGCTCCCCAGCTGTGCGGGTGCATTGTTTTGGGCTCCCAGAGCAGCCAGTGGAGTGGTAAATCACTGTGGGGGTGGGGCTGGGGACGCCCCAGCCAGTGGCTCCTACCCTGTGCCAGGCTCAGCTATTAGTCCAGGCTGGGCTGGGGAGGACGGGACTTCCTCTTTCCCTGCAAGGAGCGGCCATGGCTGAATCAGACCCACCCCCAGAAACCTCTCTGGCTGCAGGAAGCACCACACACACACACCCACTTCCTGCCCCCATCTCTCCTCAGCTGTGGGGGGGGGGCAGGATCACTGTATGGGGAGCTGCTTCCCCATCCACCCAACCCCCATGCATCCAGATTGCACCGCCAAGCCTCACCCCCTGCACCCAGAACTCCCGCCACTGGCCTCCCTGTACTTGAACCCACACCCTGACAAGCCTCACCCACTGCACCCAGACCCCCCCCACCAAGCCCCATCTCCCTGCATCTGGACCCCATCTCTGCACCCAGACTGCTCCCTGCACTCAAACCCCCTCCCCAACAAACCCCAGCCCACCTGCACCTGGAGCATCTTGACTAGCCCACTGCACCCAGACTCCCGCCCCACTGAACCCCACCAAGCCAGCACCTGCCCCCCCCCCGATGATCCCTCCACACCTAGATGCCTTCTGCTGAGCCCCAACCACCTTCACCTGGACCCCCTTGCATAGTCTCATTGTGTCTGCACCTAGAACCATCCCCCTGCCAACAAGCCCCTGTTCATCCAGATCTAACTCTGACCTCCAACCCCCACAAAGCCCCCCACACTCAGATTGCCCCACACAGAACCCTATCAATCCACGATCAACACTGGATCTCCCTACTGGGCTGAGTCTGCCTGCCTAAACCTAGTGTGCTTGGAATGGAGGGGCAGGGCCCCATGGTGTTTCTGGGACAGTCCTGGTCCTTGTGCTGTGTCAGAGTCGGGTGCAACTTTACTGCCGAGTCTGTGTCCAGGGGATGGGGACAGGACTCAGGGTGATCTCTTACCTCTGTGTACTCAGTGGCCTGTGCTTCCCACTGCCACGCTGGAACCGCCACATTTATTTATTGACAAAAAATGCAGAATTTTTTTGGTGCAGAATACCCTCAGGAGTAAGATTGTCAGCAGTGGAGTCTGATGTCTTCTGTTTATCTGCAGCAGGAGGAGGTTACGGGCCCTGCCCAACCAAGTTACCTCAATACTAAATTAAAGGAATCATGCTTGGAGGTAAATGCAGTCAATCATCATATCCATTCAGTCTTTTTCATGTGTGCTGACAAGGTTGTCAATTGTTGTGATTATGGTTTGTCATACCAACACTTGTCTACTGGAAACTGGACTGAAACTACTAAACTCATTTTACATAGTCATTGAACAGCCTTATGATGATAACTTTCACTTCTGTTTTACAGTAAGATCTATTTTAGTGTATTTTTTCTTCCAAATGTGTGTGTGTGTGTGTGTGTGTGTGTGTGTGTGTGTGTGTGTGTGTATAATCTCCTTCCACACACAAGTTTCACTCTTGAGGGTAATGTATTTCTTGAGAGGTCATAATGCATAGTGAGTCAATCCTATGAAGAGCTTTGAAGGACCGAAACCTTGAATTCCATGGGGACCCAGTGAAGAAAGCAGGACATTGGGTAATGTGCTTTTGGCACCCTCTGTTGTATACTGGATAATTTGCTTTGTTCTGAACCAACTGTAGCATTTTTAAGGTCATCAGCGTCTTTCCTAAGTAGAGTATATTACAATAATCACATCTAGAGGTTATGAATATATAAATCGCCTTGACTAAGTCCAAATCTAACATGAAGTTGTGCAGTCTCCTTGACAATCGTAGATGAAAACGTGTATTTCATGGCTGTGGCTGTTTTGGTACCCAGGCACAGGAGAAAACAGGAGCCTAAGAGACACTGAGACTGCAGGGAGTCCTAACAACCTGAGGGTGGACATTTTCAGTGGAGGGTTGATGTTATAGAGAGTAGTGAGTTTTAACTGCTCCCCTTACCTCACCATTATCACCTTAGTTTCTTAGGATTCAGTTTTAGCCCGCTGTTTTCACTGAGTTGCTTATCCTAACCAGGATTTTGGATAGCTAGGAGATGGTTCTTTTTCCCTCTCTTCTGAAGGTGATGTAGATTTGGTTATCACGTGAAAATTCCTGACATTTTAGTCTGTTCCACAGCTGACATAGCTCTTCATTATTCAGAGCTGGTAGCCCCATACTTCCCATTCAGATGCCCCTTATCATTTTTTTTATGACTTTTTTTCAAACTTTAACCAGTTGAGATGAAATTTTTCATGCTTGATGTCTGCCTTATACTATTATTTTTTTATTATTATTTTATTTAAAAAAAAAATCAGCCAGAGCTGTTCAGCCATTTCTGAAAACAAGGCTAGAAAAGGGTTTCTCTGGGTGCAGCACACCTCCTGAGGAGTGTCTAGTCAAGTTCATCTGGGCCTTAACCGAACTTGTCACCTTTGGTCGAGGGGTATATTAGAGCTGCCCACTGGCTGGCCAGCTCTGTACCATTGATATCAAGTCCTCCCTCTGTCTCTTCCACAAGAGGGTGATGAGGTTGGTGCTTTGGTAGCAGTGGTTATGGGTTGTCCTGTTGGTGTATGCTGATGACATGCTCTTTGTGGCCCAGGAGCTGGGATACCTGGCATCGATGGAGGCTTGCTAAGCCATCTGCTTGGTGACCTACTCTGCCTGCCTCAACCGGGTCAAGAATTCTGGCCTGACAGTGGGGAACAGGAACTATGTTGGCTCCCTCCCACCCACACTCTGTGCCATCCAGTGGGGCACATGTCCACTGCTCTATCTGGGAGTGTACCTTTCTGCCATCAATCTCTCCCCCCGGAAAATTGAATTGACCTAGATGCTAGTGTGTCTGACAAGTTGCAGAGGTGGATGGGGCTGTTCCTGTGCCTTTTGCTTCTTGTGAGAATGCTGGTGATCAACCAGCTGATCCTGTCCATGCTGTGGCACTGGTTCAACATGTTGAGCCTTCCCCCAGGAACCCTAGCCAGCCTCCTGAAGATCCTGGAATTTTTCTGCATGGGGCTGCACTGGGTCTCTGTGGGTGCCCTGAACCACCTCCTGAGGGAGGGTGGACAGGGACTGTTCTGAATCTGCAGCCAGGTCCATACTTTAAGCCTCCAGGCCTTGCAGAGACTCCTTTACAGAGTAGGTAGTCCGGCCTGGAGCCTGCTGTCTCATGCCTTCCTGCACCATCTCAGAGGGCTCTGGTATGACCGGGCAGCTCTTTTATCTGTGCCTGAAAGGTCTCCCCTGAGACATCTCTGTGCTGCCATCCTTACACCAGGACCTCCTCAGGACCTGGAGGCCAGTCTCAGTGACCAGGTCTGTAGTGGCTGCCAAGGGGGCGGACCTCCTCACAGAACCCCTATTACAGAACCACCATCTATGTATGCAGATGGTGGAATCACCCTTTGTGTCCTGGAAGATGGTCTTGGCTGGTATCATCAGATCCTCCTGGACTTTGATTGGAGAGACGGGGTGGACTCCATAGTGTCCAGCCGGTGCATGGGGCTGTTCACCCCACATCTTTCATGTGCTCCAGGAGGTGAGGGCAGCCTTCTGGTTCTCTTGATTTTCTTGAGAGAGTCTTGCAGGAGGGTGCTTCCCATCCATCTCTCACCGCTGGCCCTCCAGAACTCGACATCAGGCCACTGCCCTGCATGCCTCCACAGCCACCCCTAAATGCCACCTGAGTTGACTGAACATCCAGCTGATTTGCCTCTTAATTGTACCCAGGGAACATCTGTACACACTCGTCCTTTATACCATCCTCTTCCTCACACTTTTCCCACCTCGACACTGAGTGGTGTGGGATCTGCTGTCAACTGAGGAGGGCAGGGAACCCGGTGGGCCAGTCTGTACTCCATTCTGGTTCAATGGTCCCCTAGTGATATTATTTGGTGGCCCCTCCACTGAGCTGTGAGCATGGGCATGTACCTGGCGCAGTTCACCAACTCCTCCAACACTCGACCCTTCTGCGGTGAGAGGGAGACCCTGGCGTACATCACTTTGCAGCCTTTCTTTCAGCTCCTCCAGAACATAATAATGGCTATATTGGGTCAGACCAAAGGTCCATCTAGCCCCGTATCCTGTCTTCTGGCAGTTGCCAATGCCAGATGCTCCAGCGAGAATGAGCAGAACAGGGCAATTATTGTATATCCATCCCCTGTCATCTAATCCCAGCATCTGGCAGTCAGAGTCTGAGACACCGAGAGCATGGGGTTGTATTCCTGACCATCATGGCTAATAGCCATTGGTGGGCCTATGCTCCATGAACTTATCTAATTATTTTTATTTATTTATTGAACACAGTTATAGCTTTGGCCTTCATGCTATCCCTAGCAATGCGTTTCAATGAGTACTTGTGTGAAGAAGTACTTCCTATTGTTTGTTTAAAACCTGCTACCTATTCATTTCATTGGGTGACCCTTACTGAGGTACTGGCTGCACTTCTCTCTGCCCTTCCTCATTGAAGGACACCCCATCTGTGGCCCCACAAAGTCAGAGGACCTCTTTGTCAACCTCCTCCTTTTTGCTGGCCAAGATGGCCACCCATCATACCTGGAGGGGGAAGGTGGATGGAGTGGAGGATGCTCTGTGACTGTGGGGCCTGTTTCTGATCCCTTATCCAATCATGCTTCTTGGCAGAATTCCTCTGGGCAATGTCCACTGACTCCTTAGATGCCTTTGAGGAGCAGTGAGCACTGTTGGAGGTTCTCTCCCAGTTTTCCTTATCTAAGGATCCCTGATTTTCAACCTTTGGCCTCACTCCTGTCCCTTTTTTCTTTCATTTGTGGTCCTCGGTATTCAGTTGTGACCTGGGTCCAATGGCTGCTCCCCCTCATTTGAGGGGGTGGGCCTGTAGCTTTGGGTGGGCCTAGACCCACCTGTCCTAATACCCACAAATAGTACACACCTTCCAACCACTACAGAGTCCCAGAGATGACAACCTCCTGTATTACACCACCCTGATTCATCCACAGAGTAGATGCATCCCCTATACTGATAGAAACAAGGGTCCTGTGGAAAACAGAATATCTGATTATATAATGAAAAACTATATCATAGTGCGTACACACAAGAGGACTGAATCAAGTGTTGCATGGCCAACTGTAATTATGTAATTTTCCAAATTTTTGGTGGTTGACTTTGCAACCCTAATGTTCTTTTAGTATAGATTTTTTTTTTTTTTACATATAATGTAGTTGTTGTAGAAGATGGATCCCCATGGGACTCCATGGGTAGGGAATGTTGAGATAGAAAAGCATATGCTCATCAGAACTCATAGGGGGTGGTCTGACTTTCAGTAGAGAAGTGCTGCCAAAGCTCCATCTGAAGTCAATGGAAGCTGCAACCTCTTAGTCCTTATGGTTTTTTTCAGTTAGTGCAGGGTGAAAACTTTGCTTCCCTTCAGGGAACCACCTCAACTTTAAAATGATTACCTGAGACAGGCACAAGGCCTACACGAGCACTGTGGGAGAATGGCTGCTGCATCTCCTTGCTAAGGGTGCAGTACAAACTAAGTTCAGGTGGCTGGTGCAGAGAGAGTGGAGCCCAAGATTTTCCCCCTTCCTTTCGTTCTTTGGAGAGGTGAGTGCCAGCAGTGACATTAGCCTGGAGCAGTCCTTGGCTGTGTAAAGACTGCCATTGTACTCAGATGTGCAAATAGTGGGAAGACTTCTGCTTTCTCTCCTCGGATCTGCTCTGCACACACATGGAGTGAGGCACAATTGAGTCCCCAGAATCAGAAGACTGCTTTTATAAGAACTATTCCTCAGATGTTGTAATTAAGGGTAAAAAATAAAACAAAAAAAGCCTTTCTGTTTTTTTTCCTGTCTTGCAGGCTCATTTACACAGAGGCTGCTCTGAGAAGATGATGTTCAGATAGTTTCCATATATCTTTGACATAATTGTGCATAGTTCTTGTCAAGAGTTCTTCTGCTGGAACTGTCATCTTAAAAGGTTACTGTGACATTTCCAAAATTTTCTGTTGCAAATATGAATGAAACGTGTTTTCTCCATATTTTTGGTATGGAACTTGATATTTTACACAGCTAACATTTCTATTTATTATTTTTATTATATTGCTAAGATTAATTTTATCAAGTTAGTCTGAAGGTTGAACTAAAATTAAGCAAACAAAAACCAAACAATGCTTTCAATCTAGACATATAGTTTTAACCACAGCAATTTATATTTCAAGCTGACCTTCCAAACTGCTGAGGAAAACTTAGAAGTAACTTTGGCTTTTTGCTTTATTGCTATTGTCAATGCATCAAATATACTATGTAGAAGAAAAAGAAACATGTTCCAACATGCATAGTGTGGAGGGGAGGAGTTGGTAAACATTTGTGTATAAATATGTCCCCTACCAACATAGCACTTACTAGCGTCTTTGCACCAAAGTTGCATCAACTTCTGCTACTAAATGAGGTGCTGCTCATAGCAGATTGTGCACAACTTCATGATATGAGATTTTGTCATCTATGTGCTTTCATCATCAGTGAAATAGTGAAAAAGGTTGACATAAAATTATCATTAGGCTCCAGGGTCAACACTCCATTTGAAATATCACTGACTTGGTTTACAACTGGCTCACAGTTTGGGTACATCCACACTATAACTACAACTGTGGTTTGTAACCATTTGGTGGTGTGGTCAGTGTAACCGATTACAAGTAACATGGTTCAGCATATGTCCAGAAGCTTTTCTGCCATTACAACCATGTTTTGTGTCCACATCTAGTTCTCTGCCTGATGCTGTTTTGTTTGCTTGTTTGCAGTGATGGTCCCAAGATTAGAGGGAGACAAGGTGGGTGAGGTAATATATTTTACTGGACCCACTTCTGCTGGTGAAAGAGACAAGCTTTCAAGCTACACAGAGCTCTTTAAATATGTTCTGGGAACCTATCCCATTGTGCTTCAGCAGAAGATGCCTGTGACAACAACTGGGTATTTTAAAGAACCTTGCTCCCCCCATTTCTGTCTGCATTAAGGGATTTCTTATAAAAATCCCATAATTCTCTGGATCACAGTTTCATATACTGGAGACCTTCCTGTCACATTAGGCTGCTGCATCCTCTATTTTATGGAATCTTGTGCTTGGTATCCTGGAAATTAAGCAGAGCAGAAATGCTAATAGAACTGTGGTATGTGAAAATGAGGCAGAGGCAAATGAAGATGCTTATGCCAAATTGAGGAGGACAGAGTGGACCGTGCCAAGCTCTACCAGCTGGTGGTATTCTTGTGGTTGTCTTAATTCAAAGTAAGTAATTGAAACACTATATAAACTGAGGCCAGAAGGGACCATCATGATCATCTAGTCTGACCTCCTGCATGTCACATGCCACAGAACCCCACCCACTCACTCCTGAAGTAGGTCCATAATCTATGACCAAGCCCACTTATTACGTTCTATGTGTGGAACTGGCCGCAGCCTTACAGTGCAAAGCCACCATTCTTGAGAACTTATATCTCTGCCAACAAGCAGGTTGTCATAGCAGTATTGAAACTGGCCAAGAATACAGATTACTTCTTCTTCAAGAGCTCTTTGGCCTGGTGAAGTCCACAGTGGGAGATATTGTCGTGGAGGTGTGCATTGCCTTAAAGCATGTCCTACTGACCAACATGATCAAATATGTCAGCGTTCCTGAGGTAACTGAAATCTCTGAACATAATCAGCACTTCCAGAACTGTGCTAGGGCTATTGATGGAACTCTCTTCCCAGCTCTTAACTTTAATAAACAGACCAGTGTTCTACAGCTGTAAATAACACTACTTTATGGTTATGCAGCCTTGTGGATCGCAGAGGATGTTTCATCGGTGTAAACACTGGTTTGTCAGACCAGGTTCACGATACAAGAATGTTAAAGTTTATATGGGAAGAGAGACTGTTCCCACCCTACCCCAGCACAGCAGGGCTATTAGTCCAGCTTGTTGAAATTTAAAATAAAATAATAAATAAAACACAACTAATCAAAATTTTCTGCTTTTTTCAAACATAAGTTTTCATTAAACCATTTAATTTGTAGTCAGAATAATTATGGGGTATTTTTAATGTCAATGGAAATGTTCAATGAAAAAAATTAGACTGACTGTCCTTCAAAATGTTTTGTTTGTTTTGGTTTTTCATTTCATTTTGTATTTTTCAGGTATTTTTTTTTTAATTGCTAGTTCTGAGGGGCCACCTTGGTAACATGGTGAGATTGGGTTTTTTTTATTTTTAGTTTTGACATTAAAATAAATTCCTTTTTTTTAAAAATGCAAATTTTGAAAACCCAAATAATTTTTAAATTCAGTAGAAAATTGTTTGAATGAAAATGGGACCATTTTTAAAAAGTGACGTGAAAATACCTTTGAAATTTCTGTTTGTTTGATTTGGTAGGTTTTAGATATCTTTGCTGTTTTTGTGCTATGATTCTTGGTCTGCCCTTTGCTTCCCAGGTAATGAGGATGTTGATGAAAGTACTTTGGCTCTCCCTCCACCACCCAGGTATGCCTTTGAGGAACTCGAGAGGCTACATGTAGCAAAATGACACTGACCAAAGTACATCCCTATGGTCACAGCTGCTTGCTGTGTGCTCTATAACAACTGAGAATAGAATGGAGAATGTTACACGGGCATATGGGATACTGGACCTGCATATGGCCTATTTGTTTAGCCCAGTGTGAGCTCTGGGCCTATTATGCTGATCAGGTGAGCATGATTAAGGGTTGGCCTGTAGCTATTGAATTCAGCACCATAGTTTGGTCACACTGACACTCATGGAAGGAGGACAAGGAGCATAATCTCTAGCTGATGTGTTGCTGTCATGAACCCTTCATTACTTTACCTTTTAAAACTGATTGATTTGATGTCAGGCAGTCACCAGTGTATATAAAATGAAGTATTCCATTAACAGTGTGTCCATGCCTTTGCGATACTCACAGAAATGTTATTAAAGAACGTGCCTTTTACTAGAAGGACAAGCCAATTTGGAAACTACAAACTGGGGCAAAAAGTGCAGCCATGCTTCTTGCTTTTACGGTGCCCCACCTTTCTATGTAGCACAGTTTGTAATTAGTGCAATAAGCACAGGACTCAGCACAGGAACTGTATAGCCAATGCAGAATTTTTTGCAGGCATCATTGTAGAAGTGAGTTTTAAGAAGAGTAGTGTAGCAGCTTTGGAGGATTTTGTCAGGCCTTTCCATGAGGGGCAGCATGAGAGAAAGCACAAAGGTCTTTGTGGCAGTTGAGACTGACTTTATTGGTGAGGGTCAGTAACTCAATAACATATAGGAAATGATAGGTGTGGGGAGGGGAGCACTGATGACAAGTAATGTGTGTTTGAACTCTACTGCTGAGGAGTCTGTAATCTGAGACAACAATCGTTTTATGCAAAGGGAAGATTCTCTGTACTGCAAGGGAGATGGGTGGTCTGGGGCTGTGATAAATGAAGGGGAGGGGGAGCTCCCTTTTATGAACACCCAGCCGGCCAGTAGCTATGAAATCACTCTTAGTAGCTGTACCTGTAAAGGGTAAAAAAGTCTCACTGCTATGCATAGGTAGAAAGAAGGGAGTGGGCACCTGGCCAAAAGAGCCAATAGGAAGGCTAGAACTTTTTAAAATTAAGAAAAGACTCCCCTCTTGTCTATCTGTTGTTGTTCTCCTGGGCAGAGGCGGACAGAGTAGCAGCTATGCTGTAAGAAGCTTGAGTCAGGTATGAAAAAATCATCAGTATCATACCTAGAAACTACTCATTTAAAACCCCAGATATGTAAGTAGATCAGGAAATGTCTAGGAAGTCGCAATTAGGTTTATACCTTTTATTTCGTTATGGCTGTGGATTCCTCTGTGCTAACCCCAGGTGCTTTTGTTTTGCTTGTAACCTTTAAGCTGGACCTCATAAAAGCTATTATTGGTGTTTAATCCATGTAGTTGCTCTTTTAAAATCCAGCAATAGCCTGAGTATTTTCTTTCTTTTTTTTCATTAATAACATTTATCTTTTTTAAGAACAGAATTGGATTTTTGTTTCTTAAGAGGTTTGTGCACATATAGTTTAATTAGCTGGTGGCAAACTGATTTCCTTTTTTTTTTTTTTCCTCAGCTCTTCCCCGGAGGGGGGAATGAAAGGGCTTGCGGGTACCCCACAGGAAGGAATTCCCAAGTGCGCCTTCCTGGGCTCTCAAAGGGATACTGCAGTTGGGTGATGACTGCATCTGCCAATCCAAGGTCAGAGAAAAGCTGTAACCTTGGGAGTTTAATACAAGCCTCGAGTGGCCGATATTAATTTTTAGAATCCTTGCAGGCCCCACTTTCTGCACTCGAAGTGCCAGAGTGGGGAATTAGCCTTGACAGGGGGAATATAAAAATGACTGGACTGGCAAGATGCTGATTCATTTTGTAGTAGGTGGGTGGATGGATTGATATCTGCATGGAACTGGTAATGGATAGATTGGGAAAGAATTGATGGATGTAGGCAGAACTGTGCAGTGGAGTGCACTCATCTGGGTATTTTATGTGCATTTTATTTCCTGCCCCTAGCTTGTTATCATACCTTCCTCCTGAAGACACCACAAGTTAGGCCTGATGAATCAGTGTTGTCATTCTGTAAAACACTGAGGAAAGGAAGTAGGTCCATGAGAAGATTTTATTTTACAAACTCCCCATTTTCCACCCTATTTCCTGTGATCAAGGGTTTGGTGGGAGGTTAGGTTGGGGACAGAAACTCAGTGGTTGGGGGCCATAGGTTGATTGAGTTTAGATGAGTATCTGAATTCTTGGATACTTAGCTGACCTAAACTGTAAACCTTTTGAAGTTCCACCTTCACTACAATTTGTAGGTATTTTTGCTGTGTTGGGACTGCTTTCCTCTATGATCATTTATGTCATACGAGCACACAGACAATTGCCCTCAACAACAACAAAATGTATTGTTATTAAATCTGGGCTCTGTCTTACATTCTGCTATATGAATTTTGACAAATTTGACTGAGTCTATTTGATATATAATCTGGATCCATGATTACTGGTTCCCTGCATGCGTCTATGTGTATTTTGGTTATGTATACTTTATTAAAATAACTATTTTCTAAGACTACTAACAGAAAGATTGTGGCTAACATGGTCCCTAACAGGTAAAAGCTGTATTTTTAGTTTCACTCCCCTCTCAAATTTTAGTACTCAACAATTGTGCCACGTTTTTCATCAGGGAAAGTGTTCTCAATATCTTTGCAGTGATGAAGAAGCATTTCCTCTCTGTTAATTTTCATAAATATTGTAATGCAAATCAAAATATTGCATGTGTTTAAAGAATATTTTTTTCCTGTTTGCTAACTAAATTCTGGAACTCTTTTTGAATGAGCAGTATACAGAAGAGTTGGCTGGATTTATACTAGCATAGGTTTGACTTTGATCCAAATATGCAGTTATATATTTTTTCTATGCAGTCTTGTATATACAATGTAAACATACATCCTCACTTCTTCTGTGTTACACATGCAACTCCCCTTTATATTAAATGAAGACTTACTATCCTCCATTTACAGAAGAATTGATATCAGTATTTGAACTTGATCTTTGGGTATTGTGTCCATTTGTAATTAAAGTAATGTTGTTATTCTTGCTATTACAGGGAAACTTGGGAAATCTGTATGTGAAAATAAAAGTTGCCTCAAAGAAACTTTAATCTTCTGCATTTGGAATTTACTCAGTTCTGCAGATGACCTATGGGTAAGTCACATTCACTTAGCATTTATAAACCACAAATGGGATGGGAGACTAAGAGCAAATTTTTTCTTTCAGCTACACCATTTAACCTACAGTAACACCATTAACGTCAATAGTTTTTTACATCCCTGTAACTGAGTAGACTTTTGTTCTAAAACTAGAAGGCAAATCAGCTTTTGTGCCAAAATAACCATGGAAAAGGGTAGCTGTTTAAATGATCTAAATAGTTGTGAAATAGCTTTGAACTGATGATTTTTGACATATGTTGTATCAGATAAAATAGAAAATGCTATCTATCACTCTGCATTCTTCTTGAGCTAAAATCAATTTAAATAAAGGGAATCCAGGGTGGAATCAATCTGCATGGTTTTTTACAATTCAAAGATTTAACTTATTAAAAGTTTGACCTTTCTACACTGAAGGAACTATAATGACTGCCTACTTTTTATTTTCTCAACTGCACTGGTAAGCACTCCATTAAGTAAAAAAGTTTTGTGCTGTAATAAGAATGTCATATTACATCTCTCCAAAAGCGAATATTGTTACAATATTTGTTGAATTTATGCCAGTAAGAAAATTGGAAAAAGTTACACTACACAAATGTTCATTCCACCAAATATATGTACGATTTTTTCCACTTTAAAAGCTCTGGAAAATATTTCATTGTCAAATAATCTTTGATTTTTCCACAAACAAATTTGTATCATCTAAAGTTTGAGGGAGAGTCAGAGAACCAAGATCTCTTGAGTACCTGCTCTGTTCTGTAATCATTAGACCCTGTTATTAGATTATAACTCTTGAGTTTCCTAAAAAAATTTTTTAGTTTACCTCTAGAAGACACTAGAACTCAACTGAAGCATTTTAGTAAAAACTAGGGTGGTGGTGGTGGTGGGGAGGGGTGCCTGTATTGTGGACATATATTTTCAGTGCTGTCAGTCTGTAATCCTTTTGAAGAGGAAATTCACCTTTAAATTAGACAATCTAATAAACTATAGCTTTGTAATCAATTAAGGTGCCTTAACAAAAAGGAAATAACTTTTTTTGTTTAACTATTTTTTTTCCACATTAACTGTTATAGTTGGATTAACCTCAGTGGCTTTAATGGGACTCTGGACCAGCAAAAGGGAAGCTATACTAGAGGTACTGAAACCCCAAGTAGTCCTTGCATTTGAGTAGTCCTATTGATTTAAAGTCTAATATTGCAAATTTTTAGTCACATGACTTAAACTCGTCGTATTCTTGAAATAGGACTTGTTTTTCCAGCGGTGCTGCTTCCCACCTTCTTGGTCACAGTTGAAATATTGGGTTTTTTTTTTCCTTATCAAATGAATGGACACCCAATCTTCTCCATCTGAACACATGCAAAATTTTGGTGGGAAATGCTTGGTTAAATATAGACAGCATAAAAATGGCTGGAGTAAGCACTGTTGTTACAGGAGTAATTGCATTCTTTCCTTCAGCCTGAATATGTAGATAGCTTCTTGGAGGGGAAGGATTCACAATTCATCTCCCAGAACAGGCAACATAGTTGTAAAAACTGGTTTATTTCTTAAAAATAAATACAAAAATATAAATATAAAACATTGGCAGATAGAATTTGATGAAATGAAGTTGCACAAACTTTTTTTAAACCAGCTGCATATCACACTTATTAACACCACATGTACATTTTTTTAAAATTTTAATGTACAGAACTGGACATACTTTTTTTTTCTTTGCCTTCTTAAAAGCTGCACTTGCAAGGGTAGGACATGTACCTAACAAAAGCGGCTTGTACATGAGGTTGCTTAAGGGAATATCACCCTGTTCAAGCTTCTGAAAGTACTTTTACTTACTAAAATGGACAACACTGAATTTCCATAGCTTTGGCTCTTGGAAGGTGATTAAATAAAATGCTGTATATATTCCGTGACATCCTACTAGAAATAATGAATGACAATGAACAAATTAGAAAGAAAACCATTGTGCTGAGTGGCAGGAAAATTTTCCTGAATGTTAAATATTGTTGAGTGGAGAAGGTGTCTGTAAAATTACTTCCTCTCAAATGGACCCTATTGGAGGTTAAGAAGTGTCTTTGTCACTTTCTCCTCCACCATACATTTCAGCTAGCTTATTAAACCGAGGGCCCCATTCTCTGAGGTAATCGTAGTTTTGGTCTCCTTCAGTAGTACCTGACTCTAAGGAACTCAAGGATTCAGCTATAGAATCATTTCCTTCGTAGGCGTAGGTTGCAAGTGAATCATATGGTGGTGCAGAGGGATCAATATCATGCTCCTTTAGCCTTTGGTTAATGAAATCTCGGACATCTGTATTATTTGGTGCTGAAGGAGTCCTCCGTGGTATAAATAATGTTTCAGGAATAATATCTCGTCGAAGCTTCTTATCTTCAATAGCTGCAGGATTTCTCAGTGTGCCAATATCAAAGGCTTGAGTGTCTTCCTCTCCACCACCTTCATCATTATAACTCACAATGTTGTCTCTGATGTCCTCTTTAGACAGGATCAGAGGCTCTTTCTTTCGCTGCCTCTTCAAAGCAGCAAATAGCACCACTATAACTTAAAAAAAAAACAGAAGAGCAGATAGATAAACTAAAGATCTCAATTTAACAATTTCTCAGTGGCAAGCTCAGCAGACACAATAGCTTTACTTTACCTAAGTTTTACCAACTAAGCTTAAGAGTCCCTGAAACAGCAATGACTCCATCCTGTTTTTTGATCACCTTACCATGTATCGTGTAAAACCTCTCTTGTGCTTAAGACAGGATGCACTCAGAATAAGATCTTTTCTGTATCTTTGAATAGGGACATTGGTTTGGTCTGAAAATGGCCAGGTCTACTTTGATGGTGAGGAAGACTATTTTTGCAAGTTTCAAGCAGACTGCTCAAACTGTGCTTGAGTTGCAGTTAATTAAATATTACTTTGAAAAATCATAAAATTCAATCTTGGTATCCTTCCACTCCAAACAGCTTCTTTCTGATCACTTTATGTAAAGTTAAACATTTGTGAACTAGTGCACAGGAATCTACTTGACAATTATATATCATCAAAATACTGCTGACTGATGTCTCTATTGTAATGGTGATTTTGTGTGAGAAATAGTGTGTTTTGTTTTATGGCTGGATGCAGTTAGAGAGAACATAGGTATCACTTTTTATTGTTTGTAGTGAACACATATTCTTTTAGTATAAGAAAGAGGAACTCCTTCTAATGAACCTGGAATTTAAATTGCCTTGTTTCTATCTCCCTTACGAAAACACACTCACTTGAACACATATTATACTATATAAATATGAAGTATAATTGTTTCAATTAAGCTATAATGTTTTAATTTAGAAGACATTTCACTTTGTTTCCAAAGATACTGATTACTTTTTAGCGTAGCTTAATAATTTTTATGAATAATAGGCATTCAGCCCATTTTTGGTTTGCCAATAATTTGTGAATGGAGCTTGATTTTTTTTATGAGTGTATTTGGCAGGTATTCACAAAATAGCTTAGATGAATAATGTTCAGTCTACAGTGGTTTCCACCAGGTTTGCCAACTGTTCATTATAAATAGTGTTGTTTGGTCATTTAAATTATACAACATTTCCTCAGTATTTGAACTTAACTACTAACAAAGACAAATAGTTTGTTTGTTTTTTTTAAACAAATCTATTCATGTTAAATTTATAATTAAACTTTCAGGAAATGTCAACATTTTTACATAGAAGAAAAACTCATAGTGAGATGAACATTTGGGGCCTAATCCAAAATCCATTGAAACCAATTAATTCTATCATCTAATATAGATTCATAGATTCTAGGACTGGAAGGGACCTCGAGAGGTCATCGAGTCCAGTCCCCTGCCCTCATGGCAGGACCAAATACTGTCTAGACCATCCCTGATAGACAGATATGAAAACGATTAACCTCAGTGAGCTTTTGCTCAGACTCTTAGTCACCAAGGTATTTGTGAATCAACCAGTTTTAATGGATACAAGCAATATGACTGCAGTCAACTCATAAATGGGATTTCCTAGGGACTAGGAAATTTGATGAAACCTTTTGACCCAAACTGCACTATTCATACTTTAGTTGACTACAGGCTTTCGTGTATGAAACACTGAGCCACCTAATAAGTAAAGCTGGTTCAATTACTTTTTTTTTTTTCAATCAGAAAGTGTGTCTTCCTCTAATGCTATTTTTTTTTTTTCAGGAAAAATGCTATTTTTGACAGAAAAATTAAATTTTCTGATTGGAAAAAATAAGTTATTTTGAATCAGCATTTCAAAATAAAATGATTTTTTTTTCTTTTTATTTTTAGAAAACAAAATATATTTATTCCATTTTGATTTGGGTATTTTCAGGGTTTTTCCCTCCCTCTTTTCCACTGGAAAAGCAGGCTGGTGGAAACCACTCTCTAAATATTTGCAGTTGGAAAAACACTTTCTTTCATTTTTATCTTTAATGCTTTCATGAACTGGAAGTGCATAGAAGAGCTACACACATACCTGTTCTGATATTAACTTTAATACCAGCATAAAGTGTGCTGGCTTCCCACCATCTTTTCAAGTGAGGGAAAATAATGGAGAAAGAAATCTAACAATACTCAATTATTTTTGTTTTCAAAAACTGAACCTCTGGAAATTATTTCAAAATGTCTTGTAGAAAACAGACACTTAAATGGGGAAATTTACCCCCTGGGATAACAATGCCATTTCCCAACTAAAGATTAGAATCCTAATTCTAAAAGATAAGCACCTTCTGTGATGTGTGCTGAGAAATTACAGTTGTATGACTGCCACTTGAGTAAAACTAGCAGGATTTGAACCCATGTGTGACACTTGCAGACTAGGTGCTAGCTCATGCCAAAGCACCAGGTCAATTCAGTTTTGTATTAGTATAGATCAAAGTGATTGTATAAGAGTGCATTTGGTGTTTAAACTGCATTAAAACAAGTGGGATGTTACCTGCATTGTTTTCACTTATCTGTATACCATTATAATGTACTAGCAAATATTTTACATGATGTATACCTCTGTAACTAAATAACCCATCAACCAAGGAAGAAGTCTTGTCAATGCAAATGAAGAATTTTAACAGAAAAGTGTTAATTTCAAAGCAAGTGGTCATTGTGTGTTATAACCCCTGGGAGAATAACATGAGGGGGAAAGGAGTCCAGGAGAGCTGGCTGTATTTTAAAGAATCCTTATTGAAGTTGAAGGAAAAAAACATCCCGATGTGTAGAAAGAATAGTAAATATGGCAGGCGACCAGCTTGGCTTAACAGTGAAATCCTTGCTGATCTTAAACGCAAAAAAGAAGCTTACAAGAAGTGGAAGATTGGACAAATGACCAGGGAGGAGTATAAAAATATTGCTCAGGCATGCAGGAGTGAAATCAGGAAGGCCAAATAACACTTGGAGTTGCAGCTAGCAAGAGATGTTAAGAGTAACAAGAAAGGTTTCTTCAGGTATGTTAGCAACAAGAAGAAAGTCAAGGAAAGTGTGGGCCCCTTACTGAATGAGGGAGGCAACCTAGTGACAGAAGATGTGGAAAAAGCTAATGTACTCAATGCTTTTTTTGCCTCTGTCTTCACAAACAAGGTCAGCTCCCAGACTGCTGCACTGGGCAGCACAGCATGGGGAGGAGGTGACCAGCCATCTGTGGAGAAAGAAGTGGTTCGGGACTATTTAGAAAAACTGGACGAGCACTAGTCCAAGGGGTCGGATGCGCTGCATCCGAGGGTGCTAAAGGAGTTGGCGGATGTGATTGCAGAGCCATTGGCCATTATCTTTGAAAACTCATGGTGATCGGGGGAGGTCCCGGATGACAGGAAAAAGGCTAATGTAGTGCCCATCTTTAAAAAGGGGAAGGAGGAGGATCCGGGCACTACAGGCCAGTCAGTCTCACCTCTGTCCCAGGAAAAATCATGGAGCAGGTCCTCAAGGAATCAATTTTGAAGCACTTAGAGGAGAGGCAAGTGTTCAGGAACAGTCAGCATGGATTCACCAAGGGCAAGTCATGTCTGACTAACCTAATTGCCTTCTATGAGGAGATAACTGGCTCTGTGGCTGAGGGGAAATCTGTGGACGTGTTATTCGTTGACTTTAGCAAAGCTTTTGATAGGGTCTCCCACAGTATTCTTGCCAGCAAGTTAAAGAAGCATGGGCTGGCTGAATGGACTATAAGGTGGACAGAAAGCTGGCTAGATCATCGGGCTCAATGGGTAGCGATCAATGGCTCCATGTCTAGTTGGCAGCCAGTATCAAGCGGAGTGCCCCAAGGGTCGGTCCTGGGGCTGGTTTTGTTCAATAGCTTCATTAATGGTCTGGAAGATGGCATGGATTGCACCCTCAGCAAGTTTTCAGATGACACTAAACTGGGAGGAGTGGCAGATACACTGGAGGGTAGGGATAGGATACAGAGGGATTGGGCCAAAAGAAATCTGATGAGGTTCAACAAGGACAAGTGCAGAGTCCTGCACTTTGTACGGAAGAATCCCATGCACTGTTACAGATTAGGGACCAAATGGCTAGGAAGCAGTTCCGCAGAAAAGGACCTAGGGGTTACAGTGGACGAGAAGCTGGATATGAGTCAACAGTGTGCCCTTGTTGCCAAGAAGGCTAACGGCATTTTGGGCTGTATAAGTAGGGTCATTGCCAGCAGATCGAGGGACGTGATCATTCCCCTCTATTCAGCATTGGTGAGGCCTCATCTAGAGTACTGTGTCCAGTTTTGGGCCCCACACTACAAGAAGGATGTGGAAAAATTGGAAAGAGTCCAGCGGAGGGCAACAAAAATGATTAGGGGGCTGGAGCACATGACTTACGAGGAGAGGCTGAGGGAACTGGAATTGTTTAGTCTGCAGAAGAGAAGAATGAGGGGGGATTTGATAGCTGCTTTCAACTACCTGAAAGGGGGTTCCAAATAAGATGGAGCTCGGCTGTTCTCAATGGTACCAGATGACAGAACAAGGAGTAATGGTCTCAAGTTGCAGTGGGGGCAGCTTAGGTTGGATATTAGGAAAAACTTTTTCACTAGGAGGGTAGTGAAGCACTGGAATGGGTTACCTAGGGAGGTGGTGGAATCTCCGTCCTTAGAGGTTTTTAAGGTCAGGCTTGACAAAGCCCTGGCTGGGATGATTTAGTTGGGGATTAGGTCCTGCTTTGAGCAGGGGGTTGGACTAGATGACCTCCTGAGGTCCCTTCCAACCCTGATATTCTATGATTCTATGATCAGAGATCAAAGACTCAAAATGCATTCCTCACTCTGTCATCAAAGGAAAAGCCTACGTAGGTAGTGACCGTGTCATCTTGTTTTCTGTGAGAAGAAGTTACAAGTATGGATTTAAGGAAAGATCTCTGGACTGTTTGAATTCTTACAGGAAGTATGCCAGATGCAAAGTGGAGATCCCCAGAGATAATCTGGGTACCCTGAAAAGACTTTTGGGACATTAGCAATTTATTACATCACTGCCACTATTTGGAATTACAAACTGTGACTCACTTATACATATATTTTACCTGCTTTAACCTCTTAACTCTCTCTTCTTTTGGTTAGTTTACTATAGAATTGACTACCAGTGTTATCTTTGATGAAAAATCTAGAGTACCAATTGATCTGGGGTAAGTGACTGGTCTCTCGGGACTGGGAGCAACCTGATGTGATTTTGATTGTGACCTTTTATCATAAAGTCCAGTTTGTATGGGTGGCAAGATAGACTGGAGAGTCTGTCTGTGACTCCATGGTAAGACTGGTATAGTGATCCAGGAGTTCACCTTTGATAATTGTTTGGTGAAATCTAATTATAGAACACACCACCAGCTTGGGCTGTCTGCCCTGAGATAGGCACTCACAGTTGTGAGCCACTCCAGACAGCACAACACCATGCACATATGCAATTTGCATGGCCATACTGCAGAGAATTCTAAACTACAATTCATTAATGGTTTCTTTGTGTCAACTTTGAAATAAGGTCATATCAGTAAGCATGTTTGTTTACTGATGTAGTCCTATGAATAACTTTGAAATAAGGTCATATTAATTTCTCTCAGGATCAGGTTTAGTGCTGCAAGTAACAGTATTTCTGACTCTAAACTCTAACAGCTTTTGTGATGTGCCACACAAACTTACACATATGTCAAACAAAAATATGATACCAATAAATAAAGAACAACTCTAGCAACATAATATAAAGCCTTATTGAAATGTTAAGTAAAGAATCAAGTATTTAAAATTATTTCCTTGATTATCATACAGACTAAAATCATCAATTGTCTTCCTGACCATTGCTGCCATGGGGGGACCGGACTAGTTCCTTCCCTCCTGCCCCTCTTCAGCAATACTTAGCAGGGATGCTGGCCCTAGACACCAATTTGAATCTTAAAACCAGTCTGTAAATTTAAAGCTATGCTAATGCACCCATCAGCGTGAATCTAAATTTAGTGAACAACTTGCGACAGCTGCTCTTTTCATAGGTCCTGGACTGCAACCCATGCACTACATCTTAACTAATCTACTTTTCTCTCCTCACCAGCAGATTGGTAATGACCCTGGAAAGTCAGGTTACCCACCCTAAGACCCGAGCGTAGGTGGCTTGTGTTCCTTACAAATGAGAGGCTGTTCTCTGAAAAGTGACTCTAAAATGACATCATGTGATTGCGAGCTTGCCATCTCCCATGACAGCAGTTTCAAATAAAGCATCTTTTTATTTATAAAGAGCTTTAAAAAACAAACACCACCAGCAATAACAAAAACCTGCTAGACCTGGAAACTTATCTGTGGCTATGAGACCTAAGCTGTGTTGTTTTATTCTCACAAATGAACACCCATTACTGCAGCCCATGGTGTCCTCAGTTACACCTATGCAACCCATGTGACTTCAGGGAGTCTGCACAAGTGTAACTGATTGGAACATGACAGTGCATTGTTGCTGGTGATGCACAAGGAGGAGTATAATCCAAGTCCTGCTCTCAAACACCTGAAGGTGCTTAAGTAGTAATAAGACTAAACACTTACTTTAGTCAAAATAAGCAGCTCTCACTATGAAGTCAGGGAGCTGATTTGTTGAGTAAAAATTATTTTTCTGAGTTACAACATACATCAGTTTCTGACTCCTGACTAGATACCCATCTGGGGAGGAGTTAGAAATCATAATGAAAACAAAAGCAGAGCAGAGAAACTTGCCTTCATCTTCACAGACAAGGTCAGCTCCTAGACTGCTGCACTGGGCAGCATATTATGGGGAGGAGGTGAGCAGCCCTCAGTGGTGAAAGAACAGGTTAAGGACTATTTAGAAAAGCTGGACATGCACAAGTCCTGTCCAGATCTAATGCATCCGAGGGTGATGAGGGAGTTGGCTGATGTGATTGCAGAGCCATTAGCCATTATCTTTGAAAACTCATGGTGATGTCCCAGGCAATTGGAAAAAGGGAAATATAGTGCCCACTTTTAAAAAGGGAAGAAGGAGAATCTGGGGAACTACAGACCATTCAGCCTCACCTCAGTCCCTGGAAAAATCATGGAGCGGGTCCTCAAGGAATCCATTTTGAAGCACTTGGAGAAGAAGAAGGTGATCAGGAACAGTCAACATGGATTCACCAAGGGCAAGTCATGCCTGACCAACCTGATGGCCTTTTACAATGAGATAACTGGCTCTGTGGATATGGGGAAAGTGGTGGACGTGATATATCTTGACTTTAGGAAAGCTTTTGATACAGTCTCCCACAGTATACTTGCCAGCAAGTTAAAGTGTGGATGGATGAATGGACTATAAGGTGGAGAAAAAGCTGGCTAGATCGTCAGGCTCAACAGGTAGTGATCAATGGCTCGACGTCTAGTTGGCAGCCGGTATCAAGCAGAGTGTCCTAGTGTCCTGGGGATGGTTTTGTTCAATATTTTCATTAATGATCTGGAAGATGGGATGGATTGCACCCTCAGCAAGTTTGCGGATGACACTAAGCTGGGGGGCAGAGGTAGATACGCTGGAGGGTAGGGATAGGGTCCAAAGTGACCTAGACAAATTGGAGGATTGGGCCAAAAGAAATCTGATGAGGTTCAACAAGGACAAGTGCAGAGTCCTGCACTTAGGACAGAAGAATCCCATGCACTGTTAGAGGATCAGGGCCGACTGGCAGTTCTGCAGAAAAGAACCTGGGGATTATGGTGGACGAGAAGCTGGATATATGTCAACAGTGTGCCCTTGTTGCCAAGAAGGCTAATGGCATATTGGGCTGCATTAGTAGGATCATTGCCAGCAGATTGAGGGAAGTGATTATTCCCCTCTATTCGGCACTGGTGAGGCCACATCTGGAGTATTGTGTCCAGTTTTGGGCCCTCCACTACAGAAAGGAGGTGGACAAATTGGAGAGAGTCCAGCAGAGGGCAATGGAAATGATTAGGGGGCTGGAGCACATGAGTTATGAGGAAAGGCTGGGAGAACTGGGCTTATTTAGTCTGCAGAAGAGAAGAGTGAGGGGGGTTTCCAAAGAGGATGGAGCTAGGCTGTTCAAAGTGGTGGCAGATGACAGAACAAGGAGCAATGGTCTCAAGTTGCAGTTGAGGAGGTCTAGGTTGGATATTAGGAAAAAACTATTTCACTAGGTGGGTGGTAAAGCACTGGAATGGATTACCTAGGGAGGTGGACTGTTTTTAAGGCCCAGCTTGACAGAGCCCTGGCTGGGATGTTTTAGTTGGGTTTGGTCCTGATTTGAGCAGGGGGTTGGACTAGATGACCACCTGAGGTCCTTTCCAACCCTAATCTTCTGTGATTCTATGAAGATAACCACTGAAATTCAGTGTTCTGCCTAATGCAGATCAATTGAGTGGCCAATCATATGCCTACATATAATTAGAAATAGGCTGAACCTGGAAATGTTGTTTATCGCCCTGCAAAAAAGAAATCTAAACATTAACACACATAAGAACAATCTAATGAACCCTTTCTTTTTTTAGAGAAGAAATGGCTACTGTCATATTCAGGAGTGAGTCACATCCTCCAATCTGTCCATGGGCACTTTTCCCCAGACTGGCTAACTTCACGGCTTGCCCCTCTTTCGACTGGGGCATCCCTATTCCCATCTTTGCAGCCCCTCTCGAATGCACTCCTCAAATGGCAGTGCCCCTCTTTCCAAATGTTTTAACACTACAGGCCCAACTGTGTTTGTTGGCATCTGTAAGAAATTTGCCTTTAATAAGCTGCTAGTGGCATGCCTCCAAAAGTGACTCAAAAAGAGCTTCTTCAATAAAAAAGTAGGGCTGTCAATTAATCACAGTTAACTCATGCGATTAGCTCAAAAAATTAATCACGATTAATTGCACTTTTAAAACAATAGTCTACCAACTGAAATTTTCAAATATATTGATTTCAATTATAACACACAATACAAAGTGTACAGTGCTCACTTTATATTATTATTTTTATTACAAATATTTGCACTGTAAAAATGATAAAAGAAATTGTATTTTTCAATTCACCTCCTTCAAGTACTGTAGTGCACTTTCACAATAAAGAAATTGCAACTTACAAATGTAGATTTTTTTTTGTTACATAACTGCACTCAAAAAACCAAAACAATGTAAAACTTTGAACCTACAAGTACACTCAGTCCTACTGCTTGTTCAGCCAATCGCTAAGACAAACAAGTTTGTTTACATTTACCGGACATAACGCTGCCCGCTTCTTATTTACAATGTCACCTGAAAGTGAGAACAGGTGTTTGCATGGCACTTTTGTAGCCAGCATTGCAAGGTATTTACTTGCTAGATATGCTACACATTCGTATGCTCCTTCCTGCTTCAGCCACCATTCCAGAGGACATGCTTTCATGCTGATGACGCTCATTAAAAAAAATGTGTTAATTAAATTTGTGACTGAACTCCTTGGGGGAGAATTATATTTCTCCTGCTCTGTGTTTTACCCGCATTTTGCCATATATTTCATGTTATAGCAGTGTCAGATGATGACCCAGCAAATGTTGTTCATTTTAAGAACACTTTCACTGCAAATTTGACAAAACGCAAAGAAGGTACCAATGTGAGATTTTGAAAGATAGCTACAGCACTCGACCCAAGGTTTAAGAATCTGAAGTGCCGTCCAAAATCTGAGAGGGGCAAGGTGTGGAACATGCTTTCAGAAGCCTTAAAAGAGCAACACTCTGATGCGGAAACTGCAGAACCGAACCACCAAAAAAGAAAATCAACCGTCTGCTAGAGGCATCTGACTCAGATGATGAAAATGAATTTGCGTTGGTCCGCACTGCTTTGGATTGTTATCGAGCAGAACCCGTCATTGGCACGGAGGCATGTCCTCTGTAATGGTGGTTGAAGCATGAAGGGACACATGAATCTTTAGTGCATCTGGCACGTAAATATCTTGCGACACCAGCTACAACAGTGCCATGCAAACACCTGTTGTCTCTTTTTCAGGTGACATTGTAAACAAGAGGCAGCATTATCTCCTGCAAATGTAAACAAACTTGTTTGTCTGAGCGATTGGTTGAACAAGTTGGACTGAGTGGACTTGTAGGTTCTAAAGTTTTACATTGTTTTATACTTGGGTGAAGTTTTTTTTTAACATAATTCTACATTTTTAAGTTCAATGATGCAAATGATGTTGTGCAATCTCTTTAATAGGTGAATTGAAAAATACTACTACTTTTGTTTTTTACTATGCAAATATTTGTAATAAAAAATAATAACATAAAGTGAGCACTGTACACTTTGTATTCTGTGTGGTAATTGAAATCAATATATTTGAAAATGTAGAAAACGTCCAAAATATTTAAATAAATTGTATTCTATTATTCTTTAACAGTGCAATTAATCACGATTAATTTTTTTAATCGCTTGACAGCCCTAAAAAAAATTATTCTCCTATTCAATAAAAGATACATAACTAGCAAGGAGAAGGGTTTAAACAAGTGTGTGTATACATCTTTGTCACCTAAACTTTACTCTTTCCTTGGCAGTTTCCACTTAGCCCAGCTGCCTCCATCTCTGAGATGGGAGAGATAGACTGCCCTGCAGTTTTCTCTTAACCTTTTAGCCTAATTGGAGCCAGATAGATTTCCCAATGAATAGCTTCCCCTGCTCTTTCCTTAAGGACCTCGGTATTCTTTCTGGTGGCAACTTATCTTTGTCATTGTTTTGTTTTCCTCTTAACAGCCTTGTTTGATTTAATTCCATATAGTCAGGCAGGATAATATCAAGTAGATAAACTGAGGTGCATCTGATATTAATATAAAATAATAGACAACTCCCTCCTCCTCCAAGCTAGTTACATCAATTCACCAAATTGGCTTCTGAAAAAATATTTCAACATTATATTGGGCAATTTTGCATAAGACAAACCCCTGTGGTGATCTTGTATGTTCCTAAAAATACCTGTCCTTTATTATTACTAAGGCATCAGCTGAGCTTCTTTTTTCCATTTGTAACATAATTACACTGATAAGTCAAACTATCGTAAGGTATTTCTACTTTCAGACTAAGGTTTCTAGTTTTCCAAAATTCGTTCACTCCCCTATACTCCACAGGAGACATAAAAGTTCAAATTTAAAATTTAGGACATTTAGGTTTCCGAAAACACTGCAATATCACTACAAAGAATAATTTACTCTTCAGTTCATAAGACACAAAATTATGGTGTGACTCAATGTTAAAGACACATTAAATCAGGTTTCTCCTATGGCCCAGTAAAGGATCACTTGAACTAAAGCTCACTATATAAGAAAGGGAAAGACTTATGAAATGCATGATAGAAGATAACATTAAATGTAATTTTCTTATTTGAGGACTAAAAGTCTGTACAAACAAATTCCATGTACCGCATGATAGCAGGGGATCAGGCTCTAACCTATTGCACTGAACTGAATCAGTGAAAGTTACTCTGGATTTACCAGTGTTAAGGGCAAAATCTGGCCCTTTACAGAACATTCCCTGAGCTTTTTTTCATGTGCATGAGAGAACTAAAAAGAGGTACATCTATTATCAATACAACAAACCAGACACGTATTTTAATATTTGAAATGTTAGCATCATAAGCATATTAAGTATTTTGAGGCATTCCAAGGCAAAGTAAATAAAGTTTACATAAAATAACATTGGTCATGGGCCAGGCTTTTTGTGTGTGTTCTCATGGAACACACACTGAAATTGTCACCTTTACTTCATCCCTTTGGAAATAAAGTACTTGAGGAGTGTCCTGGCCTCCATTTAGTTCTCACAAGATCTACTGGTTTCAGGGGGTAGACTCCACCAGTTCATAGAGAAAGGAACACTGCTTCCCTAAGAAGGGTGAATCACTACGTGAACTTAAGATGAAAAATATTGATCAGTTTGCTTGGCTCTCACAACCATTTCTAGTACATTTCCTATTAGAAAGTGGTATAGATAATGGTTTCACATGCGTAAAGGGGTAAAAGTATCTCAAATTATTTATCTGCTTAAACGTACATTTTACAATTCTCTGCCAGTAAATGCCAAAAACTGAAGTCCCAGTTCAATGATTTGACTTTGCTATGTAGTTTAACCCTCTTAGCCATTTTTAAGGGAACAACTTCACTGTAAGTATATAGGTACTGCCATTTGCATACTGAAATTTGTTGAAACAATTGAACAACCTGAGATTTTTCATTCTTAGTCACCTAGATGTTTTACTACATCTGAGTTCATCATAGCATAAACTGTTTCCACTGTATTACAGTAGTTTTGAATCTTGCATCACAAAACACAATCGCTAATATTTCAAAACTACGTAGCTTGCAATTGGTCAGGCCTCTGTATCTCTGAAGTATTCGTTCCTTTGGGAAAAGATGCATTTTTCTATAACTTACCTAGAAGTATAATGATGCAGAGAAGAATAGCAATTAGAGCACCAGTGCTCAGGCCAGCAGGAAGGAGCAAGGCCTCAGCATTACACGACTGCATGTTACCACGGTTGTCGCAGGTGCACACTCGAATGGTCAGAGTGCCAGTGCTACTCTGGATTGGGTAGTCATTGTCCGATATCACCACTGGCAGGAAATAGGTGCTTATTTCATGTCTACTGAAGCCATTTCTTCTCGTCAAAATTCTGGCAGTGTTATCTATATCAGTTAAAAATATGTTTATATATTACTAATGTGTAATATATAACTATAAAATTCATAGTCTATATAATATAATATAACATTTTTTATCAGAGTTTTTGGTTCACTATGTTATTTTGGAAAGCGTGCTTCCTTAACATCTGAGATCAGGCTTTTTTCTACTGGCATTTCAACTTGACCAAAAGGCTGCTTTGCCTCTCTCTTCCCCTCAACCTGCTGTTGCCCAATGCATTGTATTCCTCAGTATCTCAAGCTGAAATGTGATTGGAAGAGTGATTAACACAGGCATTCAGAAGATCAAAATGCAATACTGTATTCCTAAGCAGTTTAGACACGAGAATGTACTCCAGATACTGTATATGTGCCAAGTAGTACAGTCTTATCATGCTCTTATTAATCTGTAGTGTAAACAGTAGCATTAAATGCTGTGCAAATAGCCTCCCTGCAAGTCAGAGATGCCAGGAGGGCTGCTGCTCTTTCTACTAATACAGGACAAAAATACAAAAACAAGAAATAAGGGCAAATGTTTCCTCTTTGATCAGAATTGTCAGTCTCTGCTAGATAAGCATTATCTGTACTGCCAGCTGACTTCCCGTTGAAGTTAATGAGTGAAACCCATCTACAAAAAGTGTAGAATATCATTAGAAATGGATAAGATATATTTTCTTAGAGCCCATCCTCTGCATAGGCCGGATCTATTCCCCAGGATATATCCTCTATTAAAATATTGCACTTGGTTTGAGCTAGAAGGCTGAGAGAAGTGAAGAACATTCTATTGTATGCATTCTAGAATGTTCCTTTACAGCTCCTCCCATCTGATGTCACCCTGGTTTCAGATCTTTTTATGCTGGCTGATTTCATAATTCTAACACAAGCCAAACAGACTATGGATGAGTGCTCATGTCCCATTTCCCCAACAAAAGACACACTCCTAAAAGCTTTTCCGGCAACAGTCAGAAAAAAAAAAAGACAAATGAACAAAAAGAAACCCAAAGTGGCTATCCACTTGGAGTCATCAGCCTCATTCAGCTTTACAAAGGAGCAAAGACAGAAGACTAAGAAGCGAGTCCCTTTGGTCAAGCTTCCTCTGCTCCCATTCTCCCCTCATTGCACTCCCTCCTCAAAAAATCAGGCATTAGCTTAGCCTCTGCTATACACTGCCTCTGACCCACAACCCAAACTAATTTGATGTTTTATTTAGATCCTGTTCTTATGTTATTCTCTGTTGCTCCCCCTTCACCAGTTGTTACAGACTCTCCATTGTTTGTACATAGGCAGAGGAACTTTTCTCAGTGGTGGTGCCGGGGGGTGCAGGAGGCTGTGGAGGCTTACTAAGCCTAGAACGATTTTTCTTTTCTTTTGAGTCTAGGATTCTGTGAGTTTAAACTAAAGATGACTAGGTGAATTAAGATTATATAAAGTGAAATCTTCTGCAGGTCGAGGACAGCTGACAATCTTCTGGGGACAGTAGGCATTTACCTACCTCCAAACTATCTTCTGAGTTGAGACTCTACCATTTCCCATTTATGGCTTACCTCTACATAGCATACATTAATTCATTTATTTCCAGATAAGGGGCTTAATGATGAGAACAGATCAATGCCATTTGGTTTTGAATGTGCATGGATGAAGTAAACCTCCAGTGATTACAGGCCTGTGTCCTTTATATAACTTCAGTGAATTTATATTTTGGTTATGGTGTACTAAATGTATCTGTAGACTACATGTAGTGGTTATATCCATGTCACAGAGAGCATTTATCATGACCCTTCAACTTCCTCATCTACTCCCCACTAATCCATTGCTACTGGGACTACTTAAACATTCCAGACGCCTGAGCAGCTTCATACAGTTTAAGGTCCAATGTCCTGTGACCCAAGGGACACACAATTTGATACGATCAAAATGGAGAAGATTCCTAACTACCCAAAAAGGGAAAATGCTGTTCCTTGCCTTAGAAAGACCCCCAGATATCAGGTTTCAGTGCTATTTTCAAAATCACCTAGTGGATTTAGACACCCAATTCCCATGAATTTCAATGGCAATTGTGCAGCTAGTCTTCAAGGCCGTTTTAAAAGCCTGAAGTTGTAGCATTCAGACTTCAAAGTCTGATATCTTCAGACCTGTCTCATTGCTCCTTGTGCTCCCATATCTCTTCTAATTAGATTGTAAGCTTCTGGAGGCAGGGTCTGTCTGTACAGAGTCTATCACTGTGGGTCCCTGCTCTATGATTGGGGTTGCTAAGCACCACCATCTTCTAGAGGTAAAACCAAATGTTGTGTCCCCATTTGGGAAACTGTTTTAATAATATAAATACATAAGAGCTGATGAAGACTCAGCAGTCTTGATTCACAGTCTGAACTTCTTTCTAGTTTTAGATACAGTGCGGGTTAACATGACTCTCCTGATGGTTTCTTGAGGTTCAGTTTGTAACAATCCTCAAACCAAAAGATGACAAAATCACCATGTTTTAAAAACATGTAAAGCCACCAAATGCAACTGAAATCTTGATCCAGATTTACTTCAACGTAAGCTTACATTTTGGGTTTGTAAAATATTTAAAGCTTTACTCTTCTTTTAGGAAATTATTTCCATCAGATTGTTGATACCCAATTTTCCATCATATATCCCATAAGTGTTGCCATGGGCAAGAAGAAAGGGTCATAAGCACAGTAAGGTTATAGGCAACTCCACAGTAGTAACATTAATTTTGTCTGCTATCTGTATGAGGTTCAGTGGCCTGTGAAGGCCCAGTCCTTTCTTCCAGTTAACAGGTCTTAACTTTTGCAAACACAAGTTCAAATGTTTCAGAAAAATACCTGTAATATGTTAGGAATGAAAGCTAAATCTTATACCATGGGCAAGCTCTGTATTTTACCTTCATTATCTTGAACAGTAAAGTTTGGGTTAACAGCAGCTAAACTGAAGAAAAATTTTTGTCCTCCAAGGGGGTCGTCTTTGTCTACTGCACTTATGGTCTGTATTAGCTGCAGACAAGGAAAATCAAAAATAAGCAGGCATTGTGATACAGTTATCTGGTTACTTCAAGGAACAGTGCCAGTTTAAAAAAAATCCATATTTATAAAACAAACTATGGTATAAATAATACCATCTAATATGATAACTGATCAAATGTACCTTTCATCATATATGCTGCTTCTTTTCCTGATGAAGTGCAAAAAATAAAGTAGTAAGTAACCTAGCTCATTGGTCCAGAGTTTGGATTCCAAACACTGCAAAGCAAAGTTTAAACCCAGTATTTATAAAATCAAAACAACCACCTCCCCATAATATTTTGAACCGCTACCTACCTTTGCCCCTTACACGTTTCACTATATATTTTTAGCAAGTATATACAATAACAATTCAGATTAAATTAATACACTTAAAACATATACAAAGAACTGGCCAAAATCTTTCACAGGAAAATATCAGTTTCAAAACAAAAATATTCATTACAGTTCAAACTGAAATTTGTATTTCATTTAAATGTTTGAAAACTGAAATAATATGAACGTTTTAATTTCCTCCTCCCACCACATTGAATGTAATTTTTTTTTCATTATCTCCTTTTTTCCCCCTACTCTAACTTTTCAACACTTCTTCAACTTTGGAAAAGTTAGGTTGACAAAAGCAAAAATGCAACACTAACTCTGCCACTGTAACTCTTCCAAATCTGAGGAAGTTGCAAGAGGAAGAGGGGTTAAATGAAAAACCCTTGAACTTTAATTTGATTGCACTCAGTGGCAAAAAGGTAGAAGATGGGGGAAACAAAAACTGTTTAATGTCAAACACTGCAAAACGGAAACCACTTTGAAACTTCTAAATTTGTAATGAAATTCATTTGTCCATTTCTCAGCACAGAAAATCATGTAAATTAAGAGTTTATGAGGGGGAAAATTGTTTACCATGACTCTCAAACATTCTATTCAAAATGCTAAAACACATACACCTTTATCACCCCTAGCTGGGATCTGAGATCCTGGGTAGATCTCATAACTTAGGCTGCATCAGAGTACTTGGGTTGCAGAGTTCCAAAGAAAGCCTGTTGTAGGCATTGCAGGAAGTAGTGGTGATTCCCTGCCATTCTTCTATTTAAGTATGCAGTGAACCAGTGTAGTTTGTCATTGAAACTTACTGGTCGTTAGCTATGGCAAGTGCCATCTCTTAGATGTAAACCTCAGATCTTTGCTGCTTCATCCCAGGGTGACTTCCAGTCACATAGCCTCAGTTACTACCCTATGCTGATGGTTACCAGAACTACCTCTCCACTGACTGACATCTCGCCTTCAATGTTCCATTGTCTACTCAAGCTCAACTTGTCAAAAACTGAAGTTTCTTCTAGAATCCTCCTACATATCCTCCCGGCTCCATTACTGTTGTCAGCTATACAATCTGACCTGCTCCACAAGTCTGCAATCTACCTGTCATTTTTGACATCTCTCCTGTGACATGCTAAATCCTGCTTTCTTTGTCTCTCTAGAATTTCCAAAATGCATCTGTTTTCTTCATTCCTACCATTAAAACACTTGTAAAGTAATATCATCCTTTGCCTCAGCAATGGCAACCTCCTCTCTGTGGCCTTCCAAACATTCATCTAACTCCCCACTTCTCTCCTCCAGTCCTTCCAAACTGCAGAGTACATCCCTCGGCCCATGCCGCTTCCCGCAGCCCTCATTGGCCTGGAGCGGTGAACTGCGGCTAGTGTGAGCCGCGATCGACCAAACCTGCAGACGCGGAAGGTAAACAAACCGGCCCGGACCGCCAGGGGCTTTCCCTGAACAAGCGGCGGCCCGACTTTGAGAAGCACTGGTATAGACCATTTCAGTACATAAGCCAGCCACTAGCTGATCAGTATTAGGAAGAAACTTCCCTTGTGGGCAATTTATTCCAAAATAGTTCACTGCAGTGTTCCTTAAATCTTCCTGGTACTGACCACTGTACCGGAGTAAATGGACCACTGATCTAAAATCTGGTGTGCAGATTCCTGTGTATCTGTGTTCTACTCAGGGTAATCCTAACACGTGATTTACATACCCCATCACACTTTATGCATAGCAAACAGTACATTAGTGTGGCATGAGTTGCATGACTATCTGGAAGCAAAATAGAGTAAGGCTTGGAGAGCTGTAAAAAACACAATACTGAAAGAAGAAAGTCTATCTCATTACAACTTAAAACACATGGGAGATATAAATAGAAAGGAAGGCCACAGAAGGAACTAAAGTAAGAAATAATTGGAAGAGATGAGAGATTAATAAGAAAGATGTTTGAGTGAATGAATCACTGAGAAATAATGACAGAAAAAAAGCAAAGATATCATGCTACTAAGGAATCAAAGGCGGCAATAAGAGTGTCCTATAAATACATCCAGAAAAGAAGAATAATGGCAGAAAATAAAATTGCTACAACTTGAAAAGGTGAGGACTGTGAATTTTTAAATAAATCTATTTGAATTTAGCTTATAATAAAAAGTCTAATGATAACAAGGACATCGGAGAATTCTAATCAGGGAAACTGTTGGATATGATACTTGCAGATGCCAAGAGCAAAGGATAAACAAATAGATGGTAAAACTATATTTGATAAAACAAAAAAGATATACATGTCTGGATCTGGATGAAATGCACTACAGAGTTTAACAAACACTGGGTCTTTTCTACTAATTCTTTATAATCTGCAATAAATTAAGACAGTCAGAAGAGAGAACCAACAACTAAAAAAAATCCCAAAACATACTTGATGAAGTTTAGTGACGAAAAATCCATGAATTAGCCAATTAGATGCATATGTTTTTCAGGTATAATATTTGCACACAGGATAAGGGAGTCTGTATAGATCTGGTAAAGGAGAGTCTAATAACTGACAAGCAGTTTTGATTTATTGAGCCCTGATTGTGAAAACCAAATTTAAAAGTCTCCATCATAGTTAGTGATTCAACAGCTACTCAAGACTCTGTGCAAGTAAGGCCATGAGGGCTCCTAAACCCTGCTCTGAGGACCATGCTGGAAGAAGCAGCCTGTCCTCTCTCAATGGAAAGAAAAAGTGGCAAGACAGCAATCAATATCTGGAACAGATTTGGCTGTATTTGCCCTAACCCAATGATTTCTCTGCTGAACGCAGCCCTCCTTCACAGAGGAAAGAAGTGGTAGGGATCCTTTCCAGCCTGTGGGCAGGTGAAAGGCTGTTTAGGCTGCCCCACCTCCAGAATGTCACAGGACAACTGTAATTCCATGCTTCCCTTGGCATGCACACCATCTAACTGGCTGTAGGTCTGTTTGTCTCTCTGATTATAGGGTGGGGAGTACAGGGTAGTTGGAGACTGGAGGATAAAGGGGAAGTTGGAGGAGTGGAGCAAGGATGATTCGGAAGAGGAGGAAAACAATCAAGACTCCTACTCAGCATCATCTCGTACTTATACATTATGTTTCTATGGTGTTTGTCTATGCCTTTGTCTGTCTTTTGAATTTATAGTGTAAGCTCTTTGGGGTTTTTCAGTAGGTTTGGAAAATGTTGAGCATATGTTAGATGCTATCACAATAGCTCACATATTAATATATTGAATTCTCTTATTCAATATATTAGATTTCAAGAAGCCAGTCAACATTATGTCACAGCTTAAACATATAAAGAAATTAAATACCTAACTACATAAAATACCATATTCTAGCATGGGGCTGAACATTTTTTGATAAACAGTGGTCACTTATCAGTGGGGAAGACTATTCAGTGAGGTCTAAATTTGACTATATGTCATCTGTAATTATGGTCACAAAAAAAGGAGGAACTAATATACAAGAGGACAGAATTAAATTAGCAATGACCCAGAGAGATTAAGTTGTGTGTATCATAACCATAGTCAGTAGCAGTGAATTTACAGTTATAAAACCAATCAGAAAAATAAATAAAATGGGATAGCCATCTGGCAATAAAGGCATCCAAGAAATTAACTATTTTCAGATAAGTCTGCATTCCTCCTCCATACTCTCTTCAACAGTACTGTGATGCGTACATGCCAATCTGTTACCACTGATGCCACTTTTGAGGGCATTTTTTATTCTTGGATTAATGTGCTGTGGAACACACAATACAGTAATATGGAAACTGATGGGTTTCCAACAGCCCTAATGGATAGCTGCCTAGTAGGAACTAGACATTCAGCAGCAGAGTCGTTTCACTTTAATCAAATATATTTTTCTGTATTATTTTGTTTGGTTTCTATAAAAGCCAAACAAAATAATATGTTACCAGTTCAGATATTAACATCTTTTATGTTTTTGTTTGATTCACCCACAGAAAATGTTTGGGAGATAAACTGTCATTTGCATAAAAATGTAAGTGTGACATTGCTGTTTCTAAACCTGATAAATATTAATTCAAAGTACAATTGAGCTCCATAGTATGGACCTCTTTTTGAAAAAAAAATACATCTAATTTGATTACCAATTATTTATAGCATGTTGCTTTCTTCTGGGAAGATAACACTGAAACCAATTAAGAACACATCTTTCAGACCTATATGCTTAGGCATCTAAAGCAACAAAACAAAAACAGATCCACGGATGCAAAAGCTTAAGAGTAAAATTAACAGAGCTCCTGTAGAAAGCCATTTCTGTAAAAGTAAAGAAAAGTAATTTGTTAATTTACATGCTGGCGCAATTGTAAAGTATTATTGTGGAGGTCTAAAGACTGATTTACTGACAGCCATTCTTTTCCTTCATTTTGTTTCATAAACTGTACTAGAAGCACTCTTTCTCAAGCAGCATGCTCTCTCGAGCATTTTTAAAGTATGGCCTAAAACTGAGTGCCATAGTAAAACCAAATAGCTTAAAGTATTTACAGAAAGCATACCTGTCCAGCTCTTGCATTTTCACATACAAAAGTATCATAGAATACGGCAAACTGCGGGGCGTTGTCATTAACATCCAAAATTCGAACATAAACAGAAACACGAGTGGTATCTTTGGGATTGTCTGCCAAAAGAAAAGAAATGAAAACAGAAAGAAGTGATTTCTTGCTCTCATTTAAAAAAAAAAAAAAAAAAGTTTGTTTTCTTTAAAATTCTTCCAGGGCTCAGCATTCAAGGTCAGATCCTCAGCTGGTGTAATTTGGCATAGCTCCCTGGACTCATACTAGGTAAGGATCAGGCTACGTCAGTGTTCAGAACAGATTTTGCTTAGTGCCAAAAACAAATTCATTTACTGGTATCTAGTGCGCAATTAGGCTGTTTACATGAAGATAAACACTACTTCTGTTAATGAAATAAGCAAATGTAATATGTAAAAAGTATCTCTATTAGTATAATCAAATGACAATTGTTGTTTTTGTTGGGCTCAAGAGTATTGTTCTCCTGGAAGTTTGTTTTTTAAAACAAAATGCAATGGATGTTATCGAATTTGTTTTACACTGAGGAGCTGTCAGTGGTTGGCGACAAACATATTCTAAAAGGATATTCTCAGTATGTGATTTTCCTTTCACTTCCCCTTTTATAAATCAGTAGACCAAAGGTGGCACGCGAGCCGATTTTTGATGGCACGCGGCGGCGGGCTGGGCGTGGGGTTCCATTCACTCAGCCGGCAGCGGGCTGGGTGGGGGGCTGAGTGGCTCTGTCCACTGCCGGTCTGGGGTTCTGGCAGCACTCAGCCTGCTGCTGGTCTGGGGTTCCGGCTGCCGGCCCCTTGCCAGTTGGGGTCCCAGCCGCCGGCCCCGCTCAGCCTCCTGCCAGTCTGGGTGAGCAGACCCCCCAGGCTGGTAGCGGGCTGAGGGGGGCCGGCAGCCGGGATCCCGGCTGGCAGGAGCTGGTGGACAGAAGCCCAGACCAGCCCGCTGATGGTCTGGGGTCCCGGCCACTGGCCCTGCTCAGCCCGCCGCCGGTCTGGGTTAATGGAACCCCAGGCTGGCAGCGGGCTGAGTGGTGCCCGCGGCCGGGACCTCAGACCGGCAGTGGACTGAGCTGCTCAGCCTGCTGCCGGTCTGAGGTCCCGGCCACCGGCCCCCGCTCAGCCCGCCGCTG